>NC_030833.1:3972500-4290833 GCF_001704415.2 Capra hircus | reverse complement strand
GCATGTGTCTGGGTGGGGCGGGCTGGGGGCTGAAACGTCTGCCCTTTGAGCTCACTTTACCCTTTCTGTCTCCAAGAGCGTGAAGGTGATATGGACCCGCAGAGAGCACTGTTTCCTTGCTGGGATTATTATGTATCATTTCTGGATATTGGGAGTTGCAGTAGGTTATAACCTGCATACTTCTCATCAAGGCACGCACCCTGAAGGCAAATCAGATCTAGGGGCCTAAAATGGTCCCACATCACATACCTTCTCTCTCAAAATGTTTGCCTGTCAACTAAATCTTCAGGGTGAAGTTGGTATCCCCAAATTCCACTGGTGGAGGCAAAGATCCATCAGACTGGGGACAGTGAAGGTCTTGGGGATAAGCTTGCTGGCATCAACTTACTTAAGTGAGGGGGCTGGGAAAAGAAAGAACAAAACTCAAAATGATCCAGGAGCTTCTCCTGCTTTGAAAATGTTCTTCAAATGAGGTAATTTGATGCAAGCTGGAGACAGCAGAGTCTTTTAAGTTTGACTTTATCAGAATGTATTTGCAGCTTTGGAGGGAGGTGAATTTGACAGTCGGGCTGTGTGTTAACTTAAGGGAATAAAACAAAATATTTGCGAGGCAACTTTGCAGAAAGCTTTAAAAAAATATCTATCAGAAATATTCAGAAGACTTTAAAAAGTGTAGCAAAATCATAGCCAGAAGAAAAAAGGAAGTAGTAAAGATTAGAGCAGAGATAAAATAGAGAATAGAAAAAAATAGAGAAATGAATAAAACAAAATGCTTATTCTTTGAAAAGACAATACAAATCGACAAACCTTTAGATAAATGGACTAAGAAACAAAGTGAGAACATCCAAAGTATTGAAATCAGAAATAAAAATGCAGGCATTACTACTGATTTTACAGAAATAAATAAGATTGTATGATAGTGCTGTGAACAATGGGGCATCAACAGATTGGATAAGATAGATGAAATGGACAAATTCCTGGAAACACAAAACCTGCAAAGATTGAATCATAAAGACATAGGAAATTTGGAGAGACCTATAAATAGTAAAAGGATTAAATCAGGGCTCAAAAATCTCCAACAAAGGAAAGCCTCAGACCTGGTGTCTTCACTGGTGAATTTCACCAAACATTTAAAGAAGAACTAACACCGACTCTTTTCACACTTTCTTAAAAATTGAAGAGAAGGGAGTACTTCTAAACTTATTTTTGAGGCCAGGATTGCCCTGATACCAAAGCTAGGCAGACTCTACAAGAAAAGAAAACTGTAGACCAATACCTTTTATGAACATTGTTATAAAAACTCTCAACAAAATAGTGGCAAAGGGAAATCTGAAGCATAGTAAATGTATTATACAGCATGACCACATGAGATTTATTTCTGGAATGCAAGGCCAGTTCAACATATGGAAATCAATCAATATAGTATGCCACATTAGTAGAATGAAGAGAAAATGCCTACCTGATCATCTTAATTAATGCAGAAAGGGCATTTGATGAAATTCTCACTTTCATGATTAAACATTCTACAAAATAGGAGTAGAAGGAAATAACATCAATGTGATAAAAACCATAAAGGAAAACCTTACAGCAAGCATTGTACTCGAAGGTGAAAGATCAGGAAGGGACAGAAGTTGTGGAAACTCTCAAGGATGCTCGGCCTCTATGTCCAAGCACGTTTGAAAATCAACTACAGATGAGAGTTAATGATGAAATATAAAAACTTAAACTACAGAAGACACTAAAAGAAAATAAGGAAAATGTTTTATACAATCTGGGAATGACGAAAAACTGTGTATGTAATACAACAGAGCAGATTTCCTGAAAGACCCTGTATGTGTGTGCTTAGCTGTGTCTGACTCTTTGTGATCCCATGGACTGTAGCCCATTAGGCTCCTCTGTCCATGGCATTTTCCCAGCAAGAGTACTGTACTCACTGTAGTGAGGTGCCATTTCTTCCTCCAAAGGATCTTCCTCACCCAGGGACTGAATCTGTGTCTTCAGCATTGCAGGCAGATTCTTTACCACTGAGCCACCGAGGAAGTGCCCCCAAAAGACCCCATAAACTTTACAGAATATTAAACATCTTTCACCCTATGCCATCTTAAACTCTGAGGCTGCAGAAGAAATAAGAACTCTGGAAAATATGCGATATCTGTATGAACATTGGAAGTTTTTGACATATATCTTTAAAAATTGGCAAGTTAAAAAGTATGAAAATGCTTGTAGAAAAATAGATGTTGAACAGATTTTTTGTTCTCAGTCGCTCAGTCGTGTCTGACTCTTTGTGACCCCATGGACTGCAGCACACCAGGCTTCCCTGTCCATCACCATCTCCCGGAGGTTGCTTAACCTCATGTCCATTGAGTCAGAGATGCCATCCAGCCATTTCATCCTGTGTTGCCCCCTTCTTCTCCTGCCCTCAATCTTTCCCAGCACCAAGGTCTTTCCCAATGAGTCAGCTCTTCCCATCATGTGGCCAAAGTATTGGAGTTTCAGCTTCAGAATCAGTCCTTCCAATGAATTCCATGTAAGCGATGGACAAAGGATTTGCTCTGGGAGCTGCATGAAGATTATCATTAAATACGGATGGAGATGTTTGTTTCAATGTTTGATAATGAAGTATTGGAAACCACTCACTTGTTCAAGCAGAGAGGGTTAGTTGCATAAGCAATGCCATGTTCATGTTAAAGCAAATATCCTATGGCCACATTAGTGATTTTCAATCTGCATTCCTGAAAATTTTGGCGGGTTCCCTAGAGAACCCCTTCAGGGACCACAGGAGGACAGTTGTGGGGCTATCATTCTGATTTGATTTTAGGAACGTGAAGGCTTAAGTCCACACTTGTAGAAAGAATGCTGTCCAGATGCAGCTCTGTTTAGACTATTTGCGAGCTAGCACCTTTGCCCCGCTGTGGTCTGAGCGCCTGCGAGTGCTGCGGTGTAGGTCCTGAAATGATTCCTCCCGCACCCTTCAACCAGGTGAGCACAACAAGTGCCCTCTGGACAGACCTCCCGCGTCTGTACTCTGACACCCCAGCCCCAGCACCCAGCCCCGGCACTGCTGCTGGGCACTGCTCGGGTGGGCTCAGAGCCTGTGCTCCCAGCCAGGCAGCTTGAGGCTGACCCCAGCTCCACTGACTGTCTGGGCTACTCAGCAAGCTCCTCTACCTCAGTTTCCTTCTCTGTAAATAGGGCCAATAACAGCTGCTATTTCATGAGAGAGCTGTGAGGACTAGACGAGATGTCATAGACGTTAACAGCACGTGCGTGTGTGTAATGTTCGTTGCTGTGTATATATTTATATATGCTGTGCTGTGCTTAGTCACTCAGTCGTGTCCGACTCTGCGAGCCCATGGACTGCAGCCCACCAGGCTCCTCTGTCCGTGAGATTCTCCAGGCAAGAATACTGGAGTGGGTTGCCATGCCCTCCTCCAGGGGCTCTTTCCAACCCAGGAGCTGAACTGGGGTCTCGTGCATTGCAGGCAGATTCTTTACCAGCTGAGCTACCAGGGAAGCCCATATATTTATATATACTCATTACTATACATTTTTAGACATACATGTTGTATGTATATTGTAGATTTATAATGATCATTATTTATATAATTATATAAACTCATTTAATCTCATGTATAGATGATTATGGGACTTCCCTGGTGGCTTGAATGGTAATGAATCTGCCTGCAATGCAGGAGACCTGGGTGTTATTCCTGGGTCGGAAAGATCCCCTGGAGAATGGAAGGGCGACGTACTCCAGTATTCTTGCTGGGAGAGTTCCGTGGGCAGAGGAGCCTGGCGGGCAACGTATAAATACTACTTACGCATTGTTACTATTGTTCAGGCTTCCCTGATAGTTCAGTTGGTAAAGAATCCGCCTGCAGTGCAGGAGACCCTGGTTCCATTCCTGGGAAGGGAAGATCCACTGGAGAAGGGATAGGCTACCCACTCCAGTATTCTTGGGCTTCCCTTGTGGCTCAGCTGGTAAAGAATCTGCCTGCAGAGTGGAAGGCCTGGGTTGGAAAGACCCCCTGGAGGAAGGAAAGGTTCAATCATGTCTGACTCTGTGTGACCCCATGGACTGCAGCACACCAGGCTTCCCTATCCTTCCCTATCCTCCTGGAGTTTGCTCAAACTCATGTCCATTGATCAATATAGCTTTATATATTGCACAAAATCCTATGATTAAGCATATATAAAGTACCTATAAAATCATGGATATATAGTATTAATGTGTATTATTAAACTATATTTATTTATGTACTGATATGTATATATGAGTTGGCTGGATCACCGATGGAAAGGACATGAGTTTGAGTAGGCTCCGGCAGTTGGTGATGGACAGGGTGGCCTGGCGTGCTGCCGTCCATGGGGTCACAAAGAGTCGGACACGACTGAGCGACTGAACTGAGCTGATGTGTATTGTGTATTTGTGTCTATGTAGCTCCATGCCGTGAGTACAGCGTGCTCACGGGGCTCGTCTCTGGGTAGCGTGAGTGGAATGTGCTCATCGGGCTCGTCTCTGGGTGGGGTGCGTGAGCTCTTTCAGTGTGTGCTTGTACGACCCTACGCTATGGCGCTGGGCGCATAGCAGCACTCTCTACGGTAACTATTATGGTCGTTGGCCCTTTATGTATTTACATCAGACTCTACGCTGCCCCTGCTCACACTGCTGCTATACTTTCCCCTCTCTGTTAGAATAAGAGACAGCCCCCGAGGTGCTCTGTGATCCGCCCCTGCAGCTCTCAGACCTCGCCTCTTGCCACTTTCCCACGTTGCTCACTCTGCTCAGGACCCTCTGGCTCCCACTCACCCTGCAGCATCCTGGTGTGTCCTCCCTAGGCCCTTTGCATGAGCTGCGCCTGGCTGGCCCCCTTAAATCTCTGCTGAGTGCCACGCTCTCAGAGACACCTTCAGCAGCCCGCATCTAGCAGCCTCGCCTCCATCTCTCTCTCGACTCTCTAGCTCTGCAGCGGGTTGGCGGGGTACTCCAGTGACAGCCCGTGTCCATGACCATCGAGTGCCCACCCTGGCACGTAAGCTCCCGGAGACACCGTGTGGCCGCTTTGCAGTGTCCCTGCCGCATGTGTGGTGGCAGTGCCAGGGGGGCCTTGAAGCATTCATGCAGTGATTGCGATGCGCCAGCTGTGCTTATCTCTTGGTAAAAGATTTTGCAAGTTCTTTTCATTTTTTGGTATGTATTTTACTTAGTTTTTACAATGACCATGAAAAAATGAAAGCTACTTTTAGAAATAGGCTGAAGCATGGGGTCAGTCTGAGAGCTAGTGGCAGAGTGATTTGTGTGGCCTCTTCTTAACTTCAGAACCAGCTCCTTTTCACAAGTCCACCTTGTCATGGACTTGGGCTGCAGGATGTGTCTTATTTTGAAGCTCTTTCTGCCCCTTTGGTTGGACATTTTATTAGAAATAAACTTTATTTTTTTGCTGAGTATTCAACTAACAGGATCTTCTATTCCCTTTCATAAGGAAATTCTGGTCTGAAAACAGAGGTCACTGAGAAAGAGGGGGAAAATCTACTTAATCTATTTTTGTGTTGTCTAGCTGTCTACAGGAAACCAGTCCTGAATATTCATTGGAGGAACTGATGCTGAAGCTGAAACTCCAATACTTTGGCCACCTGATGTGAAGAGCTGACTCATTGGAAATGACCCTGATGCTGGGAAAGATTGAAGGCGGGAGGAGAAGGGGATGACAGAGGATGAGATTGTTGGATGGCATCACCGACTCAGTGGGCATAAGTTTGAGTAAACTCCAGGAGTTGGTGATGGACAGGGAAGCCTGGCATGCTGCAGTCCATGGGGTCGCAAAGAGTCAGACACAACTGAGCAACTCAAGTGAGCTGAGTTGTCTACCTCTTGAGACACAGAATTTGTGTAAGAAGTGGGGCGAGGTTAATGGAAAACAATGAAGATGAGTGGAAAGGTCATATTCAAGCATCAGTGAAAGTGCACTTGCCTAGAATTCAGTTAGTTTGGGAAAATGTCAGAAATCTTTGCAAGATCTCTATATAATTTGCTGGGTCCTTGTTAAATAATAATTAACAATTTCAAGATAGCAACAGAGGGCATTAAACTAAGGTCAGGGCTTTTCTAAGGGACAGGATCCTGAACAACGACCTGATTTCTGTTGGAGGGATTGAAAGTCAAAGGGCATCCATCCCTTAGCTGGAAGGGGAGAGGAGAGAGGTGGATGCTGCATGTCACAGGACTCGGAGTCTGCCTGGAATGGAACTGCCACTGATGCAAGAATAGAATTCATTTGTTATCCTACTTACAGGAAGGAAGAGAGATGAATGATGCTTGATGGCGAAGCAGCCCCTCTTGGTTGTGCTGGTTAAGGCTGGATGGTTTGTCCAGGCCAGGGCTGCAGTGCCTGGGGGTGGGGTGTGGCCACTGCCATGCCCACTGAGGGGGAGGAAGGAGGCAGAGGGAGCTATCTTAGGTCCCTGCCAGTACAAGCACCAGGTGTGCAAGAAAGGGAGGGAGGAGAAGGGGATGACAGAGGAGGGGATGGTTGGATGGCATCACTGACTCAACAGACGTGAGTTTGAGCAAACTCTGGGAGATGGTGAAGGACAGAGCAGCCTGGTGGGCTGCAGTCCATGGGGTCACAAGGAGTCAAACGTGACTGAGCAACTGAGCAAACACATGTGGACCTACTGGACAGCATAGGAAACTCTGCTCAGTGCTCTGTGCTGACCCAAATGGGAAGGAAATCCAAGGAAGAGGAGACGTGTATACATACGGCTGATTCACTTTGCTGTGCAGCAGAAACTAACACAGCATTTGTAAAACATCGAAACTCCAATAATGCGCATACATATATATAATTACAAATTTCAGAGAAGTCCCTTGCAGTGGGCATGGCCTTTAGCCCTGGTAGCCATCCTAAGCAAGTTCTCAATCTTTCTGGAGTTTGGCTCCACTGTTTTCTGCTTCTTTCTCTCCCTCCACGTCCCTTTTCCTCTGTTTTCTTTAATTACTGTGTTTTGGCCTCTTCCGGTTTAATTGCACAGTTTCTGTCACGGGCAGCATCTCATTAATAGGACGCTTTCTTCGGTTCTGATTTAGCAAAAGGTGATCCGTGACCTGCTCCCAGCGTGAGCCTTTGCAGTGCTGGTTTCTGTTCCAGATGACTTGCTGAGTTAGCAGCCTTGGCTGGGCTAGTGAGCCGTCCTCCCCAAGTTCCATATGCACGCAGATGCTAATTAGTGAGGAGCACCTCCACAGGTTCACGCAGGGAGACATCAAAGTTTCAGTGCTTCTCTCCAAAGGACTAGCTCTTTCCGAGGCTTCTTTCATTTCTTCTTTTCCGGTGCTTTATTGAGAGATCGCTTTTTCTTCCCACCTGGTTCAGTAACTCACTCACCTTCTAATCACTTCATGGCCAAGGTTTCCATCTGGCACCAACTCATCACCTCACTCTTCGGATGCTTTGGCATTCGTATTAAATGCTCACTGTAGTTGATGCTTTCGACTTGTATTGCTGGAGAAGACTCTTGAGAGTCCCTTTGACTGCAAGGAGATCAAACCAGGCAGTCCTAAAGGAAATCAACTCTGAATATTCATTGGAAGGACTGATGCTGAAGCTGAAGCTCTCATTCTTTGGCCACCTGATGCGAAGAACTGACTTCTTGGAAAAGGCCTTGATGCTGGGAAAGATTGAAGGCAGGAAGAGAAGGGGACGACAGAGGATGAGATGGTTGGATGTCATCACAGACTCAATGGACATGACTTTGAGCAAACTCTGGGAGCTAGTAAAAGACAGGGAAGCCTGGCACGCTGCAGTCCATGGGGTCACAGAGAGCGTGAAAGGACTGAGTGACTAAGCAACCACAGAAAGCTAGTTCCCGACCCAAAGATATGACGGGAACAGCGGTAATGTTATTGACGGTGGTGTGTGGATATATTATCATTAGACCAATGGAATTCCCCTATGGGAATCTTAGAAACATGAAACCACTCTTTCCAGATCCTGAAACAGAAGGTTGACTGCAATGAGATATTACCTCTCTTCCGTTACGATGCCTGCTATCAACAAAGGAAAACAATGAGTGCTTATTGGAGTCCTTGTGCACTGTTAATGGGAGTGTGAGATGGTGGAGCTACTGTGGAAAATGGTGGGGCAGCCCCTTAAAAAATTAAAAATAGAATTACTTTTACCATATGCTGCACCCATTGAGCTTCTGGATATGGACCCTAAAGAACAAAAAGCAGAGACTTACAGGTATCTGTACAACAGTGTTCATAGTAGCCCATTACCATAGCCAAAAGATGGGATGGGACCCAAGTGTCCGTCAGGAGATGAATAAATAAGCGTATAATGGGATAGTATTCAAACATAAAAAGAAAAGTAATTCTACCAACGCTGCAACATGGATGAAACGTGAAGACATTACGCTCAGTGAAGTAAGCCACTTATAAAAAGGACAAATACTGTATGAGTCCACTGATATGAGGTCCCCAAAGTAGTCAGATTCATAGACAGGAAGTAGAATGGTTGTTGCTAAGGGCTGTGGAGGAGTAGAATAGAGAGTTACTGTTTGCTGGGTACAAAGTTTCAGTTTTGCAATATGAAAAGAGTTTTAGAGATGGATGGAGTGATTGATGGTTGCTGTACAATGTACTCAATACCGCTGAGCTGTGCACTTTAAAATAATTAAGAGAAATTTTAATATTATTGTAATTTCTTCTTGTTCAGTCACTAAGTCGCGTCCAACTCTTTGTGACCACAAAGCATGCCAGGTCTCCTGTCTCTCACTCTCTCCTGGAGTGTGTCCAGATTCATGTCCATTGAATCGGTGATACCATCCAACCATCTCATCCTCTGCCACCCTCTTCTCCTTTTGCCCTCCATCTTTCCCAGCATCAGTGTCTTTGCCAATGAGCTGGCTGTTTGGATGTAGTATTTTGCCACAATTAAAAAAAAAAAAGACACTTGAGTGCTGGACTAAATCCTCAAAAGAAATATATTACATGACTATGGACTAGGTTGAATTTGAGAGTGGCAGACGGTCGCTGAGTCTGGATGAAGATTTGTCTCCTATTAATGAAATCTCCCAGATAGTCAGTCTGTTCATGACCACGAGAGAACCAAGGCGATCTTGGTGACGGTCGCGGGGCATCTGGGCTTGTCAGGACAGTGTGTCCCTGGGCCCTGCCCAGGAAGGTGCTCCGTGTGGGCTGGTGGCCTCGCTCCCGCTCACGGAGGATGCCTGGCAGCCGAGCGTCTGTCCCACCAGGAGTCCAGGCGGTCACGCAGATTCATCTTCATTCTGGCACCTGCTGCCGTGTGCCCAGCCAGCCCTGCACTTGGTCAGCCCCGGTCAGGGATCCAACCTGGTTCCGTTTTCAATTTTGGAAGCATTGTTGCGGATTAAAAACCGGTCAAATGATGGGAAAGAGTCACAGTGAACAGCTGCTCTGTACCCACCATCCTGCCAAAGTCTAAATGAGCCTTCAGGAGGCTTCAGAGTGATGAGGGCTCAGCTCCCGGCAGGAATGATGCATGGGCCCAGGGAAAGCAGCATGTTGGGGGGGCGGTGTGCTGCTCAGAGAGGATCTGTCCATGCAGACCCAGCTCAACCCCTCAGCCCACGGATACAGGGAGCCCGAACGGTCAAGTGTCTGATCAAACTTGAAGGACTTAAAGACAAGGACAGGTGGCAACCTTGACTCTTCCTAATTAGCTGGTTAACCTACTTAGCTCTTTGTAAAAAGGTCCCCAAGGACATAGCACATGAAACAACCAATGCTCGTCTGTTGCGTGTGTGTTGATATGTTTGCTTCACTTCCTCTGTGTCCATCTCTCATCTGCAAAAATCATCTTCCTGTGAACAGCCTGCAGAACTTGTTGGTATGTGGGTCAAACATGAAACTTCAGGATTGTCTTCTGACCCACTTTGAGAGGTCGCTTGATAGGTTAGGGGGATAACAACAACAAAAAAAGAACTATTCTTGGTTGTTGAGCATGGGCTCAGCTTCAGATCCCAAGCCCGGGGTCTGTGCCTCTGCTGCGGGGGGAACAGCCCGGATGCCTTGACCTCAGTTGAGGCCCCGGCGAGTAGGGCTGGAGGATGGAGCAAGAAGCTGTCTTCCCACGCACTCTCAAGAGACCCCTGCAGATCTCCCCACGTGCCGGCTGCGTGGTGGCTGATGTGGGGCTCCGATGGGGTTCGCTTGCTCAGGCAGGCTATACAGCAGGGGAAGAAGCCCACCTCTACGTCCCAGGATGAATATGTCAGGGGTCACATCACTGCCCATCCCCTCCTGGCAGACTTCTGTCTGCAGGAGCAGTAAGGTGCCGAGGCCAGGCGGTACGTGGGGGAGAGAGAAAAGGTGTGTTGAATGAAGGAGGGAGACCCTGAGGGCGGGAGGAGGGGGCTGAGCTCGGGGTTGTTGGTCTCTGCAAGCATTAAGACAAACACCTTGGATACTGAGATTAGGTAGAATTGTCACTGTTGTTTGATGTTAGTTTTACAATAACAGGGATAATTTAAAAAAAAAAACATTTTTTTCCGGGCTTTCACATAGAGATGTTAATTTGGGGGTGTTTGCTTCTATTCTGTATTCATATCTTTGCATGATAGTGTAATGTTTTGTAGCCAATGTTTGTTATGCTTTCTTATTTAATGTGATCAGTTGTTCAGCTGTGTCTGACTCTTTGCAACCTTATGAACTGTAGCCCACCAAGCTCCTCTGTGCACAGAATTCTCCAGGCAAGAACACTGGAGTAGGTTGCCATTTCCTTCTTTAGGGGATCTTCCTGACCCAGGGATCAAACCCATGTCTCTTGCGCCTCCTGCATTGGCGGGCAGATTCTTTACCACTGAACCACTGAGGATAGCCATTATTTAACATGCAGCAATAATAAAAAATAATTGTTATGATGCTACTATACAAATGTAATTTCAGATAGCTGCAGAATTTTTATCCATTTGACATACTGTACTTACGCGCTCCTTCTTTGGCCTATATTTTGAGTTATTTCTAATCCTTATTTAGTATGAAAATGCGAGAAATGTGTATCTTTGTAAAAGTAGCTTTGTTCATTTTGATTTATCTCCTGATGCCAAATAATCGTCACCAGCTGGGAGGTGTTCTGCTGCCGTCTGCTCACAGGAATAGATGAATTTCTCTTTTCCTACAGCCTCCCCAGCATTGGGTTTTACGATGAAAACTCATTTTCTATTTGATTTTCATGTCTATCACTTCAGTGAGCACTTCCTTGCCAGGGGGCTGACTGGTGCAGTAACACGCATCTTTGGAATCCTTTCTGAATCACCCCTTCCCTTCTTTAACTACCCGCTTCTCCTAGCAGGGGGCACCCTGTGCTGCGGGTGTGCTTAGAGTGGAAACACAGCAGGGGGTCTCTTTCCTTCCTGGGTCCAGTCTAAGAGAAGAGTCAGCGTGAACATAATTACAGCATCATGGATATGCTGACCTCCACAAAGAGAGAGACTGTATGGCATGTGAGAGAATACCAAGGGTTCTCTGAGGAAAGAAGCGTTAGGTGAGTCCTGATGGTGAGGCGGTACCTGCCCAGGTGAGAGGAAGTGCTTTCCTTCAGCGGGAGGGAAGGCCTGAGAGCCAGGAGGTGGGGAAGGTGCCTCACAGAGCTGCGGGCCGCCGGGGGAGCAGGGCGAGGTGAGGGTGGAGCTGGAGGCAGGGGCCAGAGCGTGACCTTGAGGCAGCATTGTGCCTGGACCGCAGGCGGAAGCCCACGCTTACAGAGAAGTTTTGAGGTTTCTTTCTTGACCAAGATGAGTTCCCTGAACCCACTTGGAAACTTGGGTTTGAGCCTCTGCGGGAGGAACTTGCGCAGCTCCGAGGCCCCGGGCCTCAAGGATGGTTTTCCATTTGGGATTGCGAAGCTGCATTGCTAGGGCACCATCCGCTTCAAACCCTCACACCAAGCTGTAGACCAACTTCAGATGTCTCGCGAATGACCCCAGACATCTCTTGTTTTAGGTGCAGACACTGCAGAGCCGTTTAGGGTGCTTTTGTAGAAGTGGAAATCAGGACCTTGCTCGGGTCATCCGTTTGTCCAAATAGTGCAATTATGCGAAAGATACCTAGAGAAACTTTCTCTAGACTTAAAAAAAAAAAAACAAAAACCCTTCTTCTCCCAGGAAAGTTCACTTCATGTGGCCCAAACCTGCTTTTTCACTCAAATCTGTGAGCATGCCTGTGTGAGTGCTGAGTCATGATCGGCTCTGCGACCCTGTGGGCTCGTGGACTGTAGCCTGCCAGGCTCCTCTGCCATGAAATTCTCCAGACAAGAACCCTGGAGTGCGCGGCCATTTCCCCCTCCAGGGGATCTTCCTGACCCAGGGATGGAACCCATGTCTCCTGTGCTCCTGAGCTGATAGGTGGATTCTTTATCACTGAGTTACCTGGGCAGCCCTTAAAACCCATGCATCCACACCTAAACTGAATTCCTCCATTATAGAAGGCCCCTGGAACTTTCTAGTAACTGTGCTGTATTGCTTTTGCCCAAGGGTCTGCAGAATGACTCATTTCCCCACAAGTTGTGTTTATCCCCCTGTACAGTTATAGGAGTCCTCCTGAAAAAGATCCAGGGCTGGAAATAGAAATGCAGCGAATGAATGGCAAGTTACCATGGCCGCCTCACCGAGCAGCCCTTGATTATCCTGCCACCTGCCAGTGCTTTTCCCATGAAGAAATACCACCTACTTTTATTTTGGTTTTGTCTAAACACATTGATAAACAACCGTATTTAGAGTCACTCAAACATCTGATTTCAATAAACATTTATATTAATGGTTAATAATACTATTATAACCTTCAAAGCTTACTTTGAACTCTACTTTGTTATGGAGAAATAACATATATGCAGTAAAAAGTATAAGATACACTGCTAATCTTTAATGTGCAATCTGATGAACTTTTACGCATGTCTGCACCCAGGTAGAGGTATGGAATGTTTCCAGCTCTCACAGGCTTCCTTCATTCCCGTTTCCACTCAGTACATCCCTCAAAGGAATGTACTGAGCAGGAAGTCAAAAGCGTCACTATTGTGAAATCTTGCACTATCCATTAGCTCTTCTTGTTCTTGACATTTACAGAAATAGAATCAGGCAATGTGTACTTTTCCGTGCTTAGGTTTTTCCTCCCTAAACATAGTAACTGAGATTGAGCCTTGTTGTTTCACATATCTGTAACTTGTTCTTTGTTGAATCCCACCATTTGTTTATTTATAAGACTGTTGATGGACACGTGGATTGTTCCCAGTTTGGGATATTATTGCAGTCCTGCTCTGGATATTCTTGTACATGTCTTTTTTGGACATACACACTCATTTATCTCAGATACACCTAGAGTTAGAATTGCCGTATCATAGGGTAGATGTATTTTAGTTTGAGGAGATCTTGCCAAACCCTCTTCTAAAGCGGCTACACTGCCTTTCACTTCCACGAGCAGTGTGTTGATGGTTTCAGCTGTTCTGCATCCTTGCCAACACTTGGCTTTGTCTCATATTTGATTTAATGCTGGTGTGTGTGTGTGTGTGTGTTTCCAGGGCAGCTGGGGGAATAAGACAGTGTTGAGACTATACTGGACGTCAGAGTTTACTGCTGCGGTCAGTCTGGAAGGTGGTGAAGACTGAGTGCTCACGGCTCATCTGGAGAGTAAGACCAAGAGATGAGGCAGTCCTGGAAGACAGTGAAGCCAATTTTCATGCACTGTTTTGGAAAATCCTTCAGAAACTAACAGAATATGCATAGGAGATATTTGAAGAAGTTTTGGCTAAACTGAGTTTATCAGTCAGGATGCTGATAGAAAATAGATCGAAGTTTCGAATACTGAGTAATTTCAGGAAAACATAATAAAGGGACTATTGGCAGAGATGCGAAGAAAATTTAGGGAAATCGCAGAGGTTAATGTCTTATCACCCTCCATCTGAAGGAAGAGGAAGGGAGCTGTTACAGGACTTGAAAGAAGATGGTTAGGTGGCAAGCACTTCGTAACAGGAAGTGTGGTCCTCATTGGACGTCGGCCAACCCAAGAGGGAGGTGGGGCAGATCAGGTCCTGGCTTCCCTCTCTTTGCTCAGTTCCTCTGATCTCCTTCCAATGATCTCATGGATGAACCCAACTTTAAGCTACAGGGTAAGGATGCTCATGCATGTGGACCAATCTAAGCCCATGTCCTTAAGCAGAGCCCGGGCGGAGAAGGTTGGAGCATAGACAGCATCTGGAAAGGCAGAAGAAAGATTCTCAGCACCCTTCTTGTTCAGTCACTAAGTCATGTCCAGTTCTTTGTGGCCCCATGAACTGTAGCACACCAGGCTCCCCTGTCCTTCATGATCTGGAGTTTGCTCAAACTCATGTCCATGGAGTTGGTGATGCCATCCAACCATCGCATCCTCCTGGGTTTGCACGAAGTTACCCATTTCTCACTTGGAGAAGGCAATGGCACCCCACTCCAGTACTCTTGCCTGGAGAATCCCATGGACCGAGGAGCCTGGTGGGCTGCAGTCCATGAGATTGCTAAGAGTTGGACACGACTGAGCGACTTCACTTTCACTTTTCACTTTCATGCAGTGGAGAAGGAAGCGGCAGCTGACTCCAGTGTTCTTGCCTGGAGAATCCCAGGGACGGGGGAGCCTGGTGGGCTGCCTCTATGGGGTCGCACAGAGTCGGACACGACTGAAGCAACTTAGCAGCAGCAGCAGCACCCATTTCCCACTAGAGCTTGTTGTCAAACATTGTGGCCAGCCAACACTGTTAAGTCTTGTTCCTGTGTGACTGCACCAAGCTGTGGAGTACCTTTCGCTACCATATGCCTTTCTAAAACTTCTTAGTTGATTTCCACCCACTCATAGAGAGTCATTTAGGGCAGAAAAGGACAAACAGGTGTCCCCCACGGCTCAAATCACTTTAGCAGCTGGCAGGGAACTCCTGAGAGCGTGCTTCCTTGAAGGTCGGTGCTTGCTCTTCCTGCTTTCTGGATCCCTCCGTCTTTGCACGGTGCTTGGCGTGTAACTGCTGCAAAGGGCAAATCTACAAGGAGGTGGGAGAAAGGCGACTAGAGAATGCAGGCCCTGAGTGAGAAACACGTGACTAGGGAATACATGTATGCCTTTGGAGATGACAGACTGTAGCAAAAACATCAAGACACTTCATGCAACTCTTCAGAAAATCCGAAAAAGAGTCAGTTAGAAATGACCCAGGAAGCAGGAAAGGATTTTCAAGTTCAGCTTTGATGCCTTTGTGGAGCAGAAAAAGGCAGCTGGCATGGTTGCTACTCAGACAGTGGTTTATTTGTTTTTCAATGGCTCTTCAAAGCCAGCAGCCCCAGCTCTTACGGCTGCTGGACGCCTCTAGAGTGCCTCCTAAATTGGCCGCGTGGACCACAACACACGTTTTTGGTGACCTTGGTTTTGTGCAACACACATGCTCACCATTGTCTCTGTGTGCAGAGTGAAAGCATGGCCCTGGCTCCTCATGATTTGATGTTGTTATAACTTGAATTCCTGCTCTAACTCTAGCTCTCTGTGACCAGCCACCACCAACACACTTCTCTAGGCCTGTCACTTCTGCCTCCCAGCAAATCTTTATCCTCTCCTTAGTCCCACACCTCAAACTCTCCTCTGGGTGTATACAGCCACCAAAATGCTTAGCCAGTATATTTGGGTGAAGCATCTGCTTTAGCCTAAGCCAGGCAGCATTCTCATCTCTCTGGATGCAGGAATTAATTTAGGAATAGGCTTATGACACAATCAGTCTGATAAGGACCGACAAGACGTACTCCTGGGACCCTAGTTGAGGTCTTGGTAGACACTATGATGTCCTGTGTTCTGAGGGTGTGGTTCCAAAGCGGACAGGGATCCTGTGGGAAGTCGGCACCGAGATGACCTGGGAAGCAGGGCTGAGTGAGGTGTCCTGGTGGCATCAGTCAAGCTCTGGGCCAGCCAAATGCACCTCTGCCTCCTCCGTTGCATGACACAGTTATTTCCATTTAGCGTAAGCCAGTTCTCATTTTGTGTTCTGTGGTGTGCATTACAAGAGTTGTCGCTAAGGCAGATAGAGATAGTTGGGAGCTGGATGGTCAGTGTTTGATCACTGGACTTTATCTTCCATTTCTCGTGCTTCGTGATGTTCATAACACATTGAGTACAAACAGTATGGTCCTCACATCTTCCCAGTGGACGGGGTTGCCCTGGGGATGAGAGACAGCACTTTTTGTTGGTACCCACCCCTCTGCTCATAGGTCATCCTTGTGAAAGAGCTTGGCTGTGGCCAGAGATGAGAATAAAGACCTCTTGAGGGAAGACAAGGCTTAGTCACACGGCATCCTAACCACTCAGCACTACCAAACTCTCAGAGTGGAGGCTGACTTTGCATAGCAAAACGTAGTGAGCATGAGGCTAGACAGAGCCAGAGGCGAAGGCCAAACGTATGAAAAGGGAGGGTGTGGTTCAGTTAAACACGTCAATGCATTTAAGCCAGAAAGTGCAAGGCTCAGGTTCCTCCCAGGCCTGTGAGTTTCACAGACCTCATTTACTTCTTTTACCAAAACATGAAGGCTTGAGAATAATGAGAATTCAAGTTAAATATGATCGATGTAAGCCACGGACTCAAGCAGATCAAGGAAGAGAAGGAATTCCTGCCATCCCACAGAACAGTTTATGAGGGACCCTCTTGTATCACCTCTCTGCTGTGTGTCTCTTTTATTTTGTTTGTATTTTTTATTATTGTTCTGAATTTCTCTCTCTCTCTCCTATTTGCTGGAAGGGGCTGATGCAGTTTCATTTCCTCCCAGCTTCTTATATCCTTAAGAGTTTGCTGTGGATGAAGCTATGTCCATGGGGAGGCACAGGCTTTCTGGATGAGAAAAAACATCTTTTTTTCCAGTTTTATTAAGAATGTATTGGCATCTGTCACTGAGTAAATTTTAAGGTGTAGAGCATGATGGTTTGATTTACATATATTGGGAAATGATGACCACAATAGTTTCAGTTCACATCCATCTTCTTATAAAGATAAATAAAATAAAAAGAAAAAGGTAAAGAATAAAGGAAAAAAAATTCTTCCTGGAATGAGAACTCTTAGGATTTACTCCACTAACTTTCCTATATATCATCATGACTATAGTCATTGTGTTGTGTGTTATTATATTAATAGGACTTCTTATCTTCTAACTAGAAATTCCTACCTGTTGATCACCTCCCTTCAATTCCCCCTCACCCCCATGCTCTATCTCTAGTAACCATAAGTATGATCTCTTTTTCTATGAGTTTTTTAAGACTCCACATGTAAATAGGATCATACAGTATTTGTCTTTCTTTGTCTGATTTATTTTGCTTAGCATAATGCCTTCAGGATTCATCCATGTTGTTGCAAATGGTAGGGTTTTGTAGATACCACAACTTCTTTATCCGTTCATTCACTGATGGGGGCTTAGGTTTTCTCCACGTCTTGGCTATTGAAAATTATGCTACTATGATCATGGGGGTGCAGATATCTTATTGAATTTGTTTTTGTTACATTTGAATATATTCCCAGAAGTGAAACTGTTGGATCATATTGCAGTTCTATTTTTAATTTTTTTGAGGATCCTCCATACTGTTTACCATGGTGGCTACACCAACTTACATTCCTATCAACAGTGCAGGAGGGTTCTTTTTTCTCTCACCTCACCAAGGCTTATCACTTTCCTTTTGGATAATAGCCATTCTGAAAGGCATGAAGTGACATCTCACTATGGTTTTGGTTTTCATTTCCCTAATGGCTAGTGTGCTGAGGATCTTTCCATGTACCTGGTGGCCTTTGGTATATCCTCTGTGGAGAAATGTCTATTCAGGTCCTTTGCCCAAGTTTTATTTATTTATTTCTTTTTTTGCAACTGAGTTGTATGAGTTCTTTTTATGTTTTGGATATTAACTGCTTATTTGATATACATAGTCCACAGATGTTATTACCATTATCTAGGTTGTCTTTTCACTTTGTTGATGGTTTCTTTTGCTGTGCAGAAGCTTTTTAATTCGATGAAGACCCACTTGTTTATCAGGCGTCATATCCAGAAAGTCATTACCAAAACCCGAGTCAAGGAGTTTTGTCCTTATGTTTTCTTCTAGGAGTTTTTGGTTTGGAATCTTACATTTAAGTCTTTAATCCAATTCAAGTTAATTTTGTGAGTGATGTACAATTTGGGTCCAGTTTCATTCTTATACATGTGAATATCCAATTATCCCAGCACCATTTCTTGAAGAAACTGTCCTTTCTCCATTGAGTGCTCTTGGCTCCCTTGTCTAATAATAGTTGACCACGTATGCTTAGTTCTATTTGGGATCTCTCCCTTCTGTTCCATTGGCCCACTTGTCTGTTTTATGCCAATTCCATACTGTTTTGATGACTATAGCTTTATAATATAATCTGAAATCAGAAAGTGTGATGCCTTCTTCTTTTTTCTTCTTTCTCAGGATTTCTTTGACTGTTGAGGGTCTTTCATGGTTCCACACAAATTATAGAAGTGTTTTTTCTATTTTTGTAAAAAAGTCACTGTGATCTTGATAGTGGCATCAAATATATAGATGGCTTCTGAAAGTATTGACATTTTAACCACTTTAGTTTTCCTCATTAATGAACACATGATATCCTTCCACTTAGTTTGGTCTTCTTTGGTTTCTTTCATCACTGCCTTATGGTTTTCAGTGGAGAGATCTTTCATCTTTTTAAACATATTCCTAACTATTTCATTGTTTTTGATGCTATTGTAAATGGGATCAGTTGCTTTATTTCTCTTTCAGGAGTTTTGTCTTTAGGAAAGTCTGAACATGAATAAGCGTGGGGCTGGCTGGTACCTTCTGTGCTCACTCTTCGTGGCTCTTTGGCCGGCATTGCCCGAGTGTAGACAGTCTGGCATCTGAGCTAGGATAGCCCAATCCATCTTCTTGCTTCAGTGTGGAGTGTTCCTTTGACTTTCAATTCAGCTGGGCTTCAGTCAAGGCACCATTTGCCTATTGTGGTGGTGAAATACAAATGAGGTCATCTTTGATATGTTAGAGCCTCAAGAGCAATTTCTGACTTTCTTTCCTGAAGCCAAGGTCTTCCCAAACCTCAAAACCAGGGAGGTGGTCTTATCAACGGTGTGAATCATGCAGGAGCCTGGCTGGTGAGCAGGATGCCTTATATACAAGGGTACATTTGTTACCAGATTAGTCTGTTAGAAACTCCAGGACAGAAGAGAAAGGATTTTTTTTTTTTTTAAGCAGAGAGAAAGTTAGAAAGCAATTAGCATGCACTAATTAAGAATAATACTAACATTACTTTGGATTTTAGTGCCTAGAATGAGAGTTGATTCGGGCACCTTGCCAGACTTGATATCTATGGGGGCTGTCTTTCAAGTTGTCACGAATCCATATTGAGATATGACCGTGGTGCCGCATTTTGAACCATTAATTGCCTACATTGTTTATCGAGGAGATTTCACAGCCTCACTTAGGCGTCTAATTTCACACAGCATCTGCTGTTGATGTCACTGATTTAAGTATTTAGAAAAAAGCGAGGGAAGTAAACGGAGAAGGTAAAAATATGGGTAACACATCGCTGAGGAGGGAGGAAAGCCTTCCCTTGGGCATTCAGCACCCTAGAAGGAGGGAGGGATGCCTTCCCCTTGGGCATTCAGCACCCTAGAAGCCGCCGTCCTGTAATCGAACGCACGACACACGTCGCCAATACCCTGGGCCGTCACATCGGCCTTCAGCACCTGTGATCACTTCCCTCCTCTTCCGCACTAGACAATCAGGTACAAGGTTCTGGGTTTCTCTCCCCCCATTCATTTATTACTGGCTCAAGACCTTGCTTCCAGTAGTGCCAGAGTGAGAGCGTGAGAGTGTTCTGCTTCAGGGGACGGGGGACGATGCCTGAATCATTCTTAGCTGCGCTGAGGGTGAACACAGCCATTGACAAAGTAGGTGTGCGTCTGTTTTGAAAATGGTTTTCAGAATGTAAAACCTCATAAAACTCATCTGGCATCTTCTGGCATGCTTCTGAAGGCTTATGGTTGAGTCAAGATCTCTCTGAGCTCTTGTTGGGAGTGTTAAATTGTCACGAACTTTCTGGAGAGCAGAAGATCCCCTGGAGGAGGAAACGGCAACCCACTCCGGTATCCTTGCCTGGGAAATCTCATGGACAGAGGAGCCTGGTGGCTACAATCCATGGGGCCACAAAGAGTCAGACATGACTGAACATAAGCACTATATATATATATACATATATATATATGTATATATATATATGTATATCTCAACACTGTTGTTGTTGAGTTGCTAAGTCATGTCTGACACTTGTAACCCCATGGACTAGAGCCAGCCAGGATCCTCTGTCCATGGGATTTCCCAGACAAAAACTCTGGAGTGGGTTGCCATTTCTTTCTCCAGGGGATCTTCCCAACCCAGGGATAGAACCCACGTCTTGCACTGGTAGGTGAATTCTTTAGTGCTGAGCCACCACGGGAAGCCCAAGTATCAACAATAACTGCTGCCTAAATTTTCACTCAAAGGGGAAACGGTGTACAGTAGGGGAGTACCATGCAGTCATTAAAAATAACATGTACTGAGTTTTATATGGTTTCCAGTTACACTGATAAAATATTAAGCTAAAGAAGAAGAATATAAAACTATATATACTATAACCTCAAGATACACATGCATGGGAGAGAGAAGAATGATTTCTAATTTTTTATTTATGCCACTCTATATCTTTAAAATTTTCCACAATGAACAAACAGTATATGGGTTTGTATTTGTGTGTGAATGTGCAATGACATGATATTTTAAATGTGCATGCAGAAAGTAAAATGCTCTTCAAAAAGTTCTCATTATCCTGGGCAGTGTAAAAATTACCAAGTCCTCCGTTATTTTCAGGTGTACCCTTATTAGCAGATGCTCGAGTTTTCTTTAGTCTTTCTTAGATAGAAGGTGGGCACCGTATATGATGGCCCTTGTGGTATATGCTTGGTGCTAGGTAAAAGTAAGGCTAATATGAAATAGGATCAAATACTTGTCTGGTCATGCTGGGTATCTTAATGGTACAGCATGGGGGTCACCTTCATGCCCCAGTTAGGTTGGTGCTGCAAAGCTATTCAAAGAAGCCTTTGGCATAAGATAAACTTGGGATGGAGGTTATCTCTGACTTAGGGTGGGGTGTGCTCAAGATCTTAGATGTTGAACAGCACCTGGAAATTTCTTGGAAATGTCCCATCTGACTGATTGCATCTAAAGCTGCCTTTAGTGAGGTCCCCAGGGGAGTGCTGGGTACATTCCAGGCTGAGAAATGCCCCTGGAGAAGGTGATATGAGAGCGCAGATGGTGGGCCTAGGAACCCTAGCTGGGGGTGTTCAGAGCCCTCTGCCCTTTTCCAGAAGGGGAGTTGGGGGTCAGGGTGATTGATTTTCTGTAGGTGGCAGGAAGTCAGCTTCACCAAGCAAGTGTAACCGCATCAGGCCTATTGAGGTGATGTCTGAATCAGAGCTCACTGAACCGGTGGTGAGGAATGAACGCAGAGTCCAGTGGGGTCGGGGGCTGTGGGCTACGGAACAGTCCTGAAAATCCCCTTATAGGTGAGAGCTGCAAAGGTGAGCCCCACAGAGGGCAGGGTTCCTGAAATTCTTTGGCCTCCCTACTTGCATCGAAAGGATGAAACTGGCTCATCCTTGTATATTTTTTCTGAAGAGAGATTGACAGAGTGTGTCCAAAGTGAGTTTCATGCGCCCATAGGTCAGCAGTCGTTTGAGCCTCGTCTCCAGAGAGCTCTTGTCAGATGTCCCCGCATCTCTGGCCATATGCAGTGAACCCATCTATGAACCCAAAGGTCAGTTGGGAGGTAGTGGACACACCTGACCTCAGACCTCTGCTGGTTCTGGTAGAAAAAAGCCAGAAAAACCAAGAAAACAAGAACCCTCTGTGAGTCTTTTTACACAGAATGAATGGACTTGACCTGAAGGGTAGACCTTTAACTGATACTAAAATCTTTTTTGCTTTTCCCATTTTTCCCTTTTATGATAATGACTTTTTAAACATTCCTGGCCCCAAAAAGTGTGAATTAGATACTTACCCTTTTTGTCCTTTTTTTCCACAGGTCTGTCTGAAGGGCTTGTGCATTTTAAAGAAATTGATGTTTCTTTCATCCATTGGAGATCTTATCTAGGCTCTGGGAACAAAACCACTCACTCAGGGGGAGCAATCCATCCATTTACTTCTGTTGATGGTGTGTTCACTCAGCCCCCTCCAGACACACCTACCACCCCCATTTCATCAGTCAGAGATTCCTCCACTGAGGAATGAGCTGAAACTGGACCCATTTCTACCTGTCTTAAACAATAGAAGTGACGCACTGGGACTTCCCTGCTGGTCCAGAGGCTAAGACTTTGAGCTCCTCCAATGCAGGGGGTCCGGGTTCGATCCCCGGTCAGGAAACTAGATTGTACACGCTGCAACTGAAGGATCCCTCAGGTCGCAACTCAAACCTGGTGAAGCCAAGTAAATAAAGAAATGAATAAATGGACAAATGAAACATTTTAAAAAATAAATAAAAACCTCTCTGCATTGGCAATGCCCCCTCCCCCCGCAAAAAGAAGTGACGCATTGTCTTCCAACCTTGACTTCGCGGATTCAGAATAAGCAGAGGAGTCACTGGAACACGAGGGGTATCAGCAGTGCTGGCCCAAACATCCCTCTGTTCCGTGCCCAGGGGAAGCCTGAACCCCTCTGCACTGGGCTCGGCATCCCAGCCCTGCTGGCCACGCTCCTACTTCTTGCTGCCGCTTTCCCTGACTAAACCGATTTGGACCCTGTCGCTGTCCTGCACAAAACTGACTCCCATCTGCACCCTCCCGCCATCTCCACTCTTTCTTGCCACCCAGCCTCCTCAGACCCCCCAGACTCCTGCCCTGGTGGGGGTGGGGGGGTGGGGTTTCACCTTTCCCACATGGGACTCATGCCACCTCTTAGTGCTGATAGTACAAATCTCACCCTGGCACACTCCTATTAGCAAGGAGTTAGCTCTGACACATGTCCCTGACCAAAGAGAAAAAAAAAAAAAAAAAGAAGTGTGAATTAGCAGTTGTCTGCCTAGGCATTTCGGGGGTCTCAGACCTGGAAGCCAAGAGCCCTGTGGGACCGGCGATGACCCCGTGGAGCTCAGTAAAGCAAACAGTGGCACACACTCGATTTTGCCCTGGGCTGCCTGGGGTGGGCACAGGGCTGAGTGTACACTGCCAATCTTGTTAGACCTGCCCGTGCGCAGGTGAGGGGCTGGACGGTCCATGCTGGCTGCGGACAGACCGGGACCCTGCGCACACGTGGCTTCTGCGTCTAGGCTGTGGTTGTCTGAGGACAGGGCTGCGGTCTCGCTGGCATCTCGACCCAATGCTGACAGCTGCTCTTAACTTTCTCCACTCACACGGACTTCCACGCGGGAGACGGTCCTCCTGCCTGAGCGTCCCTGTCACAGACGATAATGTCACGCCACGGCACACCGCCCTGGGCACCAGCGCTTGGCACCAGGACGGCCCGAGGAGCCGGTGCACAGCTGCCCGTGCGATGGCTCAGGCTTGTCACCGAGCACTTTAAAGCCTGGCTCTCACCCTTCCCATCTCTTCTACTTTCCTGGAATCTCCATTTCCCACTGTGCTCCTGGCATAGACCGAAGCACGCAAGACCCGTAACTTGAATCACAAACACCTTGACATTTTGTTCCAGAATGAGAATGTCCCTGAGCCTTCTGCCAGGGAGCCAGACAGCCCGTTTGGATGTGTTTAAACAGGTGGCCTCTGCTGCACCCGAGGGCCTGCTTCATCTGGGAATTGAGATGGATTCAGTACCATCTTCAGTACCAGGTCCTGGGGATAAAAAGATGAATAAAAGCAAACAAGCCAAACAAATACATATTTGGTGTGCAATTTGTAAGTGTACATATTGTGGTTTAGTTGTTAAGTTGTGTCCAACTCTTTGAGACCCCATGGACTATACAGCCCACCTGGCTCCTCTGTCCATGGGATTTTCCAGGCAAGAATACTGGAGTGGGTGGCCATTCCTTTCTCCAGGGGAGCTTCCTGACCCAGGGACTGAACCTGGGTCTCCTGCACTGCAGGCAGACTCTTTACCATCTGAGCCACTCTCTGGAAATAGACAGGGAGGAGAACTGATTCCGGTTGGGGGGTTCAGGTTCAGGGCTTCGCTGGGGGCTCACTGGTAAAGAATCCACCTGCTAATGCACAGGACATGTGTGCGATGCCTGGGTCAGGAAGATCCCCTGGAGAAGGGAATGGCACCCCGCTCCAGCGTTCTTGCCTGGAAAATCCCACGGACAGAGGAGCCTGGCGGGCTATAGTCCACGGGGTCGCAAAGATTCAGACATGAGTTAGCCACTAAGCCACCACGAGTGGCTCAGAGTCAGGTGAATGGTCTCTGAAAGGAGGAGTCGGGTGGGATGGACCAGGTTGTGCTGCAGAAGCAGCTGCCCCAGATCTCAGAGGCTTGAACTGTAAAGATTACCTGTGTGTCTGATGGAAAAGGCAAGGAGGCCCACCCTGCTGAGGTATGCTGGGTCCAAGAGAACACTTGTTTAGGAATGATGGATGCGTTTGCTTGTAACATGATGTCTCTTATCAGAACGCCTTTGCCTCAGTGCCTGCAGGGCACTAGATACTGAGAGCAGATACCCAAGGAAATAAAGCGTGGGCAGGAAGAAACGACCGCAGGCCACAATGCAGTTCCAAGTGGGGGGTCAGAGCTAGCCTCATGCGTCCTCGAGGCTCCAGTCCTGCCAGACGGTCATCAGGTTTGCCGACTCCATGGCCAGCGTGAGCTCAGAGAGCTCTGTGCGCAAGAGGGCAGGCTTCCAGGACAGAGGGCTGACTGGACGGCTTGTCCCCACCCAGAGATGCTGAACCTCAGCCTTGAGTGAAAGAAGCTGTATTGTCTCCACGGACCTTGGACCTTGTTGGAGTGAGCAACAGCTGAAACCCGAGACCCTTATGACAGCAGGAGCTGATTTCTTGCCGGTGAGACCGTGCTGGTGGAGTGCCCAGGTCAGCCGGCCGTGGTTTCAGGGTGAGAGCTGTGCGTGGGCTGCTCCACGGCCAGGCGGGAATGTCACAGCTGACCAGGGAGAGCTGAGTGACGGAAGAACGCGGGTTTACAAGCCAAGGTCAGGAACCTACGGGGCTCAGGTTCCACGGCAGAGGCGTAGTCACGTGGCTGCACCTGGCTGAGAAATGTCATCTTAAATGTGCCCAAAGAAGGGACATTCTTGGAGCCTTTGGAAGTGAGGGACACATGAACTGGAAGGACTTAAAGTCACGAGCTATTCTGGAACTGATTTCTACCTTTTCTGTCTAGGAAAACAATAATCTGGACAGTTTACTGCAGAGGAATAGAACATGAACTCATTATTAAAAACGTTGCTTGGATTAGAATAAGGATTGCTGTTCAGTTGCTAAGTTGTATCCAACTCTTTGCAACCTCATGGACTGCACCAGGCTTCCCTGTCCTTCACTATTTTTTGGAGTTTGCACAAACTCATGTCCATTGAGTCAATGATGCCATCCAAACATCTCATCCTGTCTCCCCCTTCTCCTCCTGCCTTTGATCTTTCCCAGCATCAGGGTCTTTCCCAGTGAGTCAGCTCTTCACATCAGGTGGCCAAAGGATTGGAGCTTCAACTTCAGCATCAGTCCTTCCAATGAATATTCAGGGTTGATTTCCTTTAGATTGACTGGTTTGATCTCCTTGCAGTCCAAGGGACTCTCAGGGATAAAGATGCTTCCCCTTAACGCCAAGCCATCTGCTGGCTCAGGAGTGCCACGTATCACAGAAAGAGGTCATCACTTCCTGAGAACAGATCTGTCCCCTGGCACTTAGGCAATCTCTACCATCTGGGGTGACTCGCCTCTGTCTGGGCAAGTGAGGCGCATGCTTTCTTGATTTTGTGATTGTCCTTACCGCTTCCAGGGTGCAGGGCTGGTACACTCTTCCGGGATTCACAGGGACTCAGCTCATCTGCAGCCAGTGAGGGCAACTCCACCCGTTCCCTGTGGTCCACGCCAGAGTCCATCTGGCCTCTCAGAGGAGCCACTTGACCATAAATCCACTTCATCCAGTCCAAATCCCTCACCGCACTAGCTGAGAGCCCGCGCTTGACTTTCTCTAGTGATTCAGTGAACAGGTGTCTTGATATAGCAACAGGAACCACTATAGTGGTCGGATTTACCTGAATTTATTTAGATGCGTTTGTTGTTTACATGGGAATGCAGCTGAGTTGGGGTTTTGTGGCTGTGGTTTGCAACTGGAGTTCTGGTGCACGGCCAGCTGTGTGAGATGTCCCAGCCATCTGACTATGGGAGAGATGCTACGTACGATAGCACAACCTGAAATTATCTGTGTTCTCACTTGTTTAACATCATCAGGATTTCATTGAATATAAGCACGTTAAGGTAAAAGGCATTTAAACAGCTAATGGACTGGGTCATTGGCGTTAATGATGTTCTCAATACAACCTTTAATTACTGTACAAGCTCTTTTTCAAGATCACGTTTCCTGGGATCTGTTGGAGATATGTTAAAGATACTCCAGCAGATAATAATCATGGAAACAGCTCTTTCACAGTCTAGAAGTACGTAGTGCTTCCACGGTAAAGAGCAGGAGGCTGCTGGCTCTGCACGCACGCGCAGGCACGCAGCCACGCCTGCAGCAGCCTTGGGCCCCGGGAAGCCTCTGCGATGCTCTGGAGAAGGTGCAGGAGTCCTGGCAACAGGTGGCACCAGGTCAGGTGGCACCAGGTCAGGCAGCACCGTGGCGCCTGGAGAAGAGGGTGGGGGCATCAGTGGAAGGGGCTGTGCTCCCTCTGGGCAGACACAGAGGAGCCCAAGCCATCCTTCTGAGCCAGAAAGGAGTCCCAGGCCCAGTCCAGTGGGACCCTGTGGCAGGCTTGCTGGGAAACGGGGGGCACATTCAATCTGGAGAGACTGAGCAGAGTTTCATGAAGGGAGCATGTGTCCACTGTGGGCAGAACTCGGAGAAACCTAAGAGGGGGTGTATCCTGAGCTGCTCACCAGGGACATGTCCAGTCTTAGGCCAGGGAGGCAGGGAGAGTGGTCAACAGAACCGGAGAGGGAGCGGCTGCCCGCAGAAGCTGTGGCTGTAGGCAGAGGGTGACCTGACGAGGAGGAGGCTGGAGACCACACTCCCCCTGCACCCTCTGGGTCCCCTGCAGCCCTGCTCATGGATTAATGCTGCAGACACCTGCGACACACCCAAGGCCGCTCTCCCTCCTGGCACAGAGCAGGACAGAGGGTGGGTGTGAAGGCAGAGAGCAGGGCTGCAGCTCAGCCACGGCCTCCAACTTCTCAGGACAGAGGGACTCTCACTGCAGGGCTCATCTGCTGGACCTCAACCAGGAAGAGAGGACCTGGATTGTCCTCAGGGAAGGGAGAGCTGGACGACAGGCGGGTCTGGGTTATAGTCACAGGAGGGGCCTCACCAGCAGCAAGTCTGGGCAATTCTGGAATTCTGGTGCCCCTATATTCTCCTGTTCAAAGTGGGGATAATGATGATCACCCCTCAAGGCTCCTGCGGGGCTCAGGCAAGCTCAGAAATGTAAGAGTATGGAGGGCAGGGCTGAGGAGACTTCACAGAGGCAGAGCTGCAAGGCGAGAGGCGGCGTGAGGTGTGGAGGAGACACAGGGCAAATGTGGCCAGCAGAGGAAGGAGAGGGCCAGCTCTCCTGGTGAGGGTGGCGAAGGCCAAGCCTAGGAGTTCAGACTCTGCCTTGTAGCAAGAGGAGACACTACAGGGCTTGGGCAGCAAGAGATGGGGGCTCAGCTTTTGCCAGCGGCAAGCAGAACAGAGTGAAGGGGCTGGAAGTGGAAGGAAACTCGCTGAAAGCTGGTTACGGGGATTGATTGTCTCAACAGTTGATCCAGAGAGGTTAGAAATGGACAGACCTTGTGTTAGTTCCCTAGTGCTGTGTGACGTATTAGTACAGTCTTGACAGCTCAGCGTGACATATTATTAAATCTCATAGTTTCTGTCCATCAAAAGTAAGAATGCAGCTTGGCTGGGCTTTGATCAAGGTAGGTTTGCAGGACTGCGGTCTCATCCGAAGGCTCAGCTGGGGATTGTTCTGCTTCTAAATCGTGTGTCTGTTGGTAGCATTCATTCTCTTGCGGCAGCAGGATTGGGAGCCTGAGGTTCCTGCTGGCAGCTGCCTGGAGACCACCCTGGGGTCTGGCCGTGTGCTGCTCTCCATAGGCCACCTCACAAAGGAGGCAAAGGGGACCATGTCCAAGCAAGGCCAGTGTTACACTGGTGTGCAGTGTGACTGTGTGTGCAATCCATGCCTCCTGTCACTTTGCCACGAAGTTAGTCAAAGTTCTCCCACATTTCAGGGCTGGGGAGGGGTCCCACGAAAGGGTGTGAACACCATGAGGGACATCATGGACCACCCTGGAGTCTGCCCACTGCAGGTCCCAAGGCACACAGGTCAAGTGTTTTCATTAAAAAAATCCAATAATTCAACGCCCAGTATAATCTATGTGTGTGTCAATGTTCTCTTTTTTCTTTAAGAAAAGAGACAAATAAGGATTCGCTTGCATGCAACTCTGTTGACTTGAAGTATATTATTTCTGTAAGTTGTGACATCAGAATCCAATTATGATTCTGTAAGAAAAAGAGCTATGGAAAAATCCCAAAGTATATTTGAGACACCCCCGGGGATTCCACCAACTTCAGTAAGAAAAACAGTCGCTTCAGAAACTGAAATTTTATTCCATAGAGATGGTTTTTGATGGGAAATTATGGTAAAAGAGAAGTTTTCATATTATAGAAATACTTTTCTTTTTTCGGTTTTCAGCCACATGAAGACAGAAAAAAAAAAACACAAAAAACAAAAAACTCAAGTAACTTATAAAACTCCCTGAGATGTATCTGTGAACCTCTGGCCTTGGACACCATTGTGAGAAATATTATTTCAAACCATTAATCTCATTGTACACAACTGTAATAATGTCAGATTTATAGAGATCATGACATTTATGTTTCAGGATATGTAAAAAGAATCACGAACAAGTTGATTTTTGGCTTACAACATCTTCCACATCTAGCATAATATATTAGAAATACTACAATCGTTACCATACAAAAACCATGAGGAAAAATCTAGATAGTAACTAGATATTTTGATAGTCATTTTAAAAATGATTTTGAAGCATCTGTCTGTATGCTTTTATGTAAATAGATACTAGGGTAATTAATCGACCTTCTAATTTTTTTCAACTTCATCTGAACATTTTAATAAAACATATTCATTATATTCTCAGTTATTTGTTTCCTGCATCTGCAAGATGCATGAGTTAAACATATTAATTATAAAAAATAAAAGACAGGAGAAGCAGCAGGGATTCCCTCCCGTGATCCACAGATAATTTAATTCTTTGACTTGTTCCAGCTTTTTGGTTCCTGCTGGGCCAGGCTTTGGGCTCTGCACAGGGAACCTTCCTGGGTGTTGCCTCTGAAAGTTTTGCCAGATACGCAGTGATTTGTCCCAGGAAGTGTGGGGAGGTGAGGGGTATCCCTTCCACTCTGTGGCCAGCTGAAAGTGAAAGTGTTAGTGGCTCAGTTGTGTCCAACTCTTTGTGACTCCATGGACTGTAGCTCACCAGGTTCCCGTGTCCATGGGAGCCTCCAGGCAAGAAGAGTGGACTGGGTTGCCATGCCCTCCTCCAGGGGATCTTCCCAACCCCTGGATCAAACCTGGGTCCTCCATATTGCAGGCAGATTCTCTACTGTCTAAGCCACCTGGGAAGTCCCACGGCCAGCAGAAACTCAGACAAACTTCCAGGCCAGTTTGAGGTGGAAGGGAAAGATATATTTGGGAAGAGAGTTTGCTTGAGTGGGCTGAATTCCGGGCCCAGGGCACCACCTCTGTGCCACCGGACGCTTGCGGTGGAGGGCTCTCAACTTCCTTCCTGCTCACCCCAGCAAGCCCGTGTTCTCTGGCTTCAGAGCATCTGATTCCTTCACTTCTAAACACTTTACATTCAAGACTTAAAAGAACCATTCTAAACAAAACCGAAGGACTTGGCTAACCAGAGAGCATCTTAAATACTTGTTTGCATTGAGACCCTCCTGGGGAGCCTGTCCTGTGGGCCTGTTGGAAGGAAAGCCTCCCTGTGATGCCTTTAAAAACTTCGTGAAGCAGCTGATGAACCAAACTGGAAAGGTCAGGGGATTCCAGCTGAGAAGGGGCCACTCTCCCCACCGACCATGTTGGGATCACCTGGTCCAGCCTGTGCACTGCGCGCACGTCAGGGTCACCCTGGTGGAGATAGTGCTGTGTGCGCAGCAGTCTGGAGGTGAGCCCTGTGCCACCCTGCAGGGCCCCAGGCAGGAAGATGGGAGCTAAGGCTGGACCAGATTCACAGCCTAGGCTTTGGCTGTGGATGAAGGGGGAGAGGAGAGGACAGGTGGGGAAGGGAGGCAGGGGCACAGCTCAGGGTCAGAGTCCAACCTGGCTGAGGTGGCCAGGCGTGTTGACCTGGACACTGTGATGGCTGCCCAAGGGTCCCGGTCTCCCTGGGGATGGAGGCTCCCCCTCCCCAGCTGGGAGACACGTTGGCTTCTGGTGAAGGCCCATGACGGAGGCCCTCCCCAGAAACTGCCCTTGGAGACAGGATGCTGCCTGGCTCCAGGTCAAGCCTCTGGGGACGGCAGCCCACATCCAGGGGCTGGTCACTGCAGGGGTTGCCAAGGCCTGACCCCGGGTCTGGATCCCATCACCTCAGGGAATGCAGCATGCATTCTCACGCATTGCAGAATACAGCCTCAGGCCCCGCAGGGTCGCTTTCTGGGCTCTTCCCAGTCGCCCCTGCCTGCTGTATGCGGGGGTCCAGGACAGAACTTAACACCCCAGCCTCCATAGCCCTGGCCCAACCTCCAACTGCTTCTCCATCTTTATACCTTTGCAAGCAGTTCGCTTGTTTCTTCTCTGCTTCTTCCTCTCTTGACCTGCCCCCCACCCCACCTACACCGGCACAGCCTCCAGACTGGAGTTGTGGATTCCTGCTCTGTTAAGATTCCCAGAGTGTGGAAGGAGGGCCCGGGAGAAAGGACATCTGCTTTCTTGGCAACTGCTGGGCCCTTTGTTTAGAGGAAGGCCGGGTCTAAGAACCTGCAAATCCTGGAGTTCCAGGGAGGAAGGGCTGATTTTCCGCCACTCCCGTCCACAGATGGATGAGTTTAATTCTGCCACTTTCTTTGGTGTTTTTATTGTTTCCACTGACCTATCTTTCTTTTTATCTCCTTGCTTGCTTTAGACAGGATTTTAAAAAATCATTTCACTGATTTTTCCTCTTTCAAGCTGGAAACTTTCTCAGATTTTATTTTTTGGGGTTATTCTGAAAATTGCAATGTGTAGACTTAAGTATTCGAGTTTAAAGTTCACCAAAATCTTTCTTCTTCTCCCAGGGAATACAAACAATACAGCGTATTTTAACCATTTCCTAGATCCTGGTTGGAATTTTCATTCTCTTTCTTTATTAGCTCCACTAGAAATATCACAACAAACTGTGGAAAATTCTTAAACAAGTGGGAATACCAGACACCTTATCTGTCTCCTGAGAAACCTGCATGGAGGTCAAGAAGCAACAATTAGAACTAGACACGGGACAACGGACTGATTTAAAATTGTGAAAGGAATACGTCATCAAGACTGTATATTGTCACCCTGCTTATTTAACTTCTATGCAGAGTACATCATGTGAAATGCCAGTCTGGATGAACCCCAAGCTGGAATCAAGATACTTGGGAGACATATAAACAACCTCAGATATGCAGAAGGTACAAATTTAATGGCAGAAAGTGAAGAGGACTAAAGAGTTTCTTAATGAAAGTGAAAGAGGAAGGTGAAAAGCTGGCCTAAAACTCGACATTCAAAAACTAAGATCATGGCATCCAGTCCCATCACTTCATGACAAATAGATTGGGGAAAAGTGGAAACAGTGGCATATTTTACTTTCTTGGGCTCCAAAATCACTGTGGACAGTGACTGCAGCTATGAAATTAAAAGATGCTTCTATTAGGAAGAAAAGCTATGACAAACCTAGACATTGTATTAAAAAGCAGAGACATCACTTTGCCACTAAAGGTCCATATAATTAAAGCTATGGTTTTTCCAATAGTCATGTAAGGATGTAAGAGTTGGACCATAAAGAAGGCTGAGCACTGAAGAATTGATGCTTTTGAATCATGGTGCTGGAGAAGACTCTTCAGAGTCCCTTGGACAGCAAGGAGATCAAAACAGTCAATCCTAAGGGAAATCAACCCTGAATATTCATTGGAAGGACTGATGCTGAAGCTGAAGTTCCAATACTTTGGCCACCTGATGCAAAGAGCTGAGTCATTGGAAAAGGCCCTGATGCTGGGAAAGATTGAAGGCAGGAGAAGAAAGGGGTGACAGAGGATGAGATTGTTGGATGGTATCACAGGCTCAATGGACATGAATTTGAGCAAACTCCCAGAGGTAAGGAAGGATAGGGAAGCCAGGTGTGCTGTAGTACACGGGGTCCCAAAGAATAAAACATATTTAAATATGTTTAAATACATTATGTTTATTGTCTTAAGTTCTCTGCAGGTTCGCTTGACTTTTCTAGATATTTCTCTTTGGCGTTTGTATTTGAGATTGTTTTGACCTCTTGAGTCTGTGTATTAGGGTCTTCCACTGGTTTTGGAAAAGAAAATTTTCACCCATGATTTCATCAGATATTTCCTGTTCTTCATTTCCTCCTCTATTTCTAGAACTCCGGTCATACATACGTGTGCTTGTCCGAGTGTTCATATGTTCCCCACACTCCTGACCCTCCTTCCTGAGGTGTGTGCCAGTTTTTGGTTTGGACTTTGTTTTTATTTTCCTTCTTGCTCACAAATTCTCTTTGTCAATCGTCCTTTCTGATGAAGTGTGTCTATTGGTTTTGTCAAATGTTTAGTCATTCTATCTTTCATTTTTAGAAACCCTCTGGTCCTTTTTCAAATCTGCTCTGTCCTCTTTCATTGTTTTATTTTATTTTATTTTTTAATTCCCTGAAGGCTTCCATCTTGTCGTTTGGTTCTTGAACAGTGGGAAGCATGGGAAAGGTAAGCTCTCTGCTGATCATTCCAGGGTTGCTTCTGCTCTCATAGATTTCTGTTCTTCCTCACCCATCTTGCTTATTTCCTTGTGTGGCCCTGTGAACATTTACTCTTTGTGTGGCCGTGCCCTCCTCAGGGAGGTGCCAGCTGCCCACGTTCTTTAAAAAAAAAAAAAAAAAAGAATATAGTTGCTTATGAGGCTGTGTTAGTTTCTATTGCACAGCAAAGTGAATCAGCTCTACATACACGTATACGCTCTCTTCCTTGGATTTCCTGCCCATTTATGTCACCATAGAGCACTGAGTGGGGTTCCCTGAGCTACACGGTAGGTTCTCACTGGTTATCTATTTTATGTGTAATATCAATAGAGTTTATATGCCAATACCTGTCTCCCAACTCATCCCCCTTTCCCCCTTGATGTCCATATGTTTACAGAGACGTGGATAGACCTAGAGACTATTGCGCAGGGTGAAGTAACTCAGAAGGAGGAAAAACAAACACCATTTATCATCCCCACATTCTGGCCTGATCTCCCTTGTCCCACCCGGGACTGGGGCCCTGATACGTATGAATACGCAGTCGCCCAGGGATCACAGCCTCCAAAGGACCTGATGCTTCTCTGATCCCTATGGGGCCTTTCCTATGGACTCCTGAGGTGGGGAATGGAAAGGCCACGTCGGTGTTGGCCTCACACGGTCAAGATAGCCTAGGACCAAAAGAGGGGTCTCCTCCAAGGTCTTTGGGGTTTGTGATTCCGCCTTCTCCAAGTCATTCCAGAACATGGCCTGGGGAACCCTATTACCATTTCATTCTTCTCTGCTTTTACGGGGATGTCTATTTTGTGAAGCAAAATATTGTTTTAATCAGTTTGTTGTTTCAGTCAGAGTTAATCCCAATGATTCAGTCACCATTACTGGTAACACAATCTTCCATGTTGATCTTCCCTATTTATTGATATACTTTATTTCTGAAAGTAACTACCTTTTTAAAATTTTAGATTTTAAATTAAAATTTTGCTTTGAATATTTATATTCAATTTTAAATTAAATTTAATTAAAATGCATATGAAAACATATTCTCTATAAATATCAAGTATAAAAAATTGTCTTTCCAGTTGTACAGTAACATCTTATCAATATATTTTAGAATCTTTTCTGTGTTCCTGGGCTTCCAAACATCTCAAAAATATAAAGACATTTAATGTCACAAAGGAGAAGTTTGAGGCCAACCTCACTTACTCTCTGTAAGTAACTTCTTTTCAATTTTGCTTTTGTTTCCCACATGCATACTTGTTACATTTTTTATTTATCCTTAAAACTTGAGGCTATTATCCGTGTATTTCTAGTGCAAATGTAGTGCAAAATTTCTAGTGCAAATCAGTGTATTTCTGGTGCAAATCCAGTTTTGCTAGTGGAAATCCATTTCAGACTTTAGAGTCAAGCTTTTTTTTTTTTTCCCATCCTCCAACTTTAGGAAGATTTATTTTGCTTCTGTCCCATTTATTCTGGGCTTTTCTTCATGAAATGCAACCATCTCCATAGCCCGTCTCCACTCTCTGCCCTTCTCATCTGTCGTATTCTCTCTCATGATATTAATTGTTTTGTCCTTCTTCCCTCACTCTTTGGAAGGTCATGGATCCTTTCTGGATCTGATGTTTACTTGCTGGATCACTTGCCTCATTTAGAGCCTCAGGTCCTGTTTTGTTCCATGTCAACATCATTCCTTTTCTTTAATTTGTTCTGTATTGACTCCCTTTGAATTATTCACTGCCTCTCATCCTGTTGGTTATTTATTCATTCTTCATCTCTTGTTTCTGAAACGTCTTCTCTTTTGAGAGCTCCAATAGGTGCTTTTCAACTTTACTGAGGTTTATTTTTGCAAGCTTTTTTTTTTTTTTAAACATAGTTTTCTTTGTTTCTGGATATCACAGAATCTCTGGGGCTTGCTTAGCTCTTCATTTATTTTTGAGTGCAGAAATGTCTCTCCAAGTGTGGTTACGGCCATAGAGAGATGGGGTGGATTCTCCCTTCCCTGTGCTTGTGCTTCTATTGATATAATGCTCATCTCATCTATTGAGCCAGAACATTAGCAGACATAATTGTGTTCTAAGATATCAGCAGCCCCACCCTAAGGGGAGGAGAGGGAGCCCTGGGCAGTCCCAGAAGATACATCTTTGCTTGAGGATTCCTCACTCGACTCATCCATTTATTTGTCCTCCCCTCATCTACAGCATTGCCAACATAGGTCCATCTAGTCAAAGCTATGGTTTTTCCAGTGGTCATGTGTGGATGTGAGAGTTGGCCTATAAGGAAGGCTGAGCGCTGAAGAATTGATGCTTTTGAACTGTGGTGTTGGAGAAGACTCTTGAGAGTCCCTTGGACTGCAAGGAGATCCAACCAGTCCATTCTAAAAGAAATCAGTCCTGAATATTCATTGGAAGGACTGATGCTGAAGCTGAAGCTCTAATCCTTTGGCCACCTGATGTGAAGAACTGACTCATTTGAAAAGACCCTGATGCTGGGAAAGATTGAAGACAGGAGAAGAAGGGGAAAACAGAGGATGAGATGGTTGGATGGCATCACTGACTCAATGGACATGAGTTTGAGTAAACTCTGGGAGTTGGTGATGGACAGGGAAGCCTGGCGTGCTGCAGACCATGGGGTCGTAAAGAGTTGGACATGACTGAGTGAGTGAACTGAACTGAACTGATCCAGAGCATTGATCCTGCGCCATTTTTGGACACAGTGCCTCACTTCGTGCTAAGCTTGGAAATGAGACAGATATGGCTCCTGACAGTGTAGAGCTTATATTGCAGTAGTATAAACAAATTAAAAAAATAACTACTTACATAATTCGTGTGTGTGTGTGTGTGTGTTCAGTTCAGCTTCTCAGTCGTGTCTGATTCTTTGCGACCCCATGAACCACAGCATGCCAGGCCTCCCTGTCCATCTCCAACTCCCCGAGTCCACCCAAACCCATGTCCATCGAGTCCATAATGCCATCCAACCATCTCATCCTCTGTCATCCCTATCTCCTCCTTCCCTCAATCTTTCCCAGCATCAGGGTCTTTTCAAGTGAGTTAGCTCTTCACATGAGGTGGTCAAAGTATTGGAGTTTCAGCTTCAACATCAATCCTTCCAATGAACACCCAGGACTTATCTCCTTTAGGATAGACTAGTTGGATCTCCTTGCAGTCCAAGGCACTCTTAAGAGTCTTATCCAACACCACAGTTCAAAAGCATCGATTCTCTGGCACTCAGCTTTCTTTATAGTCCAACTCTCACATCCATACATGACCACTGGAAAAACCATAGCCTTGACTAAATGGACCTTTGTTGGCAAAGTTATGTCTCTGCTTTTTAATATGCTGTCTAGGCGGGCTGCCATCTATGGGGTCACACAGAGTCGGACATGACTAAAGCTACTTAAGCAGCAGCAGCAGCAGCAGCAGCAGCAGGTTGCTCATAACTTTCCTTCCAAGGAGTAAGCGTCTTTTAATTTCATGGCTGCAATCACCATCTGCAGTGATTTTGGAGCCCAGAAAAATAAAGTCAGTCATTGTTTCCACTGTTTCCCCATTTATTTGCCATGAAGTGATGGGACCAGACGCCATGATCTTAGTTTTCTGAATGTTGAGCTTTAAGCCAACTTTTTCACTCTCCTCTTTCACTTTCATCAAGAGGCTCTTTTTGTGTGTTTAGCTGCACCATCCTGCTGCAGGATCTTAGTTCTCTGACCAGGAATTGAACCAACGCCCACTGCATTGGAAGCATGAAATCTTAACCCCTGAACTGCCAGGAAAGGCCTTGTAATTTGTTTTTATGATTCAGTAGTTCATGAGAGCTACTATAGCTCGGGGTAGGCTTTAGTACCTTGCTCTCTGCCAACTCCTGCTCCTAAACAATGTGTGAATTCTTGATGGAAACAGAATTCCTTCAGTGACATTTTGGTGCCACTTATATGCTGCCTGTTGCTTCAGCTACCAGTCCTCTCCTCTGCTGATTTTGCTTAGTTGGATAAACCATGGGTCCTTCCAGGAGGGCATTTGCTAAATCGTGATCTGCATGAGAGAGATTCCTTCTCTCTCATGTGCCCTGTGGAGAGATGGAATGTGCCCTGTGTGCACATGTGCCAGCTCCTGTCGAATGCAAGGATTGTGGAAGGTTAAGACCCACATCTAGCTTATTTACTATTTTCAGTCTCCTTTTATACTTCAGCAGGGGCTTCCCTGTTGGCTCAGATTGATAAAGAACCTGCCTGCAATGCAGGAGGTGCCTGGGTTTGGTGCCTGGGTTGAGAAGATCCCCTGGAGGAGGGCATGGCAACCCATTCCAGTATTCTTACCTAGAGAATTCCATGGACAGAAGAATCTGGTGGGCTACAGTCCATGGTATCACAAAGAGTCAGACAGGACTGAGCGACTAAGCATAGCACATACTTTAGCAGTGTTTCAGTGAGATGAGTAATTAGACACCTGTGCTGAGATCACCACTTTGCTAAAAACAAACAAACAAACCATTTTTTATAAAATGTGTGGGCATGCAGGCGCTTTCTTTATTATTACTAAAAGACAGTGACTCTTCAGTTGGAAGATTTCTAAGTGTTTTACTGAGTCCAGCCAAGTCTAGACTCTGATTTCCCCTTCCTTTCCGCAACCAGCCCCTTCTCCCTTCTCCCCAAGTCTTGGTTTGCTCATTCACACCAGGAGGACAGTTGATCTGGGTATTAAAGTGAGAAAGGGTCTTGAACATTCTGTACCTTACATAAGAAGGAACCTCTATCAGAATGAAGATGCTGTGCTGGGTGAGCTGGAGAAGAAGAGAACAATCAGAAAAGGCAGAGATGAAAGCTGGAACCAAAGGTAGTGCCTGGGAGGAGAGAGAGCAGAGGACAGTGGTCCAGGGTCAGTACCATGCAGAAGGGTTCCCAAAGGAAGTAGCAGCCTCTTCAGCTCACACATCTGTGCTGATACTGCACAGGACCTGGGGCAAGACACCACAGTCTATGGTGCTGAGGATGGATTGCTTTGGACCCTCGGTTCTCATTTCTGGCATGATTTCCAGATGCCTGATATTAACGATGCCAGCGTAAGTGATGTGTTTTCCTCCCTTGCTTCATGCTGTGACAAGGAGGGTATATTTTTCATTTGGATGCCTCACTTTTGTCAGTTCTGTGAGTGTTTGCCCTGGCATTCACAGATGCTGGTATTTATTCTGTAGAAATTATAAATTTTAAACCAACATTCCTTTTAACCAGAGCTCCACTTTCAGTGTGACAAGTATTCATTGTGCTCTGTTAGGAAAAAAATTTTTTTTGGTTTATTTGATAAGAATGTTTGGGGGAAAAAAAAACAAAAAACAAAAAACTTGTCCTAGAATCTATCTACTATTTTTCTGGTACCATCTGCTCAGCCTCTCTTGGGGGGCTTCTGGGTGTGGCTTTGCAAAGATTATGTAGATAGTACAGGGGGTGGCCTTGGTGGTCTCTCCAGTCATGTCTAACTGCTCAGGGTCTCATGTCCCAGGTTGGGGAGCAGTGAAAAGATGTATCATGTTCATGGGTACCTGGAAGAGCTCTGGGCACCTATGGTCAGTGGGGTTTGCTTCAGTCCTGGGGGCGGGGATGCGGCGCCCTCTTCTACAGCTGTCTGCTCTCTTTCAGTGTGTGTCATAGCCTGGCCGTGATGTGTGTGGATTAGTGAAAGCTGCTCTCACCTGAATTTCCCTCCAAAATAGGTCTAGACAGGGAGTCAGAAAGCTCAGGGACTCCTGCAGATGCTGACACCTTCCTCCACCACTCAGGCTTGTGGGGAGGGTACTCCCAGACCTCCCCTCATCTCCATTTTTTCATCTATATGAATGAAGCAAGTTGTAGGGTAATTTCTAAAACTCTGATCTGCCTTACGTCTAGGTTTTTTGCCCAGACAAGGGCATGTGTGGTATTAAGTTTATATCACTATTTCCTCATGACAAAGGAGACTTAGGAAAATTTTGAGAGGACTGGCAAGGTTGTAGGGCTGACCTGTAGACAAAGCCTGCTTTCCACTTGGAGTCACTTCTCAGCAAGGCACATCAAATCCATACACCACAACCACTCTGTTAGGAGGTTCGAGCAGCAAAGAAAGCACAGAGAGACAGAAATTAAATCTATGGAAAATAGAAAAGGCAGCTGAGAAGGAAAAATCAATTACAGTCCAACCAGAGTTGTGTACAAGTTACCTGTTCCCTTGATGAGGGACTTTCTCAGTTTTAGAGGAATTTGTATGCAACCAACTCACATAAGAAGCTTTAAAAAGCCATTAATTTTGGCATTATTTTTCTGTTTCAAAACCAAAGTGAGGATTATAAACAGTTTAAAGAGCTTTAAAATGCTAGCACCATCCATCAGAGACCCCAGTGAATACCCAGAAGAATATGAAAATGGACAAGGTTCCGTTTCATTCCTGAAAGCTCCCTGAACCTTCTGCTTTTTTCCTGCCTTGATGTTTGGTGCCTATGAAAGGCAACTGTCTCCTGAGGTTTCTGCAAGAGGGTTCATTGGAAGGAAAGCAGATTGGGTGAAGGAACTGACTCGAGTTCTTTCTGTGTGCGTGATAGTAGGAAACTGACTTCTAGATTATCTCACAAACACATAGAAAACATAAAAAGAGGCAAAATTATGCAGAAGCACATAAATTATGTAGATGATGGAAAGCCTATGCAAAACATGATATGTACACATAATAGCATATTTCCCCAGGGGCTAATTGCATCCTTTGGGCACCTTTTGAAGCATCTGAATATTCAGAAGAAAGCAAATTTATTATAATTTGAAAAACACCACAATAAATAAGGCTGAAAGAATAATGCATGTTACATTGGAAACTGGAAACTCACAATCTGGCCATTTCCCCCAGTTTGACCAAAGCCCAGAGTACCAAGCACAAGCACACCTCAGCAATACATTTCGTGGTGGTGTTTCATTATCTTCAGATACCAAGCTAGGCAAAACCCATTTACTCCTTCAACAAATATTTATTTATTTTTGCTATGTCAATGCAGTGTACATTCATTTTTATATTAATACCATTCAGAAATTACTTCCTGAAGCCTATAATGTGCTCCCCCCATGGAACATGTGACATAATATGGGAGTCCGTCTGTAGAGAGAAATGAGGACCACCCAAAAGAGAACCAAGTTGAGAGACTGTTTGTTCAGAGGTGGCTTTAGCAAGGGGCTCAGCCACCATCCCTTATGCTTGGCAGAGACTCAGAGGAGGTGGAGGACCAGAAGAGCTTTATGGTAGAAAAGCCAATGGAGGGGTGGGCTCCAGGTATACCCCGACTGAGTCTGGAAAAGCTGGAGGCAGCTTCCTGGAAGCTGAGCATCCCACGTGGTGAGACTGGGGTATGTATTTGACTTTCTCCGGTTGGTTCTGCATCAGAAGTGGGAGCCAGGATCCTGGAAGCTGGCAGTTGCTGACCCGCCCTGGCTGTTCTGGGCTGATGATGGCAGAGGCTGTGGTTTGGCTTCCTGGGATGGTCACAGCTGGAGGCATGGGTCAGAATCCACTCTCATCCGTCATCTGGCCATTGTCTGTTTGTATGTTCAGTCTCCTAAGACTAGTCACCTAATAACCACCCCACAGAAGTTCAGGGGGGTCTTGAGGGCACAGGAAAGCCCCCACCCCCAAAGAGAACAGAGCCAGTGAGATCTGCCAAAGATGTAGATGTAACAAGGGAGTGGACTGGGCAAACGCCTTGTATCAGACAGCTCAGCTGCTGAGACAAATAGCACAGACTCAGGGCTCCCACAGCGGAAATGTGCCGTCTCTCAGTCTGGAGGCTGGAAGCCTGAAATCCAGGCTGGTTCCCTCCAAGGCTGTGAGGAGGAGTCTGCCCCAGGCCTGTCCCCTGGCTCCTGGGGGCTCAGTTGCTCCATGGCCTGGAGATTCTGCCTTCTTCCTATGTCTGCATATTGTCATCCCTCTGTGTCTGCCGCTGTACCCAAACTTCCCTTTTCCTTAAAGACGTGAGTCACAGTGGATTAACCCCTCCCCTCGTGGCCTCATCTTCACTTGATCATCTGTTAAGGCCCTGTTCCTAAACAGGGTCACAGGAACTGGAGGTTAGGACTTTAGCATCTTTGAAAAGACACAACTCACCCATAACATATCTAAAGAACATTCTGTCTAGTTGGACTCCTCTGGCATGGTTTTTGAAAAGTCAGTTCTTGTACTTAGTATTATAAAATAAATTTTGTGTTTACAGATGATACTTAATTTTAAGCCGGTATACTTCATTGAAATGATCTGAAACTTCTCACCAATAAGAACTAGATGTGTGTTGCCGGGGAAGGGGGTGGTCATCCCTCCCCCTGTTTGGAGCGATTGGTGAATGACTGTAGAACCAGTCACAGTTATGAATCGTTGAGGATGGCTGACCTGGGGGACCTATGGGGTTTTCAGGGTCTTTACAAAGAGCAGCAAGCACAAGGTGATTGCTTTCATGGTGGCCTCTGTTTCCAGGAAACTGACTTCTATAACATGCAGCCCTGGATTTAAAGCCATCTATGAATTTACAGGATTCCCTGGTGGCTTAGACAGTAGAGTCTGCATGCAATGTGGGAGATCCCTGGGTTGGGAAGATCCCCTGGAGAAGGAAATAGCAACCCACTCCTGTATTTTTGCTGGAAAATCCCATGCATGGAGGAGCCTGGCAGTCTACAGTCCATAGGTCGCAAGGAGTCAGACACGACTGAACAGCTTTACTGCTGCTGTGAATTTCATCCAAGGAATGGTGGAAACCTGCCTTGCCAGTTGATTTTAGAGGAGATTTGAAAAAGAGGCAGAGACTTGTCTCCCCATCTCCCCCTCTTCCACTCCAGAAAGGAAGGCATGGATGCCTCCAGACTGTAGGAGTCCAGGCAGAGATCTCAGGCCAGTTAAAACTGTCTTCAACCACCTCCTCCTTGTTGGAATATGGCACATGGACACACACACACACACACACACACACACACACAATGTCCTTGTTGATTTAAACTTGAATCAGCAACCCAAGTGAAGCAATAAGAAGGTCTTGGCAGGCCACATCTCCCACATGCAAGGGTCCCTGGCTTCTGCTGGCAGTGTTTTCTCAGCATGGCAGAGTGATATTTCCTTGTCTCACTTTGGAGTACTGGTTGTTCGAGGCAGGGGGTTCCTGATACTTTTTACTGGAGGCAGAGACCTCTGATAGCCTCACTGATGGGCAGTGACTCTTCAGAGCCAGTGTTATCTGCAGATGGTGGGGTTTATTCTGGAGGTGATGGTAAATAGACCTTTGCCACTTGAAGAAGAGGCTGCTTTCCTTTAAGTCAGGAGCCTTCATCTAATGTAGTTCGATTCCACTCACCTGGTTGAAGCCAAGATGTCAACCTCTGATGTCTGGATGCTCTTGTCCTTGGCAATGGGCTCATTGCAGGCCTCACCCCTCTGGAGCAGAGTCTGGTGTGCCTAGTGCCATAGGCCATGTGGGGGACTCTATTCCACTGCTTCTCGAGGGGAACTGGGGCATATGGCCTTAGCCCAGAATTATTGATGATACACTTAACAAAATAGGCCGAATCCATCTCTTTCTCCCCCTGAGGAGCTCAGATGTCCCTAAAGTAAAAAGCTCTGCTGTTTCTTTCCCAGTTGTGATGAAAACAGGGATTAGTGGAATGTTAGAGGCAAAACCTCATCTATGAAGTTATGAATGAATAATTCTAATTTCTTCCTGAGTTGTGAGAAATCAGTTTGTTTTACATAGAAATGCAATATGTTCTTGATCTCTATGTATGTGATTAGAATTTTTCCCTCCGCTCAGTATTTGTTTCATTACGGAATGAAATTTTGAGCTTATATTTTCGGATATATTTCACCTCATGCATTTCAATGTCTATTTCACCCAAATCTCTGCCTCCATAGAACACATCATCCTATCTTTTTTTTTTTCATAGTAGCTTTAGGATGTGGAAAAGGAGGTGGAGATGCTTTCTTTAAGATTCTGACTCTCATTGGAGTAGACACCCAACCTTCTCATGAATGTATTTGGAGAAATGTGCCAATTTTTAAGATAAATGATGATGTCTGAGTGCTGCTAAGAAAAATGGAATTGCCATGCCAGCCTCAGCACTACTACGTAGATGAGGCTCGTGGAGTTGGAGCGTGATGATGTGGAAAACATCCGCTTCAAGAAGGGCGAGCAAGGTCACAGTCCAAAATGCAGGCGGGTTTCAGGAGGGAGTGGAATGTTTGGCTTATGAAGAGCAATCAGAGTCCTCTGGGGTCAGAAGAGACCAGACCATGGGGATGGTGTGACCCGAGGGGAGGGGTGCAGGTGGGTGGAATGCGCCCTACAAGCTCTCCAGTGGAGCAGGGGCTGGGGTAGGGTGCAGGGACTCCCTGGCGGACCCGCCCAGGCGCCGGGTATCTGCAGAACTGGGGCCTGGCGGCAAACAAATTCTAGCTCTGATGAGCTCATGCATGATTTTAGAGTTAGGAAGTGAAGCATTTCATTTCAGCACACTTTTCAGTTTTACTTTTTCCCTTTCAAACATAAGTGGTATCTGCAACTGGTGGGACATTCTTGGTTTCAAGTCCACGAGGGTAACGTCTAAGGGGTGCACACGGGATGAACACAGAGGGGTGGTGGGGATGGGGAGGCCTGAACACCCTGGCAGAAGGGGTCAGAGGAGCCTGCTGGGTGGATGGGTTTTGTATGCACAGCATCACAATTCGCATCACCATTGGCCAGAGGTAGACCATCCAGTTTGTGGCTTCCTCAAATCTGTTTCTTCTCCCACCGCGCTCTTCGGCCCCTGCCTGTTCATTAGCACCTCTGCTAGTGGCATGGGGAATTGGGGGAAGACAGCTGATTCATATTTCAGCAGCCTCGTTGGCTCAGGGGGCAAAAGTGCAGTGCTAATGAGGCCCAGGTCAAAGGTGGGAGCCCCAGGTGGGCCAGTTAGCTGGGCGGCGGTGGCTGGCCTCAGACCAGAGCCTCAGCCTGGCCGACTGGTCTGCACATGCGTTTCTGCTGGTTGATAATATGGGGGAGGAAGCGTCATAAACCTGTGTGTGCCATCAGAAAAATGACCCGATGCTGGCAGCTGGTGCCTCAGTTGAGCAGGCAGGTATGGCTGGGTGTGATTTGCAAAAATCACCTATTTTCAGTCACCACAGATGATTTGGACTCTGCGGTCAGCAGATCTTTCTAAAGAGTTTCAATATTTAATAAGCTGTGTGCCTCAACAGGACAGCCAGGTGGCTTTCTCTCTCCACCATTAACTCATTTCAGCATGACCCTGCCCTTTGCACTGGGATGAGGGATATTTCACTTGGAGGATGAAATCCACATTTTTATATATTTATGCAGCTTTTTTTATTGAAGACAAATGCATTTCTTAAGCAGTGACTATGCAGCGGGCATTCTATATAAGTGAAGGCCACTGTTGAGAACTGGCATATTCTAAAACATGGCTGTTTTGGTAACCTTTCAAGCATTTTATATGGGTTGGGTTTTATCAGAGAAAAAATACAGGTTCAGTTGATAATCACGGGGTTGTGATGAACCCACGGAAGACACAGTATTTCTGAGTCTGGGCAATAAGGAACTGTTTGGCAGTTTTAGTCCAGGATTGCATGAGTTGTATCCAAGCCCAGTGGCCAAATCTCTGATGGCCAGGTGGTGTTTTCACACATGGAGAGCCTTGGCAGGAACACAGCATGAGGTGGGTGACGCAGTCAAATACCTGAGTGTTTAAAAAATGATCAGCAGCTCTTTTGTTCCAACATGTTTTGTGTAGAGATACTTAGAAGGTGAGCTGTTTTCTGAAAATTGTTTTCCAGTTGGAAGATGCTGTGATTAAGTCTTTCTTACTCCAGCTGCAAGTACACCAGATGCGTTTCTTAATCCACAACCACATATATGAGGAGTCCAGAGTCCATAGAGCTCAGAGGTGCTAACAGGCATCTAAGGACCGGCTAGGCCCAGCTCAATGATGTGCAAAGTTCTTAAGATTCTGTCCTTTAAGATCCTAGAACACACGATGTAAATGTTTTGTACTTAGACAAAGAGATTAACCAGAACTGAGCAGGAGGGACATCATGTTCTCTGGAACAGGGAGAGGAGATTGTCACATTTCTATTACATCTGGGTTCACTGTTGGGCAGTGTTTGGGGGGTGAGACTTTCCAGGTGGTGCTAGGGGTAAAGAACCCACCTGCCAATGCAGGAGATGTAAGAGATGTGGGTTCGATCCCTGGGTCGGGAAGATCCTCTGGAGGAGGAAATGGCAACCCACTCCGGTATTCATGCCTGGAGAATGCCATGGACGGAGGAGCCTGGTGGGCTGCCGTCCACAGGGTTTCAAAGAGTCAGACACGACCCTGAAGCGGCTTAGCATACATGCACGCACCCCTTGTTTGGAGCTGGGGCTGAGACAGAGCAGCAGGAAAGAGTGAGGAGGCTGAAGGATAAAGGCCAATGATGCTTCAGGTGAAGTCTGAGCAAGTGTGGAGTGTGGGCCATAAGCGCAGCTAGTAACAATGTGAGGCATGAACATCTGGACCACCCTACCGCGAGGTCCAGAAGTTTCTTCCCTTCAGAGCTCTTAGGGTCAGCTGGCTGGCAGCTTGCCGTACCCAAGTCTCTTTTGGTTCTGTGCCAAGGGCAGCATTGGTCTAGCCAGATGACCTCAGATCTCGAGCATCTGGGATGGTCACCTCTAAAGCTGACCAAGGACGGGAGCCCAGTGTTCAAGTTCCAGCTGCAGAAGGAAGCTCCGTTTCTCTTCCGGAAGACCCGGAAGTAACTGGGGACCAGGCGGTGAGAAGTGTAAGGTCAGACTCTTACTCCCCCTCCCTCTCCGGATTTGGGATTGGAGGTCAGGCTTGAACAAACTGAACCTCCACTGAGGAACAGCAAGGTGCTTTTTTTCTGAGATGGGTACTGTTCAAAGACTCACAGAGAAACATGTTGCACAGATGATATTGAGGAAGGGAGGGGGATGGGTCATTTTTTTTTCCTCCTGAAGTTGGGGGGGGCGGTGCGACAAAACCTCCAATAGGATTTTCATTTTTCTTTCATAGACATTTTGTTTTTTTCATTAAAATTTTTCCTCCAGGGAGGCAGCAAGAGTGGGCATGGAGAAAGATGTCGGGAAATGGCCTTGCTGAGATTAAACAAATCTCTGTCGCCGTGTGTCCATCTGCCCGTCCATCTGTGGATAACCTGTAATTATTAATAATATGAGTGATGTCATGAGCATTCTGGCAGGAGCGAGGAGCCCCAGAGACCACTCTGGAGCCAGTCGGCGCGGGACGGAGCGGGAGACACTCAGCCGTGTTTGCGCTGGAGCCGCGGGAAAATCTGGCTCGCTGGCTCGCGCCCCCGCAGCGGTAGGACTGGGGCATATTGGGTTTTCTCATAAACTCCCGATGAGATCAGGTTGGCAGCATCTCAAAGGAACACCTCCTATATAAAAAAGGTTGCCTACACAATCCAGCAAAAAATGTCATTAAAAGGACACATGGTGCTGAGCAGGGCAACCCTAAATGTAGTGAAAACTGAGAGCTTAAAAGGACACAGGAGAGGGGCATCCCAGTAGATGACAAAGGAGGGGGCAAGATATGAGCAATGTTGCCCCCAGACCCGCTTTCTGTTACTCATTAAAATACTGATGAAATCATGTCGGGCTGGAAGGAAAAAGGAAAGAAATTCTCAGTAAGAGCCACCTCCTACAGAAGCTAGGATTCCAAAACACTCCTGAAAGACTTTACGATATTTCACACCAGCGGCTGAGCTGAAGAATTGGCAGACCAGCAGACCAGCGGTCCAGGCTGTGGCTTGGGATCAGTCTGATGGAACAGGTGCCGTGGGAGGGGTGCCCTGGGTGGGGGCGGGTGGCTAGGCTCTGGCTGGCCATGAGCTTTGGGTCAGCGGCAGAGCCCAAACCGCCGGCTCATACTGTGGCTTCAGCCAGGGGAGTCAGCCCTTTAGACGCACACGTGCAGCGGAGGGGTTTCATGGGTACTGTTTACTGAGCACAGCTCCTAGAATGGGTGTGCAATAGTAGGAGCTCAGTAAAACTTACCAAATGAGTTACTCCAAGAGGAAGCTGGTATGGTGCCTGAAAACACATGTGTACCTGGCCTTGGGGTCCAGCCCCGCTCTGGGGGCCGCTGGGTTAGGCACTGGGCAGTGGGTGCAGTGGCATGGAGGAAAGGGAGCACGGCCTCCAGGGGACGTGGACACCATGCGCGGCCCCTTCCTTGGGCCGTAGATCTCCCTGCAACTGTTCCTTCAACAGCACCACTGCCTTATTGCACCACGGGGCCCTCCTTAGAGTTCTCCAGGTTGGCCTGGTATTTATGACATCACAGCCACCTCCCAGACACCCTGCTCCCTGATGAGCTGGGAAGAACCGCTGATCCCTGGCAGACATCCCTTGTTTCAAAGCAAAAGCAAAAGCGCAGAGGCTGGTCTCACGCTGGAATGGATCTCCCTTGGGAAGCCTGAGATTCTGGCCAAGGCCTCTGCCCCGCTCTCAAGGGGACAGAGGAGGATGTGGCAGCAGCACTGAGATGGACACGGGACCCACGGCATCGGGCCGGAGCCGTCCACCTGTTCTCGAACACGGAAGTTGGCACGGATGTCATCAAACAGCAGACGTTCCAAGAATATTCTCCTAATCCAGACTGCCATGAGCGTATAACCCAAATAAAACAGAACGTGAGGATGGCTAGGTTTACTGAAGCAGTTCCTGTTTGCCAGCCATCTCATGTACATTAGTGCATGTCATTTTCATGGCAACCCTACAAGGTAAATGCCACGATTATCCCAATTTTATCAATGAGAAAACTGAGATTGAGTGAGATTAGATAAATTGCCAGCATCCCAAGTCTGGCTAGGGGTGGGGCTGAGATTTAAAGCTGAAATTTAAGGCTGGGGACATAGCCTCCAGAAGGTAGAAGAAATGAACACAGAGAGAAAAATGTGAGAAAATAGAGACCTGGGGAAGAGAACTCTGAGGCCCCTGGAGAGAAGAAAGAAAGTTGTTTACCACCAGGGGAACTTGTTAAGTTCTACAACTTAATGGAATAAGATAAATACTAGGTAGCTATTAATAAAAGAAAAGAAAAATTTGAAAATGGAAGAGTAATGCTCCAGGCAGACTGAACAGCAAACACCACCAAGGCCCAGAGACCTGCAAGTCCCGCTGATCCAGGTCTTCTATATCCTCGAGTCTGGTGGTGTCCGTCCTTCTTCAAAGGCTCCTGATGCTTTGCCTGCCCTTAGACCTCCCTGCCCTCCCTCCTTCCCGAAGGGACCCTCTTTTTGTACAGGTTGGTGTCTGCTTGCTCCCAAGGTCCTGGACACTCGCTAAAGCTTCTCGGCCCAGCCCCCAGGGCCACCTGTAAAACCGCAGGCAGAAGGTACACTCCCCCAGTGGCCACGGTCATGGTCAAAGTCAGGAGTGGGCAAGGGGCCAAGGAGCCCCTGGGCCAAGGCCTCAGGCTCAAGCTCCTCCCTTAACCATGAAGCTCCTCTCAGAGGAGGGTGGGGCAAAGACAGCCAAGGGTCAAACATGGGTCAGGGGTCAAAGGCAGAGGAGGTAGGTTGGGAGAAGCGACTAGGCTCCTGACCTTACCAGATCCAGCACCTCTCTCTCTGGGTGCGTGCAGCCGGGTGAGTTTTGCTGCAGATCTGCAGAGGGGAGAGCAGCCTCCCTGGCCCACTCCTCCCGTTGGCATCCACTGCTTTGCAGTGCAGAGTGCTTCTGGGTGCAGATTTGATAGCTGTCAGCCCCAGCTTCCAGCGTGGGCCAGTCTCTCGGCCACCATGTCCCTTGATCTTGGCTGCACCAAGCCTCACTGCGTCTCATTTTTTTTCACACCTTGGGCTTTTGCTTAAGTTCCCTGTTCTTAGACATCCTCTGTGTCCTCACCCCACACTCTTGGATATACCAGGTCATCCTTTCTTTTACACTCAGACAAAGACGAAGAGCTCTTCCTGGGGTCTCGCTCCCCTAAGCAGGATGCCAGCTCCTTCTCTGCACCACCTTCCCCTCTGGAGGGACCTCCTCTTACTGCTCTGTAGTCATCTTGCTCTACTCTGTGTCCACATGAGTCCTGCCAGACTAGGATCCTCTCACAACAGGGCAGTGCTTTTCCCTTTACAAGAGTAACACTTTCCAGAAAGCCCAGGATAGGGAAAAAAGGCTTGCCAGCCATGTGTCAGGGATTTCCCAGGTGGCACAGTGGTAAAGAATCCATCAACCAAGCAGGAGACTAGGACACTCCGCTATGACCCCTGGATTGGGAAGATCCCCTGGAGAAGGAACTGGCAACCCACTCCAGTATTCTCACCTGGGAAATCCCACGGACACAGGAGCCTGGTGGGCTACAGTCAGTCCACGAAGATGCAAAAGAACTGGACGTGATCTAATGACTAAACAACAACAGCCGCAGGTTGGATTATCCTGAATTGTGGCAACATCCTTCAGTTGCCAGGGGGGGAAAAAAAAAAATTCTGGGCCTTCAACAAGAAAATAGAACACATTCAGCAGAACTATTAAATAAAATCAAGATAGCTTCAAACTTCTCCACTGTAACCAAGTAGGAAGAGTGTGGAATCATGGTTTCATAATTCTTAAAGGAGATGACTGTAGGCTCTGGTGGTTTGCGAGGGCCGCCATCGCAAAATAACACAGCTGGGGGGCGGGAGACCAGATACTGATTCAGGGGTGGCTCTGGACTCTTGAGAGCCCCTTGGACTGCAAGGAGATCCCACCAGTCCATTTTAAAGGAGATCAGTCCTGGGTGTTCATTGGAAGGACTGATGTTGAAGCTGAAACTCCAATACTTTGGCCGCCTGATGCAAAGAGCTGACTTATTGGAAAAGACTCTGATGCTGGGAAAGATTGAAGGTGGGAGGAGAAGGGGATGACAGAAGATGAGATGGTTGGATGGCATCACCGACCTGATGGACATGGGTTGGGTGGACTCCGGGAGTAGGTGATGGACAGGGAGGCCTGCCATGCTGTGGTTCATGGGGTTGCAAAGAATCGGACACGACTGAGTGGCTGAGCTGATCTGAACTGGAAGCTGGGAGTCCGCATCCAGGTGTCACAGGCTGGTTTCTGCTGAGGCCTCTCCCCTCAACCTGCCGATGACTGTCCTCTCCTGGGTCCTCACGTGGCCTCTCCTCCCTGCTGCCTCTATGTTTAGACTTCCCCTTCTTACAGGGACACCAGTCACGTTGGATTGAGGTCTACCCTAGCAGCTTCATTTTAACTTAGTCATCTCTTTAAAGGCTTTATCACCAAATGCAGTCACATTTTGACATGCTGGGAGTTAGGGCTTCAATATATGAGTTTGGAGGGGGGGGCATGGACAGAGATTCAGCCCATAACATAAAGCACACCATCACTCTCACAGGGGGGTGACAAAGACCCTGTGGGGCTGGCTCTTCCCAGAACTTCCCTGCAGCGTTCCGTTTCTTCTGAGATAGCAGAAAGTCTTGGGCATGCCTGAAATGAAGAATTCTTGAATAAATACACGATAATGGGTCAACTTTTGCTGACCTGTGAAACTACCGATTTAAGAGAAAAGTAATACCTGCGAATGGGGTGACGGACAGTTGTTTTTCTAAAGTTTATTTTGTGTTACTTAAAAACAATTACTATTTATTCTTGTCTGAGCTGGGCCCTCATTGCTCTGCTCGGGCTTTCTCTAGTTGTGGTGGCGAGGACAAGCCTCTTTCCGCAGATCGCAGGCTCTGGGGCGCGGGCTTCAGGAGTGGGGGCTCACAGGCTTACTCGTCCCACAGAGCATGGAATCCTCCTGGACCAGGGACTGAAGCCTGCGCCGGGGATTCTGAGTCACCAGGCCACCAGGGAAGTCTGATGGACACTGATAGAGCAAACATAAACAGAACGTTCATGGGCACGGTTGGGTTACTGGTCTCGTCTAACCTGCTGCTCATCTCTGCAATGACTAAAGACACACGTCCCTAAGCTTCCCTCTGTCTCGCCTCATAGGCGGCGCATCAGCACGCTGTTAGCACGGCCACGGAACACCTCCAGGTCCAGCCAATGCCTCATCATGACCACAGTGCCTGGACAGAGGAGGGCTCCTTTAAAATTTCACCATAGCACTTAAAATTTAAATCAATTCTCTGCTCAAAATGGGGCTTCCCTCATGACTCAGTCGGTAAAGAATCTGCCTGGAATGCAGGAGACCTGGGTTCAATTCCTGGATCGGGAAGATCCTCTGGAGAAGGGATAGGCTATCCACTCCAGTATTCTTGGGCTTCCATTGTGTCTCAGCTGGAAAAGAATCCGCCTGCAATGCAGGAGACCTGGGTTCAATTCCTGGGTTGGGAAGATCCCCTGGAGAAGGGAAAAGCTACCCACTCCTGTATTCTGGCCTGGAGAATTCCATGGGCTATATAGTCAGTGGGGTCGCCAAGAGTTGGACACGACTGAGCGACTTTTACTTTCATTTTCTGCTCAAAACTTTCTCAAAACTTCTTAAGGCTTCCTTACTGTTTCCATTTCTTCTCCCCCACCCCTACGGCCCAGCATTGCTGGTCTCACAACCCCTGCCCCTTCCTCCAGCCCTGCTCATGGTGAACCCGATGGACCTCGCCTGCTTCAGGGCCTTTGCACTGACTGTTGGCTCTGCCTGACTCTCCTTGCCAGCTCTTCATGGGGCTTATTTCCTCTCTTCACTCAGATTTTGCTTCAAATGCCAGCTTAATTCGTTGACTTCCTTGACCACCACAGAAAACAGCTCTCTGCTGGCATGTCCTGCCCTCTGCTCCTCCGTAGTGCTCATCACCACCTCTCACACTCCGTTGGTGCCCATACTCCCCGCTGGAGCACTCAGGCTCTGGCCAGAGGCTCTTGGCTCGTTGCCCTGTGCTGTATGCCCTGTTCTAACAGCCGTGTTGGCCGCCGAGTGCAAGCTGCATACATATTTACCCCATGAATGAACTAAGTCAAGATGCAAAAAACCACCCACTGAAAAAGAAATCCCATCATCTGAGACTGCAGTCATGGAAAAGAAGGGCATCTGGACGAGAACACCGCCCTTTTCTTCCACGAAGGTGTCGAAGGATAACGTTCCTGGGATGCTAGTAACTGTTGTAGACACTGGCTGCCTGAAAGTGTGTGTGCTTGCGTGTGTTTGTGCTTGTGCTTAATCTCTCAGTCGAGTCCAGCTCTTTGCAACCACCTGGACTGTAGCCCACCAGGCTCCTCTGTCCATGGAGATTCTCCAGGCAAGAATACTGGAGTGGGTTGCCATGCTCTCCTCCAGGGGATCTTCCCAACCCAGGGATTGAACCCAGGCCTCCCGCATTGCAGGCAGATTCTCTACCATCTGAGACACCAGGCAAGCCCATGAATACTGGAGTGGGTAGCCTATCCCTTCTCCAGAGGATCTTCCTGACCCAGAAATTGAACCGGGCTCTCCTGCATTGCAGGTGGATTCTTTACCGGCTGAGCTACCAGGGAAGCCCGAAAGTGTGTATAGGTAGTCTTAAGATTACAGCAGTGTTGAGAATGGAATGTTCACCTTCCAAGTAATTTAAGACATCAGATCCAGGTAGATTATGGTTAATGTATCAAAACCAATATGTGATGGAGCTGTGATTGCCATATCAATAACCACAATGGTTTAAACTCACTCATCAAAGTCAAGTCCCTGCAGGATTGAAAACCAAATTCTAACAAGACATTGCTTATTAGACAACCTTGTACAATAAGAGAAAAATTTAAAAATATAGTAGGAAAACAGATAAATCACACTTAATTTAAAACTCAAATCAGAGCTCTGTAAAAAGCTAGAGGGGAGAGATGGGGAGGGAGATGGGAGGGAGGTTCAAGAGGGAGGGGACATATGTAGGCCTAGGACAGATTTACGTTGATATGGAGAAACCAACACAATTCTGTAAAGCAATTATCCTTCAATTAAAAAATAAATAAATTTAAAATAGAAAAAGAATTTGTGACTACATGAGGTGCTGGATATTAACTTACTATAATCATTTCATTTTATATATATACCAAATCATTATGTAATACATATAAAACTAATAGAATATTATATGTAAATTATACCTAAATAGCCTGAAAAAATAAACTGAACCACCCAAAATAAAAAAAGATTTAAGATAAACTTATTTTGATAAAAGTATTAAAAACAATAAACACATGGCATTAATTAAACTTCTTGAATAGGGTCAGTTAATGTAGTAGCATTAGGATATTTGAAGTAAAATCTATTAGAAACTAGCAGCAGAGGTGATTGGGTAATAAAAAACCCCCACAATTACAGGGAGAGACAGTAATTCACTATTAGTAGGAAACACAAATAAAATGAGGGCAGAGGCAAAGTTGTTACTATAAATAATAAGAGCAAACAGACATACGCAGGACTCTTTTGCCAAGGCAAGAATTGCTCATTTCTAAAAAAAAAATTTCTGTAACATGGGAGTCTATAAATAAAAATGGTATAATCATCCAATTAAGAGATTACCCTTTCATCCAAATACAAAAGCAAATGGACACTCAACAAAGCCCTGAAGAAAATTTAAATGAACTTCAAAGAACAGAAGCTTTCAGAGCCTTTATTCTTTAGCAGACAGAGGGAAATAAAAAGTCAGAAATTATAGGAATGAGGCATACTTCCAAGAGCTAGCTCTTTGAAAGTAATAGCAAAAACAATAACATTGACACATCGCTGGCAAATAGAACTAAAGTGAGAAAAGGAAAGTAAACATATACCAAATTAGACATGAAAAGAGGGAATGAATAATAATAAGTGATTTGTTTGGAGGCTTCTCGGCTCTGTTGTCTCTTCTGAGACTTGGGCTGGTTGGTCCTTGATTGTGGGGAGTGAGGTGCCTGTGTGGATGTAGCTGGGGTGAGCGCTAGCCTTTGCTGGGTTTGGTTTTGGAGGTTGGATGTGGGCTGACTGTGGGCCCTGGTGTTTGTGTACAGGTTCTTTTGGGGCCTGCACCATCCCTTATTACATGATGAGAAGAAGGTGTGTGTCTGGACAAGTATGTGGGGTCGGTTCAGATTGCTGAGTGGAGAGGAGGGAATATTTGATGTCATTAAGGATGTGTCTCTCATCTTCCGTCCTGGAGTGGAAGGTAACCCTCCTAACATCTGCCTGTAACCTTTGTTTAAATTTTACAGAAGGCCACTGGTTTTCATCCCTGAGGGTGTAGTATTTGCATGGGCTGCCATGGAAAATATCCCTGTCTGGGCAGCTTAAATGACAGGCATTTCTTTGTCATGGTTTTGGAGGCTGAAAGTATGAGATCGAAGTGCTGGCATCGTTGGTTCTGCTGGGAACTCTCTGCCCACAGAGCACCACCTTTTCACTGACTGAAAGGTACCTCTCCTTGTAAGGGCACTATATCAGGAGGACCCCACCTTTGTGACCTCATCTAAATCCAATTACTTCCCCAAAGCCTCACCTCCAAGTAACGACACATTTGGAGTTAACAGGTCAATGTTTAAATTTGTGGAAGGGGCGTGGTTTGGTAGATGGCAGGCACGTTCCGCCGTGTTGGCTTGCACACACGTCCTATATTGTATGGTTTCTCATGTGGTTATGACAATTCAACCTATCTTCATAAGACATAAGAAGTAAGAAATAGTCAAAATGGAAAAAAACAAAAGAAACAAAAGACACTATTAATAGATGACCACAGTATTTAACTGGAAAATCTTTTCCAGACTAACAGTATTTTAAGTTGATAAAATTAGTGAGTGTTTAAGTTCTGTTCAGTTCAGTTAGTCATGTCCGACTCTTTTCGACCCCATGGACTGCAGCATGCCAGGCTTCCTTGTCCATCACCAACTCCTGGAGCTTACTCAAATTCATGTCCAGTGAGTCAGTGATGCCATCCAACCATCTCATCCTCTGTTGCCCCCTTCTCCTCCTGCCTTCAATCTTTCCCATCATCAGGGTCTTTTCCAGTGAGTCAGTTCTTCGCATCAGGTGGCAAAAGTATTGGAGTTTCAGCTCTAGCATCAGTCCTTCCAAGGACTGATTTCCTTTAGGAAGGACTGGTTGGATCATCTTGTAGTCCAAGGGACTCTCAAGAATCTTCTCCAGCATCACAGTTCAAAAGCATCAGTGCTTAAGTACAACCACCAAAAAAATGAATTCCTTTCCTGCTGCAACAACTAAATGGATCCCCCTCCCCAAAAGCCGTCCCACAAAGCAGTGGGAAGAATATTGGAAGCATTCAGTGGGACCCTACCCGGTGTACTTGGGGTCTAGACTTGAGATGGGGTTAAAGGCATGAGATGGGCTCATCCCTGATGTTTGGATGCCGAAGAGCAGAGCTGAGAGAATCCAGGACGCTCATTCCTCTAGTGCAGAGAGGGGCTTGGGCAGCCTCGCTTGGCCTGTGCAGACTGAGGGATGGGATGGGGCACGTGTGTGTGTGAGCATGTACGTGAATGTGTGCACACAACTGTGTACACCTGTGTGTGCAAGAGCTGCCTATCTTCACCACTGCCAGTCGCAGGGACCACTGGCACCCAGAGGCCTGGGGGATCCCAGATTGCTTCTCAGGAGGTGTGCGGCCTCAATGACCCCATGAAGCCCCAGACCAGACTCCCATCCCTGCAGGGAAGGTGGCTTTTGGCCCCTAGGCTCGGGTTGCTAGGAAAACACTCGCTTTGATCCTGTATGTGGAGTATGTGGTATTTGCCTTGGGCTCTCAGAAGAACAAGATCCACCATGGAGTGAAGGAGAAATAACATTGAAAACTCCTGAAAAATGGAAGAGGTGCCGCATGGCGTTCTGGGTGGCAGGCGTCCCCTTAGCTGCCAGCGTCACCATGTGCAAAGGCACTGGGCACGGGGGACGTAGCACTCTAGGATTCTTGCCTGGAGAATCCCGTGGACAGAGGAGCCTGTGGGCTACAGTCCACGGGGCTGCAAAGAATCGGATACAACTGAGCGAGTGAGCACGCACTCAGAAGCAGCCTCTAAGTATCTGGTGAATCCGGTGCTTGCGCGGCTCCCGCCCGGTGCCCTGCATTCTACGCCCGAGTCGCCTGCTCTGTGCGCTCGCAGAGTGGGAGGCCGGCCTGCTGCTGGAGTAGGGGGGAAGCTGGGCCTTCTCTCTGAGCTTCAGGGAGGAGCCTCCCGCCGGCAGCCTGCTGCCTCCTGCTCTTTGCCTCCCCCCGCTCCATCCTGGCTGCACACCATCGGGCCATCCATTCATGTCTGAGCCCCTGGCCCCGAATGCCCGCATCTGAGCCCAGGCCGATGCATGACTTTGAACTCCCCACCCCGGGGCCCTTGTTGCTGGCTGACAGCTCACTCGACTGACCTCCTTTTAAGTCTCCCAGGTTTACCTCAGCTCCACGTGCAGGCTTGATCATTTTTCTCTAGCTCCCTTGTCTGAGGCTGTGGCTGCCGGGGCAGTTGCAGCCGCCACTCACAGAATACGCCTTTGGAATATGTTGGGGAGCACAGCCGGCTGCAGGCTGAGTCACGTGTAAGTGCTGTTTGGCCCACAAGAGTACCCAGAGGTGACATTCGAGAGAGTGCACTGGGGCACTGGCATCCTGTCTCCTCCCGCACGTGGACCCAAACCTGCCTACCAGCCTCCCCCAGCCAGTGGAGGTGTGAGTGTCGAGGGCCACCGCACGCTGGGATGCCTCCAAATGCAACGCAGTTACAGAAACACCTGTGCTAAACACCTTTGCGTGGGTCGCGTGTGTGCATCCACGAGGTGTTCTGCCACCTCTGAATTTCTCATCTCTATACCGTCAACAAGCCGCAGGTGTGCACGGCGGGGGGTGGGGCTGGGCTTCAGGGGTCTGTGCTGAAAGATCTGTATCCAGGTCGCATTTGTTCTTGCCAGCTGTCTCCCCTTACACACGCCTGTGCTCACCAAGGGCTCAGAGGAGATCTGTCTTGTCCCATGGCCTCTGGGCTCTTGGCATCGCGGGAGGGGAGAAGTGGGTGGAAGGTGGTGGTGTTGAGAGGATGGAGCTCATGGGTGCTCGGCAGGGCTGGGTGGTGTCAGGGGCCTTCTCTGGTGGAAGATGGGAGCGAGGATTGCTCCATGTGCAGCGTGTGGTCAAGAGAACCAGATGGTCAAGGAGAAGCCGGCTGTGGCCGCCTCTGGCCCCTGCACATAATGCGTGCTATTTTGAAAAACTTTCACGATGGTCAGTAACGTTGGATGTTCAGAATGTTCATGCACTAGATCTAGGCTTCTGGCTTCTTTTGAACAGCTGACAGTTTGCTCCACGGGGTCTGAACTCCCAGGTTAAAGCGCAGGTGTTGGCTGCCCTGGGAAGGTGCACACCCACTCGGCCTGTCTCACCTCCTCTGTCCCTCGTGGGCTCCTGGAGGCGACGAGTTGGTGGCAGACAGCCAAGCATGCTGCTCTTTCCACAGGCATACACATTGAACCCATGTCTTGTATTCTTGCTGTGTTTGTTGTGGTTCAATCTGTGCGTATTTCTAAGGATTGTGCCCAGGCTCTCTAGGTGTCTCTGCATATCCTGATTTCTTGGGTGGCAGTTCAACTTTGCACACCTCAAGCAGGCACCTGGGCATCCAGAAGGGGCTGTCCTGGGGGTCTGGGGTAGAATTCCCTCCCCTAAATGGGCTTTTGCTGGGTGCCCCTGAGGCCCACGCAGCTGCTCTGGGTGGGGGCCTTGACTTCCTGAATAAATAAACTCTGCCCTGAAAAAAGTCTAGGTTCAGCCACTCGGTAGAAAAAGGGCTTCTGGAAGGTATGATGCAGTCAGAGCAACGTGAGCTTGTCTTGATCAGATTATATTCACGCGGTTCTGGGTATATCAGGTACTAGGAAGGATAGAATACACTTTCACTCACTGGACACCTACTGTGTGTCAGGAGCCCTGCTAGACCTGGAAGATCACTATGTGTGATCAGGCGTAGGTTCCAGCCTTGGAGTGTTTCAGTCTCACTGGGGAAAAGCAGGCAGTGCCAGAAGGGGGACCAAGGGCTCTGGACACGAGGGGTGCCGGACCGAGGCCATCACGATGGGGGACAAGTATGCCAGGATGAGGGAGTGATCACAGCTCGGACCTCTGGAGGCCAGAGGCTTCTCAGAAGGTTGGCCTGGCGTGGGGCGGTGACCTTGAGCTCTCTCGGGCCCCGTGTGCTGTGACAATTGTTCCTTTATCCCCAGCACTTTGTCTCCAGTGTGGAAACATTCTCACTAAGTGGAGGCTCCATCACCGGGTCACTTCCCTGGAGAGCTCGCTTCCTGGCTCTCTGGACAGTCGAATCCCTCCCACTGCATGCTCCTTCAGTATATCCAGAGCGTGCTGTGAAAGTTTTATATTTGGGTGATTTTTGACTAATACATCTCTTCCCCCAGAAACCTTGGGGGCAGGGGCCATGTGCGTTTTCACCCGCAGTCACACGCCCAGTGCCTGGCATGGGGCCTGTTGCAGAAGAGACCTTCACTACTGGCTACTCATAGAGAGATGAGCACAGCGAATGAGAGGGTGAGGGAGTGAAGGACTAAAGGAGCACCACACATAATTTCAGAGCTTGAAATGTCCTCAAGGGACATGAGAAGCTTGAGGGTCCACGTAAAAATAGCAAATAATTATTAAGGGTCATAAGCACTTTACATTAATTTTTATTCTTTAAATTTTATTGGAATATAGCCGATTTACAATGTTCTATTAGTTTCAGGTGTACAACAAAGTGATTCAGCCATGTCTTTACATATTATATCAGTTTTAAAGATTATTTTCTCATATAGGTTATCACTGACTATTTTTAATTGGTTTTTACTGGAGTATAGTTGATTTACTATGCTGTATTAATTTCTTATCACAGATTACTGAGTGATATACAGTAGATCCCCGTTGGTTATCTATCTTATATACAGTAGTGTGTGCATATTCACCCCAAGCTCCTGATTTATCCCTCCCAAGCACTTTGTTGCGTAATTTAAACCTAAGAGCACACCTGTGAAGTTGATGGTCTCTTTCTATTGACGAGGAAGGAGGTACCTTTGCCTAAGATCATTTGTTAGTGAGTGACGGAGATGGGACTGAAACCCAGGGGCAGAGTTAAATCTGTTTAGTAAGGATTTGACATTCTTACTGTCAGGGCGTGGGCTTCTCAGGTGTGCGGTGGTGAAGAATTCGTCTGCCAGTGCAGGAGACACAAGAGATGAGGGTTTGATCCCTGGGTGAGGGAGATCCCCTGGAGGAGGAAATGGCTGCCCACTCCCGCGTTCTTGGCTGGAGAATCCCATGGACAGAGGAGCCAGGTGGCTGCAGCCCCTGGGATGGCAAAGATTCAGGTGCAGCTGAGCCCATGCACACACTGTTAGGGTGCAGGGTCTCTGCTACCCTTTCAAATCTTGGCGGATTGTGACTATGACCACACTGACCAAAGTAGCGAATGAAAAAAGTGAGGCTCCATGCGTCCTCATGCTGGGTGACAAATGGCTTCTTTGGGGCTGCTTGCCTGGGCTACGTGGAGGCACCGGTCAGGGTCCCCACTAAGCCCAGCCCTCCATCCAGCCCTGCTCAAAGGCAAGACCTGCCCATGAGAACTTCTTGGACCCTCCAAGTCAATACCACTGGGTAACGTTATTCAACACTATCGAACAGGAGAGTCAACAGCCAGTCCCTGCCCAAACGCCCACCCGCAAAGCCAAGCGGTTGTGAGAATGACTGTCATTTTATGCCACTATTATTGTAGAGCCACGTGCTTAGTTGCTTCTCTTGTGTCCAATTCTTTGTGACCCCATGAACTGTAGCCCTCTGGACTTCCCTGTCCATGGGATTTCCAAGGAAAGAATGCTGGACTGGGTTAGCATTTCCTTCTCTAGGGGATCTTCCCGACCCAGGGATCCAACACGCATCTCTTGTGCCGCAGAGAACCACAGCAGTTCTAAGCTGGCCAAACCTGTCCTCTGCAGGCTTCTAGGCATCTCTGTAGACCCATCACTATTGTTGTTCAGTTGCTAAGTCATGTCTGACTCTTTGCAACCCCATGAGCTGCAGCACACCAGGCTTTCCTGTTCTTCACTATCTCCTGGAGTTTGCTCAAACTCAGGTCCGTTGAGTCCGTGATGACATCCAACCATCTCATCTGGTGGCCCTCTTTTCTTCCCGCCTTCAGTTTGTCTTTTGTGTACACCTGTGGCGGATTCATGCTGATGTTTGGCAAAACCAGTACAATATTGTAAAGTAATTAGCCTACAATTAAAATAAATAAATTTATATATTTTTAAAAAAGAAACAGATCCTGCTAGAAGTTAGAAGACTTGCTCGCAAACTCATCCCCGTTGCAGAGCCCACCTTAAGTCTTCTGGGGTCTCTGCACTGGCTGCATCCTGCTCCCTTCTGCTCTTTGCTCCTGAGCCAGCCAGCTGCCCGGGCTAAAGCCACTGGGCACACCCGTCTAGAGCTCAGGGCTGGGTGGGCTGCAGACAGTCGGGCAGAAGGTCTCCAGCGGCCTCAGATTCCCCAGCAGCCTCATGAATTGTCAGCTCATTTGGCATTAAAGAAAGACTGGAAAACTGATAAAAAGAGGAGAGGCCCAGGGAGACCAGCAGAGATCGGAATGATGCCCAGGAACGTGATGGATGCCCACAACCCCAAGAAGCCAGGAGAGAGGCTTGAGGTGGTTTCTGAGCTCCAGGAGGAACCAGTGCTTCTGACATCTTGATTTTTGGACTTCCGGTCTCCAGGCCATGAGAGGACAGATCTTTTTTTCAAGACTTGCAAGTTATGGTAAGATGGTACTGCAGCCCTAGGAACGAATGCAATGACCAACAAATCAGAGGATTTGGTGGTATGGAATTGATTGGCATGAAATAAATAGGCAGAAAATTTAACTCTTTAAAATCTCATTGCCTTTGGACACCTTGGTTGACCAACGGTACTATTGATTAATGAGTGAATACGTAAGGTCTTCCCTGGTAGTCCAGTGGTGAGACTTTGCCTTCTAATGCAATGGGTGGGGGTTCGATCCCTGGTTGGGGAGCTAAGATCTCACATGGCTCATGGCCCAAAAACCAAAACCTAAAACAGAAGCAATGTTGTAGCCACTTTAAGACTTTAAAAATGGTTCACATACAAATAACCTGTAAAAGATGAAAAACACGTAGACTATTTCTTTTAAAGGAGAAGAAGCCTGCAATCCAGCTAACAGGACAAGCAGAGGGAGGTCACCCACTGCTGGGACCTGGCTGGGGGAACAGATTCAGGCGTGGCCAAGGGTTCCGACTTCCGCGGTCGCTGGAGGCTGCGACAGCGCTGTTTTGCACATTTTGTCCCTGAATCATCGTCACAAACTCTGTTTTGGGTAGAAGACAGAAATCTATCAAACACCACACAGATTAACTGATCACAGTGCTAAATGGGCTGTCAGGGTAGGGAGGCGTGCTTGGCCCAGTGAATTCAAATGCATGTAAATTTCCCTGGTGGCAAAGTTGAGGACGGTGGAGCTGTCAGACGGTGACATGTGGAAATACATTAACAGTGTTTAGAGTGTATTTGAAGGGGCCGCCTCGTATTTTGATAACACACTCACTGGCAGATGATGCGTGGAGGATGGGAAATTCTGACCTCAGCATCTACTCCAGAGGACTCTTTGTGATGAGACCCCTCCCAGCATGTCAGGTGTTTGGAGAAGTCCTAAAACAGCTAGCACTCCAGGCCGACCTGGGGAAGGACCCCCGCGCCCCTGACGTGTGGGGTCCGAGTCCTGACAGCGCTGTTTGTCAGCGCCACGCCAGCTCCCCAAAAAGTGATTAGGACTTGAAAAGAATCAACTGTGTTGTGTTATACACTTGCAACTGGATGCTCAAGGCTGCATCTAATGGGACTTTGTGTTTTTAGTCTTGTGTGTTTATTTGAAAACTAGATGTCCTTGACTTAATGTCATTATTCTGTGTTTAAGGAAAGGAGCATTATTGGGAGCTGTGCTGTGTCAGCTGAAAGGAATGGGAAAGCGTCTGTTGTGATCTGACTCACTTCAGTTCTGCAGACTTGCTGATGTCTCCCAAATTTCCAACTGAGGTTACAAAGACACCTGATTCTTTTAATGTGAAGTGAAAGTCACTCAGTCGTGTCCGACTCTTTGCGACCCCATGGACTATACAGTCCGTGGAATTCTCCAGGCCAGAATACTGGAGTGGGTAGCCTTTCCCTTCTCCAGGGGACCTTCCCAACCCAGGGATTGAGCCCAGGTCTCCCGCGTTGCAGGCGCATTCTCTTTTAAAGTGAGTTCATTTATTTCGCCTGTGCTGGGTCTCCATGGCCGCGTGCAGACTTCCTCTAGTTGTGGAAAATGAAGATAACCGTCTAGTTCTGGTACACAGGCTTCTCCTTGCAGCGGCTTCCCTCATTGCAGAGCATGGCCGCTAGGGCACATGGGCTTCGGTTTTTGTGGCGCACAGGCTCAGTAGTTCCACAGCATGGAGGATTTTTCCAGGCCAGGGATCAAACCTGTGTCCCCTAAACTGGCAGGCAGATCTTTATCCCCTGCACCACTAGGGAAATCCCAAGGATGCGTCATTCCTCAACAGTAAATGTAGGTTCCCAGGCTCCCTGGATCGATGGGTCAAATCCTTCTACAAAGACAGCTGACTTTCTCTTATGTCTCCTGGATCCTTTAATTCTCCACTAGCCAAAGAGAGCCCTTATTTCATCCCATTTCCAAACTCCCCAGTTTCCCCTTCACTTGCCAGGCCATCTTCAAATTTGGCGAATATTCAAAGAGCAGCCTTACCTGACAAAAAGGAAGTGCGATGCAGCCAGCTGTCCTGCCTTGAGCTGGAAATAATTAAGCTAATATCCACGAGCTAGACAAACAGACACTGTCGTTTCTTTCTTGATCTATTCGTTTATAATCACGATGTGCGCGTCTGGACTGATGTGACAGAATAGTGGTATGCTTTGGCCCCTAGCTTACTTGGTGAGCAAACACAATTCCCAAACTATGATGAAGGCTACAATGGCAGAACACAGAGATGGCTCTGGAAATGCTGAGGAACGGCACCTAATAACCCACAATAGGACTGGAGACCCATCAGGGTGGGCTCTTGCAGAAAGCGAGGAGTTGGATGGGTGCAGACGGCGGGGAAGAATAATCGTGGCAGAGACTCACGGGTTTAAAGGTATGAGAGCCTGCCATTCATCATGCACCAGCTCTCTGCTAAGTCCTGGTGCTAATTTGGGGGCTTTCGAGAGAAAAGAGTAACTGCCTGTCTCCAGGAGGTCACTGGAGGGAACGGTGTTGACTGCTAAGTGAACGGCCCACTGTAAAGGCAGCACTGAAAATACCGACCTTTCCGGAGGCAGGTGGGAGATGGCCATTTCTCTACAGCAGGGCTTCTCACCCCACCACTCCGACATCTAGGGCTGGAGGGCTCTTTGCAGGAGAGGGCTGTCCTGTGCTCTGTAGTTTCACCACATCAATGGACTCCATACGTGATATGCTGGTGGGAGCCCCCAGCCCCCAAGTTACGACAACGAAATACATCCAGAAAGTTCCAGATGACATCATCAAATGTCCCTGTTTGAGAGCTACTACTCTACAGCTGGAACAGATGATGACAAAGTTCTTATCTTCCTTTATCCATCACTCAGAGTTCAACTAGGAGACTGGACTCTAAGGAGGCCCTGCATTTTCCTGGCTCAGATAAGCAGGAGAGCATTACTGTCTCACAAGGCACAGCCAAGCCTTGGGTGCCCTGAAGTGGGGAGACGGTGCTACTCCACGAACTCTAAGATGTGAACTGAATCCCCACCAGGTCCATCCCGGGCCTCAGGAAGGAATAGAAGAGCAGATGACAAGCAAGCAGTTTCCCCAGAAAACTGCCATCAGGAAGCCCCCACGACCCTGCTCAACCGCTACCGCATGGCCACGCCCCACACCTCCTGCAAGCCAAGCAGGGCAGTGAATGCAGTCTGCAGTGGGGAGGCCTGGGCCCCGGTGAAATGCAGGTTATAGGAGGATGGGACAGTGTGGACACTGGGGGAAAATGTCTCTATGACGTTCAACAGGTGCCTGAAGGGAGATGACCTGCCCACAAGCACTGATTTAGGTACCAGACCAGCAGCGGGCAAACGGGGCTTGGGCTTTGGTGGGGAAGGAGAGTGGATTGGCATACCCGCAAAGAAATGAACACAAGTTGTGGTAAGTGCCTAGAAAGAAGCCAGCAGGGAGAGAATAGCTGGATGGGGGGACAGCTTTAGGTGTGGTGGAGAGGGCTTCACTCTGCAAGAGGACAGGCATGTGAGATGAATCTTGCAAGACCAGAAGGAGAATGCCACATTCAGAAAACGGGTGTGTGTGTGTGTCTGTGTCTGTGTATTTTGTGCAGAGGGAAGACATGCAATCCCTAACATAAGGAAGACAAGAGAAAGAGGAGAAGAGAGAGCGAGAGAGCAAGAGAGCAAGCAGAATTCTGGCGAGATGAGTTGGCCTTCGGGGTTCTTTTTTCCTAGAGGTGATTGCCAGTTCAGACTAGCAGCTCTCAACAGACTCAGGGTAAAACCTGAAGTCCAGGGACTGCCAAGGACAGAGAAGAGATAAATAGATAACTTTGCCCCAAACAACTACAAAATGCATATTTTTTTAAAGCAATCAAGGAACATTTAAAATTTATATAGTGGGCAGTGAAATAAGTCAATAAATGTCAGCTGATTCAATTCAGACAGAGAATGTTCTCTGACTAGAAGAACCCCCAAGAGTTTCGCAAATTAAGAAAAACACTTTTAAACTGCTGGTAAGTCAGAAAAAAAAAATCACAGTAGAAATTAGGAAATATTTCAAACTAAACAATAATGAGATCTACATATGAAAGCTTGAGGGATACATCTAAGGCCACGACTGGAAGGAAATTCACATCTGTAACTTAATATATGAGAAAAGAAGATAACCTGAACATGAGCTATCAGATATCCAGCTAAAGAAATAGAATATAGAAGGAAACAAATACTATATTTAAAGACAGAAGTTATGAAATAGGAGATAGATATATAATTGAGAGAAGCAACAAAGCCATGAACTGGTTCTTTGAAGACTAATACAAATGAATAAATGAATAATAAATAAAATTTATTACTCCCTGGCTAAAAATGAGAAGGCACAAAATACCAGTTTGGAGTGAACTTTGATCTCTCTGTCATTCATATGCAAAAATTAACCCCATAGGGCTCAGAGGCATAAATGTAAACTCGAAATCTGTGAAAATTCTTGAAGATGACATAGCAAAGCATCTTTGGGTTAGGGAGAGATTCCTTAGGTGTGTATTCCACAAATAAGTAAATAGACAACTGATAAGTTAGACTTAATGATTATTAAGAACATCAGCTCTTCAAAATAGAATGGAAAAATAAGTCACAGATTGGAAAAAAATATTTTCAAAGCCTATACGTTCTAGTGTCCCTATATCCAGAATATATTAAGAATGGTCAAAACTCAGTGATAAGGAAAACAATCCAATTTTTCAAATAACCAAAAAATATGGACTAAAATGTTCACTAAATTATATGCATATAAATTATATGTATATATATACAGAAGTCAAACAGTGTGTCAGCACCATTAGTCATTAGAGAAATGCTAATTAAAACCACAGAGGGGCACTAATGCATGTTTTCAAACTTCATCAAAGTTATTTTAGGATCTATTCTTGTTTATCTTTGCTACCAGGGTGTGACACTTCTGGAGTGTTTTCTGAATATGCTGAATGTTCAATGAGGACCCTCTAATCTGGATCATTAAAGCACTAACATCTCCTGGGCAAGCGTGAGCTCTGGGCAGAGTTTAGTTTATGGCTTTTAAGTCAGTCTTTGACTGGCACTGTGGAATTTTTCTATTGATCATCCATCTATCTATAATCTATCTATCATCTATCTATGTATCATCTAGCTATCTATCGATCATCTATCTATTTCAGCTCAGTCACTGAGTCGTGTCTGACTCTTTGTGACTCCATGGACTGCAGCATGCCAGGCTTCCCTGTCCATCACCAACTTCTGGAGTTTACTCAAACTCATGTCCATTGAGTCAGTGATGCCATCCAACCATCTCATCCTCTGTCATCCTCTTCTCTTCCTGCCTTCAGTCTTTCCCGGCATCAGGGTCTTTTCAGACAAGTCAGTTTTTTGCATCAGGTGGGCAAAGTATTGGAGTTTCAGCTTTGGCATCAGTCCTTCCAAGGAACACCCAGGACTGATTTCCTTTAGGATGGACTGGTTGGATCTCCTTGCAGTACAAGGGACTCTCAAGAGTTTTCTCGAACACCACAGTTCAAAAGCATCAATTCTTGGGCACTAAAATCCCATGGATGGAGGAGCCTGGTAGGCTGCAGTCCATAAGGTCGCCAAGAGTCAGACATGACTGAACGACTTCCCTTTCACTTTTTACTTTCATGCATTGGAGAAGGAAATGGCAACCCATTCCAGTGTTCTTGCCTGGAGAATCCCAGGGACGGGGGAGCCTTGTGGGCTGCCATCTATGGGGTCGCACAGAGTTGGACACGACTGAATTGACTTAGCAGCAGCAGCAGCTTTCTTTATAGTCCAACCCCCACATCCATACATGACTACTGGAAAAACCATAGCTTTGACTAGACAGACATTTGTCGGCAAAGTAATGTCTCTGCTTTTTAGTATACTGTCTAGGTTGGGCATTCCTTTTCTTCCAAGGAGCAAGCGTCTTTTAATTTCATGGCTGCAATCACCATCTGCAGTGATTTTGGAGAAAAAATAAAGTCTGACACTGTTTCCACTGTTTCCCCATCTATTTGGCATGAAGTGGTGGGACCGGGTGCCATGACCTAATGTTGAGCTTTAAGCCAACTTTTTCACTCTCCTCTTTCACTTTCATCAAGAGGCTTTTTAGTTTCTCTTCACTTTCTGCCATAAGGGTGATGTCACCTGCATATCTGAGGTTATTGATATTTTTCCTGGCAATCTTGATTCCAGCTTGTGCTTCATCCAGCCCAGTGTTTCTTATGATGTACTCTTCATATAAGTTAAATAAGCAGGGTGACAATATACAGCCTTGATGTACTCCTTTTCCTATTTGGAACCAGTCTGTTGTTCCATGTCCAGTTCTAACTGTTGCTTCCTGACCTGCATACAGGTTTCTCAAGAGGCAGGTTAGGTGGTCTGGTATTCCCATCTCTTTCAGAATTTTCCAGTTTCTTGTGATCCACGCAGTCAAAGACTTTGGCATAGTCAAAAAAGCGGAAGTAGATGTTTTTCTGGAACTCTCTTGCTTTTTTGATGATCCAACGGATGTCGGCAATTTAATCTTTGGGTTCCTCCTTTTCTAAATCCAGCTTGAACGTCTGGAAGTTCACGGTTCATGTACTGCTGAAGCCTGGCTTGGAGAATTTTGAGCATTACTTTGGTAGAGTGTGCTGCTGCTGCTGCTAAGTCGCTTCAGTCGTGTCCAACTCTGTGCGACCCCATAGATGACAGCCCACCAGGCTCCGCCATCCCTGGGATTCTCCAGACAAGAACACTGGAGTGGGTTGCCGTTTCTGTGTGAGATGAGTGTAATTGTGCAATAGTTTGAACATTTTTTTGCATTGCCTTTCTTTGGGATTGAAATGAAAACTGACCTTTTCCAGTCCTGTGGCCACTGCTGAGTTTTCCAAATTTGCTGGCATATTGCATGCATAACTTTCACAGCATCATCTTTTAGGATTTTAGATAGCTCAGCTGGAATTCCATCACCTCCACTAGCTTTGTTCATAGTGATGCTTCCTAAGGCCCACTTGACTTCACATTCCAGGATGTCTGGCTCTAGGTGAGTGATCACATCATCGTGATTATCTGGGTCATGAAGATCTTTTTTGTATAGTTCTTCTATGTATTCTTGCCACCTCTTTTAATATCTTCTGCTTCTGTTAGGTCCATACCATTTCTGTCCTTTATTGTGCCCATCTTTGCATGAAATGTTCCCTTGGCGTCTCTAATTCTCTTAAGAGATCTCTAGTCTTTCCCATCTATCTTTCTCTCTATCCATCATCTATCTATCCATCCATCTATTACCTATCTGTCTCTTCATCATCTCTCTACCATCCGTCCATCTCTCTATCATCATCTATCTCTCTATCATCATCTATCTCTCTATTCTCCATCTCTCTATCTATCTCTCTATCATCCATCTCTCTATCTGTCTATCCATCTGTCTCTCTATCATCTGTCTATCTCTCTATCATCCATCTATCTCTCTGTTATCCGTCCATCTCTCTATCATCTATCCTGCATCCATCTATCATCCATCTATCTCTCTATCATCATCCATCTCTCTGTCTATCCATCTATCTCTCTATCATCCATCCATCTCTCTATCATCCATCTATCTCTCTTTTATCCATCTCTCTCTATCATCTCTCTATCATCCATCTCTCTATCTGTCTATCCATTTATCTCTCTATCATCTATCTACCCCCTTATCTATCTCATGGAGCCCACAGCACATGCAAACCCCCGGCAGGGTTCTGGAGTCCCCAGTTTCCCCACTGTCTCAGCCTCATGAAACTCTGTCTCCTCAGCTTACAAGCCCACTGTGTCCTGTTTCGTATCCCCCTTTCTATACCAAATTAAAAAGGGCCTTGAGGAAGGAACTCAAGGTGGTTGTGAGGACCCCCTGTTTCCTTTCCCCTAGTTCTGAGATGCCTGTTGTCCAATGTCTGAAAACTGTTGTTTCATCTATTTTGCCTATCTTCTAGTTTTTTTGGGAGGAGGGTAGGGGTGTGGAGAGGATTTCTGTGGTTTAATATGTGGTTTTGAAGCTAAGTTTCTGAGATTAAATAAAAGAAATAATTATTAACATAGTTTGTAAAATTATATATTTTGGAGTTTTCTTAACTGAATTGAGTTTCATCTTCTTGGTGCCTAGTTACAAAGGCTTTCTATTTTTGGAATATTTTCTGTTCTAACTTTCTTGACTACAAAAAAATTGACCCTGAGATGCAGTCTGATTAAATTGATATAATTATTTCCAAGAATGAAATACAGATCTAGTTTTGATATCTTGAAAGAATACATATCATGCAGATTACTCCATATCCTTTGAAAATTGTTTTGACAATAAGAAGCTGATTTGTATCTTTCCCTATAATAACAGTAAAAAGAAAGAACATAACAATTTCAATAAATGCAGAGTAAAATTTTGATAAAAACTAATGATCTTATCAAAATGGTAACCAAAAAAAGGTATTTAACTAGAAAATGGCATCTATCAGAATTATATAACAAACATCATGATTAATAGCTAACCATGAGAAGCCTTCTTTTAATGTCATGAACAAGATAAATATGCCACCATTATACTTTCCAATAAACGTTGCAACTAATACAATGAAACAAAAGAAAAACAAGATGAGTCAAGAAGATCTACAGACACGTAATTAGAATGAATAAAGAGCTTGGCAAGTTTAGTAGATGTAAGATCAATACACATAAATCAGTTCTTTCCTACAGACCAGCAATAAGCAACCAAGAATGTACTTTTTAAGAATTCCATTTATTGATAGCACAAAAATTATTGTGAACTCAACGGAACAAAAAGTAAAAAAAATCTTATTGATTAAATATGTTTCCTTAGTAAAATGAATTTGTCTTCTTTGAAAAATATTCAATTCTGAGAAATCGATGCTTAACAAAGGTACAAGAAGAGACTAGAATGGTATGCTATCAGAGATCATAGGAATGGTCAGAAATTACTCAAACAGATCAGAAGGATGTGGGAGAGAGCTTAGGTTTAAAACTGTCCAAGTATGAGTCAGCTTGGAGGTCACAAAAAGTATCATTTTTTTACTTTACAAAAAGTACCGTCTTTACTTACTTTTTTAAAAATGAAGATGGTAATGGATTATAACACTTGGGTCAAAAAGGAAACTCATGTGTCCATAGTGATAAGAAAAAAGACTTACTTGTCAACAGTGGGGAAGCTCTCCTGTACAGATGATGGCCAGCTAATAAGGCATAAAGAATCTTAAAGTGAAACAGACTATTCTGCAAACTCCTAGTGCAGCTGATTCAGACAAGGATCATAAACAGATGCCAAAATGATTGGGTAGAAGTGTGCAGTCATACGGTTTCAAAATCACCACACAGAGTGTTTCTTAATTAAAAATAGGACAAAGCTCTAAGAAAGAGAATTAGCAAAACTAGCTTAAGCAAGTGATCAAACTTGGCATCACTAATATTGGGACAGGCTGCTGTTCTGTGTCATTTTCCTGCCAACAATTTTAATTAATCACAAGGAAATAATCATTGATTGTGGGACGTTCAGCGATAAAACTCGCCTGGATCTGGACGCTTGACTAGTATTAGTTCCATGAAAGAATGTTATAGTTTGAAATGGGTTAGTTGCTACATTACCCCAAATTCAGCAAATAATACCTGATTGGATCCCAGATGGAGAACATATTTTGGACAACAGAGAAATTTAAATGTGAACTATGTATCAGACAATATTTAATCAGTTTCAATGTCTCAATTATGATAATGTCACTGTGATTTTGTGAAAGTTTCCCTTTTATAGGAAATAAATGTAGATCATTTGGGGATATGTCATGATTTCTCCAGTTTCCTTTCTGACTGTTCATTAAATGTGTATGTGATAAAATACGGATTATTTGTGAATATGGGTGGGGACTGTGAGTTTACATTGTACTAATTTTTTTTTCAGTTTTTCTCTAATTTTAGAAAAATATGACATGAAAGGCTTAGAAACAGTGAGAAAACTGGTAGAAATCAAAAACGTAACCTTGCTGAGGAAAATGATAAAACTTACTGGAAGGCATGAAAATAGGATGAAATATTATGTGTCATAGATGGAAAAACCCCATATCTCAAAGGTAGCAAGTCTTCCAAAAATAATTGTGAGAAAATGCTAGTATGGCCGATTGTGGAATCTGATAAGCTGAAAAATTAGCAAAAGTGACTTGCACATAATGGAGCTATGTCAACTGATTATTTCCAGGGGAAACAAAAATGAAATTAGATTCCTACCTTAGACACATAGAAAAATAAATTCTACCAGAATTAAAGACTCAGATATAAAAATAAAAACTTTTTTACTTTTAGAAGCACTTGGAACATATTTTATTGACTTTGGAGCAAGGAAGTGTTTCTTAAATAAGGTATGAAAACTAGGCCATAAAGACAACGATGGCCAATGCATTTGACTGATTTTTTTGAAGGGAAAGGGTGCTGTACAATGAAGGAAATAAAAGCTAAGCTAGGAGGAGGCACTTGCAATGGACGTTAGAAATTTTAGGGCATTTTTAGATATTCTATATATATTAGAATTCTATATATACAGAATTTTTAGAGAATTAAGAAATCAATTACAAAATACAAACAACTCAATTGTAAAATGGGCAAGTGGTCTCAAGAGATAATTCAGAGCAAGGAAGTATAAATCATGGATACAGACGCCTGTGAGAAAGGTTCGACCAGAACGTGGGGTATGTAAATGGCAAGAGTGAGGTAGTAGGCTTCCCACCCATCAGCCCGTCAACACCAAGTCCTGGCACCAAGTGCTGGGGAGTGGAATGAAGGATGCTTTCATACACTGCTTGGGATGGTGTAGACAACTGCGACCACATTGAAGAAGCACGTGGCCACAGGAGGCATGGGGAGCACACACAGCGATGGCCAGGAAGACCCACTTCTCTGGAGGGCCCTAGAGGAGCTCTCCCCGTGCTCAGATGTGCTCAGTTGCTTCAGTCGTGTCCGACTCTTTGTGACACTATGGACTGTAGCCCGCCCGGCTCCTCTGTCCAGGGAATTCTCCAGGCAGGAACACTGGAGTCGGTTGCCGTGCCCTCCTCCAGGGGCTCTCCCTGACCCAGGGATCAAACCTGCATTTTTTACATCTCCTGCATGGGCAGGTAGGTTCTTTACCCCTAGTGCCAGCTGGGAAGCCTGTGGTGGTGATGGTTCCGTTGCCAAGTCCTGGCCCACCTTTTTGTAACTCCATGGACTATAGCCAGGCTCCAGGCTCCTCTGTCCGCGGGATTTCCCAGGCAAGTGTATAGGAGTGCGTTGCCATTTCCTTCTCCAGGGGATCGTCCTGACCCAGGAATTGAACCTGCATTTCCTGCCTTATAGATGGTCTCCTGCATTGCAGGCAGAAGCTTTACCATAGAGCCACCAGAGAAGCTCTGGCCTGTGATGGGAACCATACGAATTTGGAAACCAGAATTCAGCTCATGGAAAACAAGAACGCCATGAACGGTTACAGTACAGTTTATAAAATTTGCCCATTATTCATCAAGACGGAGTGATAAGTAATGGGCTCATGCAGTTACAGGGATGGAAAAACTCACAGGACCTGCGGTTGGAAAGCTGAAGACCCGGGGGAGAGACAGCATGAAGGCCTGAGAGCCAGCAGAGACTCAGATGTTCAAGTTCCAGTTTGAGTCCAGGGCCAAAGGTCGGGGGGGGGGTGGCGGGAACCAGTGTCCCATCTGTAAGACCATCAGGCAGAGAATGGGTTTGCTCTTACTCTGCCTTTTTGTTCTAATCAGAACAAAACCCACAGGTTGGGTAGGGCTTCTCTGGAGGCTCAGACGATAAAGAATCTGACTGCAATGTGGGAGAGTTAGGAGATGTGGGTTTGATCCCTGGGTCGGGAAGATCCCCTGGAGGAGGATCCATGGGATCACAAAGTGTCAGACATGACTGAGAAACTAACACTTTCACTTTTCTTTCATGGGTTGGATGAGTCCCATCCAAAATAGCAAAGACTTTACTAGATCTGCCAGTTTAAACGTTAATCTCATCCAGAAACATCCTCCTAGACAAACTCAGAGTAATGTTTGACTGAGTGTCTGGGCAACTTAACAGTCCCTCTTGTATGTGTGTGTGTTTGTCCATTGATCTCTGCATATACCTATCAATCTATCACCACTAAGATGAGCACTGTATAGCCAGATGATGCCTTTAAGCATAATGGAGGACTCTGGCCTGATTTGGCCAGGAAAAGACTCCCCAGGGAGGGACATCTCTGGAGAGAGCTGAGAGGAGGCAACAAGCAGCCATGTGAAAGGAAAGCAAGCACAAGGAGAAACGTCCTGGTGCCTTGGGTGACGCAAAACTTATGGTGGCCTTGACTGCATTCTTGAGCATTTAAGTTGAGCTTCTGACATCTGTTCTTCTCCTGGGATCCCTGGGTTGCCTGGTGGAATAGCCTTGTGAGGCTGGAGCAGGGCAGTGGTTGAATTCACTGTGCTGAGCAGTCCCTGGGCTTCAGGACATCATGGCAAGGTCGAAAGGGTCTTTTTAAAACATGTGGTGTGGCGTGGTGCCCCCTCCTTGCCTGGGGAACAGTCTTGGCTCTGCGGCAGGCTTACTATACCTTCTATAAGCAAGAATAGCCCTGTCATAGCCCCAAACAAAAGAAGCAGGGTGATGATGCTGGATCTTGTCTGCTTCCCACATGCAGCCAGAAGCACAGCAAGCTGCTGTTTGGCACCATCTGTTAATGTCTGCTTAGACAGGGAATGAAGACACCCCAAGCCAGGAACCCCTAGAGGCAGCCCCTGCTCTGTGCTCCCGGCGTCTCTAGGTCAGCACTGGCCCAGCCCTGATCTGCTCTGGGTTCAGGGCAGACTCCCTGAACAGTGGCCTGTAGGGAATCGTTCAGAACTGATTTGAGTTCCTTGATGTGACCCAGGTTTTCTTTCACTGTTATTCCACCAAAGATCCCCTATTTGTCCAGCTGCAAGCAAGAGGCACCCATGCAGGGCTTGTCATTGTTGTTTAATTGCTCAGTTGTGTCTGACTTTTTGCTGCTCCATGGACTGCAGCACGCCAGGCTTCCTGGTCCTTCACTATCTCTGGAGTTTGCTCTTGTCCATTGAGTCAGTGATGCCATCTAACCATCTCTTTCTCTGCCTCCCTTCTCTTCCTGCCTTCAATCTTTCCCAGCATCAGGGTATTTTTCAATGAGTCACCCTTTACTGACTCATTGGAAAATATTGTGGTTAAAATATTGGAGCTTCAGCATCAATCCTTCCAATGATTATTCAGGGTTGATTTCCTTTAGAATCGATTGGTTTGCTCTCCTTGCTGTCCAAGAGACTCTCAAGCATCTCCTCCAGCACCACAGTTTTAAAGTATCAATTCTTTGGCTCTCAGCCTTCTTTATGGTCCAACTCTCACATTTGTACATGACTACTGCGAACTATAGCTTTGACTATATGGACCTTTGTCAGTCATGTGATGTCTCTGCTTTTAAATACGCTGCCTAGGTTTGTCATAGCTTTTCTTCAAGGAGCAAGCATCTTTTCATTTCATGGCTGCAGTCACTGCAGTGATAAGATGAGGCTTTCTTTCAGAGCAGCCTCTGTGACTGGTCTGCACATAAGCCCAGGAAGGGCACGAAAGCCAGCACATGGCCAATGACTCAAAGTGACAGCTTCTGGAACAGGGCTGTGGTCCCAGCATCGAAGACTCTTGAGAGTCCCTTGGACTGCAAGGAGATCAAACCAGTCAATCCTAAAGGAAATCAACTGAACAGTCATTGGAAAGACTGATGCTGAAGCTGAAGCTCCAATACTTTGGCTGCCTGATGCAAAGCACCAACTCACTGGAAAAGACCTTGATGCTTGGAAAGATTGAAAGCAGGAGGAAAAGGGGACAACAGAGGTTGAAATGGTTAGATAGCATCACCAACTCAATGGACATGAGTTTGAGCAAACTTTGGGAGGTAGTGGAGGACAGAGGAACCTAGTGTGTTGCAGTCCATGAGGTTGCAAAGAGCAGGCCATGACTTAGCAACTGAATAGCAACAAACTCTTAGATTGACAAAGATAGTTTGCCAGTATATTAGCAGGTGAGGGCTTAGGAAACTCAAACGGTTGTGTGTTTGGAGAGCCCTGACTCACCTAATTTTCCTCCCAGAATACATCAAGGAGAGCTTATGTCCTCAAGGACTCACACAGCTTTTATGGATAACGTAAGGCATTTTTCGCCGTGGCATTTAGGGAGGTGCTTCTAGGTGTCCTTTTTTCTGTTTTTAAAGAAGATTTGTTTGCAGTGGCTACTGTGAGTCACATTTGTCACCTTGTCTGGCATCCCAAGTGGAGGGAATGGGAAATCTTTTAAAAAGCTGGTGCTAAAATCCTCTGACAGCCCCCACCGCCCTGGTCTAGCACCAGCTCCCACGGGTTTCTCTCGTCACTGGCCCCCCGAAGGCTTTGAAATCAACCACTAAACCACAGGCTGCAGCAGAAATAAAATATAGTTCTAATTTTCATATTTATTTGTAAAGATTTAAGCATGTTTTCCTGCAGCCCTGCAGCAAGCTCAACTCTGTTTTCTAAAAACTGTTGGAAAGTGACATTTTAATTTTTTGGTGAAAAACTAGATTATGTATAACCAAACATGCAGCGAAAGGAGCCATTAAAATGTACATTGTAAAATTGAAACTTAAGTGTCAAGTTTTTATAGCAGTCTGTCAAATGCTTGACAATTAAAATAGCTATTTTTAAAATTTTAATGAGACACAATAAGGGTGAAATGTGCATGGAGATTGCATATTTTCAAGTCTGCACATTTTTAGCATAACAAGTCCATTCTATATCATTATGGTAATGCCCCATTTGTAAAGCTCACCATCTATTTTTAATTAAATTAGTGTATGTCATTTATTATGGGCATTATATTTATTAATCTTTAATATTTAATTGAAGATGACTTATCTGCATAAAAGACAACTTAGCACAACCAAGTAGACACCCGAGAAGTAATGGGCTTGTGGTTCTGAAGGCAGTAAATATGTTTCATCCCTTAGATTTCACAAGCTAAAGGCTGAATAAGTTTACAGGTGTCTTTCCTCTTCTATTACAGCTGTTCTAAAGAAAGAAAAGACACATCTAACATTGCAGAGAAGCTGCTTCATGACTCCTCAGCTTCTGTTGTTCTGAGCTCTGCTGTTTGCATCGAAATAATCAGAATCTCTCACTTTCAAACCATTTACTAATTTCCTCAATTCTCCCATGAACAACGGCACAGCTGATGTTAGCAAATACACCTTGTCTGTGCCCTTCTATAACAAGATGACAGTTTAGGTTTGGATGGTCAGAGGTGGTTTCCTGAAGACATCACGTGACAGCCTGTTAACCCTCCAGTCTGGCTGTGCCCTGACTCCAGGGATTCTTGTCTGAGCTGCTCATGGATGGAGGCCTGTTAGCCAGCCCTTCCTACACACAGGGGATGGGTGGGAGCCCTCTTCATCACCAGTGATGTTTCTCCTCTTCAGAGAGCTCAATCCCTGTCCTGTTACTTAGAATTGCATTTAGAATCCTGACTTAGTCTCATTGAGGTGAGAATGATGAGAAAAATCCAGGGGTGGCTGGTAGGGGGTGTGAGGGGGGAGTCTGGTGAATGAAGATCGGCCTCCTCTTCCTCGTTTGGAAAGCTGAGGAGGACCCGTGCGTGTGTGCGTGGAAGTGCGTGTGCGTGCACAGTGTGCCTGAGTGTGCACGTGTGTGCCTGCCTATGCGTGTGCCTATATGATCTAAAGGACATGCAAGTGTTGGGAACCTCGTAGGGGCGTCTGGACTGTTCTCCAATCCACTCTTGGTGGGAATGTAATTTGGCGCAGCCACTAAGGAGAAGAGCATGGAGGGCCCTTAAAAAGCTAAAAATAGAGCTACCACAGGATCCTTCAGTCCTCTGACTGGGCATATACCCAGAGAAAAACACGGTTCAAAAGGATGCATGCATCCCTACGTTCACTGCAGTGCTGGTTACATTAGCCAAGACGTGGACACAACCTAAAAGTCCGCTTGCCAAGGAATGAATAAAGAAGATGGAGAGAGATATATATAATATATATACAGACTTAAATATATCATGGAATATTATATGATGGACTATTATACAATGAAACATTACTCAGCCAGGAAAAGGAATGAAGTAGTGCCATTTGCAGCAACATAGATGGACAAGGAGATCACCGTGCCAAGTGAACTGTCAGGCAGAGAAAGACAAATATATGATATTGCTTATATGCAGAATCTTAAAATATAATACAAATGAACTTATTTACAAAACAGTAAGAGACTCGCAGACATCGAAAACTAAGTTGTGGTTACCAGGTAGAAAGGGCGGAGAGGGAGACCGATTGAGAGCTTGGGATGGACGTGTACACACTGCTACATTTAAAACAGATAACCAGCAAGGCCTTACTGTACAGTACAAGGAACTCTGCTCAGTACTCTGTAATAACCTAAATGGGAAAAGAATTTGGAAAGAATAGATAGACGTATATCACTTTGTAGTACACCTGAAACTAACACGTTGTTAATCAACTATATTCCAATATAAAATAAAAATAAAAAAAAATCAATTATCATATTTTTTTAAAATGATAAAGACCTCAGCAGAGATATCACTTTACCAAGAAATATCCATATAGTCATGAAGGCTTCCTTCATAGCTCAGTAAGTAAAGAATCTGTCTGCAACACAGGAGACCAGGGTTCAATTCTTGGGTCGGGAAGATCCTCTGGAGAAGGAAATGGCAATCCACTCCAGTATTTTTGCCTGGAGAATCCCATGACAGAGGAGCCTAGTAGGCTGCAGTCCACGGGGTCACAAGAGTCAGACACAACTTAGGGACTAAACCACATGGTTTTTTCTAGTAGTTATGTATGGATGTGAGAGTTGGACCATAAAGAAGGTTGAGCACTGAAGAATTGATGCTTTCAAACTGTGGTGCTGGAGAAGACTCTAGAGAGTCCCTTGGACAGCAAGGAGATCAAACAAATCAGTCTTTTAAAAGGAAATCAACTCTGAAGATTCACTGGAAAGACTGATGCTGAAGCTGAAGCTCCAATACTTTGTCCACCTGATGCCAAGAGCCAGCTCATTGGAAAAGCCCCTGATGATGGGAAAGATTAAAGGCAGGAGGAGGAGGGGGCGACAGAGGATGAGATGGTTGGATGACATCATGGACACAATGGACATGAGTTTGAGCAAACTCTGGGAGATAGTGGAGGACAGGGAACCTTGGCTTGCTGCAGCTTGTGAGGTCGCAAAGAGTTGGACACAACTTAGCAAGTGAACGAAAACAACAACAATCTTCTCCTCAGCATCAAATGGACGCTCAGTACAGCTTCTGCTCCTGAAAGTGATGCCTCCCGATGTAGCCATCTTGCTGAAGGGTCAACACAAGCCAAGGAACCTAAAGAAGCAAGGACCTCATCTTCCTGTGGGTTTTCAGCAGGATACTGAAATGAAAGGGGTGGGCAAATAAGGAGCGCCCACAGACCAGTGTCCATTTCCCATCTTCTGTTTCCATTGTCAGATAGAAAGTGAGTCTCAAACTCAGCTGATTTCACTTGGAGAGCTAAGAGCATGTTGTAATTATTTTCATATAAAGGCGACTTGTTTTGTAAATATGATCATTAGCATGATTTGCGTTTGCTGTATTTAACTCGGCGCATTAATGGATAGTTACATATTCATTTGCTTCAAGGGAAAAGTTGTGCAGTTGCAAATGGCTATTGTTTTATGAAGCTATGAATCACTCAGAATTCACCAAAGCCTAGGTTTCACATTTGTCATCTTTGCTCCCTCACAGATGATAAGAATTCATACCAAAGAGTAAAGGTGGAAACCACTTACAGTTTGTAAGCTCTCTTTGCTGGAAGCTAATGACCTCCCATAGCCTAACTGAGACCCTCCAGACATGTTCATGGGGACAAATAGTCAATACTAATAGATAACTGCTAGGCTGGTACCCTGGCCCCATCTCTTCATTTCTGGTTTGGATTACTGTTGGGTCAAATCGATGGAGAGACAGCTCACGTTGGCAGCAGCCACAGCTCCAAGTGGGACCAGTCTCCAAGACCTGGTGTCCCCCCCGCATGCACAGACCTGAATCTCAGACCAATCTCAGACACCTGCAACAGAACTTTGACCGTGGGGAGGAGCCCACAGGGCCTCTGCACAGGACTTTGGCCTGGATTCCGAGCATTTTTCCTCGATGGAGAGATCTGGAGGCCCTGGGCTAAGCAGCAATGAGAAGACAAAATGCTAAAGTAAGAGCGGTCAGGACCCAGTGATGGCAACAAGGAGTCTTAACCATGTGCGGAGGAGGGAGGCACCAGACAAATGAATAAGAATAATAAAAAATAGCCAGAGGAATTAGGAAAACAAAACAAATGGGGCCATTTTGTGTGGGGACAAATGGCCCTCCACACATGAGCACCTCCTGAGGGCACCCCGTAAACCAGGGCTCAGTCCCATAATTGACGGTGCTAATTATGGCCTTGTCATTAGGGGAAGTTAAATGACATTCATACTCCGCTTAATTATGCTGCTCTTTGTAGGGGCGCATATGCTACCTTTTCTAAAGTTTTCCAAACAAATGGCTATGATTTTTTTAAGTTCCTGATGTTATCCAGAAACCTCAGTTACCCAGAAAACCAATTTCTCTGTTCTGCCTCAGTCCCCAAGGAAGACACACAAAGGAAACATCTTCGGAGCTCAATTCATCAGCTCAACAGATGAATGAGAAGAATCCAGCAAAGGGTAGAGATGGCTTCTAGAAAAGCCCTCACTCATATGGGCAGGCTAGGGAGCAGAGAAAAGACCACCCAAGTCTCTGGTTGGTTTCAGAGCAGCTGGACCTTGGAGATTCACCGGAAGACTCACCTTCCACTCTGGAAAGACGGCGGTTTTCCGGAAAGCAGAATGGTGAAGCAGGAAGAAGCTGATTGTCAGGAACAGCAGAACTGGGAGCGCCCCGGGTCTTCTTACTCCAGGGTCTGGAAGTGGCTTAAACTCCTGGGCTCAGTTTTCTCCTGCACAAAAGGGGGCATTGACTCTGCCCTGAGAGTTAAAGGGTTGTCTGGAAGCCTCTTGTGATAACAAGTATGAAATGAAATATCTTCTGCTCTGTGCTCTACCATTAAACAAGTCTTTTCCAAATGCCAATTTCTGAGCCCAGGTGAAACAAAGCCAGCTATTTGGATGCCATCAGTTACTTCCTGCCAGGTAGCACAGAGGAGCTGGGGGGTGGGGGGTGGGGGGTGGGGAGAAGTGGCCGTCACATCCACCATCTCTTATGGGAAACAAAGAATTAGTACGTGAACAATAAAGAAAGCAGGGCTTCCTTGGTGGCTCAGAGGTTAAAGAGTCTGCCTGGAATGCAGGAGACCTGGGTTCAATCCCTGAGTTGGGAAGATCCCCTGGAGAAGGAAATGGCAGCCCATTCCAGTACTCTTGCTTGGAGAATCCCATGGGGGAGGAGCCTGGTGGGCTACAGTCCATGGGGTTGCAAAGAGTCGGACACGACTGAGCGACTTCACTCACTCAAAGAAAGCAGGATTGGCCCCAGATAGATTCATAAGAAAGAAATGCTTTCAGCAAGCCCAGACACTTGCATCTTCTCACACATAGAAGATTGCTAAATCTCTTCATGTGAGAGATTTAGTTTTCTCTTAATTAACAGTAATCCTTTAATAGATTACCTGCCCCTGGCTACAAACTTGTATGCAGCCTGGCTCCTCCCCTGCCTCCTTGGAGTCTGATTTCTTGGGGTCACCTGAGATACTGTCTCCCAGGCTTCGAGTTCTAACATTTCCACCTAACAAAATCTAACTCTCAACTCTTAGGTTGCATGTATTTTTCTCAGCAGACACACGTGAAAGTTTTTGGTTTGTGCTGGCCTTTGTGGGGTTCGAGACAAGCCAGGGGACTTTCTCCCTCCTCTCCCGGTGGCACCAGTTGTGGGGGAGGGGTGCTTGCAGCTGGACAGTCATGCCATGGGCTGTGCTGGCCCAGCTGGGTCAGTGTCTCCATGGAACACGGAGGTGTGGGCCCTGAGGACCTGTCACGCAGAAGGCACCAGCTTGGGCTTTGGAGTCAGAGGAACTCCGGTTGACAGGATGACTGTATATTCACTTATTATGTCCACTTCCTTGGTGTGACCTTGGGAAAATGTTTCAGAGGAAGCTAAATGCCACCCAATATCAATCTGCCCTTCTTTCTTAGCAACAGACCCCAGGTTTCATTTAGGGTAGCAATATGCCCAGGGAAAAGGATATTTTCTCAAAAATTTTTGTTGTTGTTGTTCTAGTTAATGAAACGCAAGCAAAAGTATCAGTGTTGGGAAAGAAGATTGTTGACCTGGAAAAAAAAAAGGGAGGGGGGATTGTTGACCTAATTGGGAAACGGATCTGTGTCTTCCTTTTCTCCTTTTCCTCTTGCTGCTCGCTGGAATGTAGACATGAAGGTTGACACTCTGGCAGCCATTTTGAGGCCATGAGGTGATTTTGAAGATGGAAGCCAGGTGCTGAGGATGACAGCTGAAAGATAAAAAGAACTTAGGGCCCTGATGGCTTTATGAAGCTGTCAAGCCAGCCTTGGATTGCTTTCCTTTGAACTTACATGAGACTAAAATTTCGTGTGGGTTTTCACTGACGTTGAATCCAGTCCTAGCTAATACAGTACGTCACTGAATTTGTTGGCCTCTCTGCTTCTGGGAGCAGGTGGAGGGGGCCACAGGGAGCACTGACGGATGCTGGTGGTCTCGGCAGGTGTGCCCAGCCAGTGGCAGGAACGACAGCCTCACAGTTGTGCAAAGAGATCAGGAGCCCAGATCAAGAGGCCAGAGATCAGAAGCCTGGAGAGAGGAAGATGGACGGTGGGACCAGGAAAACAAAGTGAAGCAGGGACAGGAGGAGCGCGCAGTGTCCTCGCTGAGTGGGTTAGTGGCTCCCTGGGGACACGAGTCCAGGGCTCTGGGGTGTCCACTCATGGGAGGGGCAGGCCCGAAGCAGGATGCCTGCCAATATTTGCATTCACGTCCAATAGGAAGGTATTTTTCTTTCCTTTCTCATTTATTCAAAGCAGCCACATGCACGAGTTCAGTTGAGCTCATGTCCACCCCGTTAGGTGAGGTGGGACTCAGAGGGTCAAGTGTTGAGTTAAAGGTCGTGGAGTTAGTGAGCAGAGACACGCGTCTTCTGCCCTTTCCTCTCTATCGTCACTGCCTCATTGATCCATGAGGGCTCAGCTCTGCAGGGACTTCTCATCAGGAAAACCGGCCAGAGCTCATGAGAAATGATCTCTCCACGAAGCAAAAGGGGTGGGCTGGGCTCACGGGACGTCAGACCCGAAGAAAGCACAGGCTTCTGGAGTCTGCAAGAACTGCCACCCAGAAGCGAAAGTGTTGCTGTGCCTGGGGAACGGAGGAGGGATGACCCCCCTCCCTCTGCTCTTCTGCTATTCTGGGGTGAGATCCTGGTGACCTGCAGGCGTCACCAGTGATAAGGCCAGGGTAAGGTGGTGAAAGGGCCTGGGACTTTGGCACTGTCCTCTCCGCAGCTGGGAGGCCTGGTGGCAGGGAGAGAGGGAGAAGAGACAGCCCTGGGAACAGAAGGGCCCTGTATCAGTGATCCTGGGTTCAGGAAGATAACCTAGTGTCCACGGGTGGAGTTGCAGGGCATGAGTCTGGAGTTCAGTATGCAGCTGGGTCTCTCCTAGGAGGAGGATGTGGGGAAAGAAGCATTTTCTAACTAACTGATGTGTGAGTCTATTTACGCATTCATCACCTCACTTACTGAGCACCTGTCATCATTGAGGTGCAGGGGACCCAGGGAAGAGAATTCTGGCCTGTCACCTACCCACCAGTTTGCCATAGTTCCAGCCTTAATTTCCTGTAAATGCATGGCATAAACACTCTCCTTCCAAACACAGGTGAGCGCTTGGACACTGTTGCTGGGGCTCTGTAACTGGCCACAGGGACACTGGGCCTCAGCTCGGCTCCCCTGGGGAGCCCCTGCCGCCGCACCACCCTGAGAAGGTAGAGGAGCTGTTGCAAGCACATGCTACCCTCTGCTCTCCCTGGCCTGGCCCAGAGAGGTCCCAGAGAGGAGAAGACCTTGGAGAGGGACCATGATGCTGGCCTCACCCTCCCCGGGCCCGGGCGTGTGGGAACCACACCGGGCTGATTTAGGGGGCCTCGTCCTCCCGGGCTGCAGGCACGATGAAGCAGTGGCTGGTGGGTGGGTCCCTGGGACCCAGCCACGGGGCATGACCACCTGCATGGTGGCGCCAGTAGTACCTCTGAGCTCAGGGCTACTACTAACACTCTTAATGGATTAAGGAATGGAAAACAGACCTGTTTTAGAGACAGCCTAGATGCAACAGAAAGAGTGTGTGAGTGTGAGTGGAGGCTGAGAGCAAGGCTGGAAGGGGGGAATTCCAGTTACTTACCTTCCCTGGGCCTACCTGTGAACCTAGGATGATAGTATTGTCGTAATAAGAATAATAGCGGTTTTTCAGTCACTAGGTCATGTCTGACTCTTTGTGATCCAACAGACTGCAGCACGCCAGGCTCCCCTGTCCTTCACTATCTTTCAGAGTCTGCTCAGCCTCACGTCCACTGAGTCAGTCATCCTGTCCAAAGATTTCATCCTCTGCTTTCTCCTTTGCACTCAGTTTTTCCCAGCATCAGGGTCTTTTCCAAGGAGTTGGCGCTTTGCACCAGGTGGCCAATGTATTGGAGCTTCAGCATCAGTCCTTCCAATGAACATGCAGGATAGAGATTCTTTAGGATTGACTGGTTTGAGAGCTCAAAGGACTCCCAAGAGTCTTCTCCAACACCACAATTCGAACGCCTCAGTTCTTTGGTGCTCAGCCTTCTTGATGGTCCAGCTCTCACATTTGTACATGACTACATAGCTTTGACTACACGGACAGCCTTGTTTGGAAAGATCAGAAGGGCAATGAAAGCAAAGCGCTTAGGACACAGTCCCAGCATGGGTGTCAGTATGAATTGGTCATCGTCAGCCTCGGCCTCCTCTTCCTCCTCATCAAGGTTATAGTCTTTGGTGAGGCGGCTCTGAGGAGAGGCGGGTCTTTGAATTCAGAAGGACGAGGCCTTGCCTTGGTGGTAGACTTTAGACTCAGATCCTGGCTTTGGTCCCGGCTGCTTCTGGAACTCCTGAGCTGGCATCCGGGCGCCAGGGTGTGTGGGGCCCAGGCTGAGCTGCTTTTCTCCCCGAGGTCCCCTGGTCCTTGTCGCTCCCTCCGGGATCATGTCCTCTTCTGCCACTCACCGCCGCCCCTCCCCCCCGCCGCCATGTCCAGCTTGCCTGGCACACCAACACTTTGCTGTACTTGGGGGCACCAGGGTGGGGCTGGTCACGAACAAACAGGTGGAACAGGGAGTTTCCAGGTGCCCCCAGAGGCACTGCCCACACTCCCTGCCCTGGCCAGAAGACGCTGCCCCAGGACCACACTGCAGCCAGGGAGGCGGCTGGGGTGAAGCGGGGACAATTAGGCTCCAGACCGCTGGGCTCAGACTAGCTCTCAGGACCAGGTACACCATGGAATCACGTCACGGGGACAGCAAACGTCACGAAGATGGGGATGCGGCCGAGGCCGCTGCTGGGCATTAACAAGAGACAGGGATCACGTCTTCCAGGCCCAGGCGGCCCAGGCGGCCCTCGCGGCTGTCTTCCAGGCCCGGGCGGCCCTCCCGGCTGTCTTCCGTCGCTGCAGGCCGGGAAGCTCTCCTCTGTGCGGCTGCCACCCTCCCAACCAGTCCCTGAGGGGCTTGGGAGCCTACTGCAGGCCTAAAGGCTTGCTGTTTTCCTTTTCTACAAATTCTGCGATCTCAGGGCTTATTTGTGTCTATCATGCAGAAAGGCATTCCTGCCAGCACAGAGGCCTGGGACTGTGGGCTTAGAAATGGAAATTCCCGCTTATCCTCCGGCTCCACCAGGCCACCACATCCCTAAGGGGGTGTAGGAGCAGGAGGGCCCCAAGACAGGAAGCCTTGCAAAGTGCAGAGCAGCATGTTCCTGGAGTGGTGATAATGTAGCAGGAACAGAAATGCTGGTGGCATGGTTTTGAGGGTGCTGATGGCTGTGGGGAGAGGGGCTCCCAGCCCCTCGGGCCGGAGCACTGCGGGGCGGAAGATCCATGGCGGGTCCCTGCTCCGCGCGGCACCAGCCTGACCCCCCAGAGGAGCTGATGCAATGGTGGCGCCGTCCCCTCCCAGGGAGCAACTGGGGGGTGGGCTGCCAGCCAGCCCGTGGGTTCTGGCCTTCATTCTCTGGGCACACTGCCCTTCCTCTCCTTCCTGGGTCCTGTCAATCTTCTAGGTTGACGATGTTACAAACGTGGGGCTTTCCTGGTGACTCAGAGGGTAAGGAGTCTGCCTGCAATGCAGGAGACCCGGGTTCGATGCCTGGGTCAGGAAGGTCCCCTGGAAAAGGGAATGGCAACCCACTTCAGTATTCTTGCCAGGAAAATCTCCTGGACAGACCATGGGGTTGCAAAGAGTTGGACATGACTGAGTGACTAACACACACACACGTTGCAAAAGTAGTGTGTGTGTGTGTGTGTGTGTGTGTGTGTGCTTGTGTATGTATGTAAGACAGACATCAACCAGGAGGAAAAAGAACCCGATGCTGGGCCTGCTGTTCAAACTGTAGTTCAGATTTCGCATTTGGTGGCTGCTTCTTTCTCAACTGGGCTCCTGCCCTTGTGAGTCTGAGTCAGACCTTCCTGGCAATTTGGTGGAGCTATTACTGCGTTAATTGAGATGAACACCCTGTGGTTCTGCTGCTTTTGGGAGGCTTATTAAGAACTGGAAAGTGTGTGGCCACCTGAGTCTTCCCAAAGTGAGCAGGGTCCTTCTTCCCTGATGGAGAGGATGTTGGAAACTTGATTAAATTATCCAAAACCCTCATCAAAGAACCAGAAGCTTTCAGTTGGAGGTGGGATGCTGGGCAAGCAGGTGCTGAAAAGCAACGTGAAACAGGAGGTCGTCAGCTGATTCAAAGTGGTGCAGACCCTGGCAGGCTTTAATGACTGGAACGGCCCGGCACCCCCTTGGCTCAGCTGGACAAAGTGATCAATTAACTCTGGAGAGCCTGGCGAAGGGGCCGTCCCACTCAGCGACCTCGACTGTCAGCTCAGGGCTCAGCCCCACACTCACATATCCAAATATTGTGATATATGGATCCATTTGAGGTTTGCTGTGCGATAAAACAATGTTTGATGCTTTCAGAGGCTGGGAAAATATTAACAGCAGGAGCCCTCTGATTTTAAAATTTCATTATAGAGGTTTCAGCTCTCTTTTCTTTTCCCCTAATCTTTTCTCTCCTTCTGCTGTGAAAAGCTGCACAAAATAATAATTAGGCAGGATGTGGGAGCGGGGTTCCTTGGGAGGGTTGGGGGGCACCTGGAAATGGGTGAGCAGAGGCACAGGGGAACCCGGCCTCGTCAGATGCAGATGGCAGGGTCTTGGCTGGACTCAGTGACCCAGCCTGCCTCCTGACCTCGTTCTAGGTCCAGGGTGAGCCGAGCAGAAAGGGCCGGCCATTGTGAAAGCTCAGCCTGTCCAGTGGGGGCAGGGACCAGGCATCTGGGCAGTGGAGGGTCCCAGTGCTCCAGCCGCACTCGCCACCAGGACCGAGGAACCAACTCTTAGTCTCTGCGCTCATGAAGTCAGGACCTGGGAACGCTGGAGCCAGGATGTCAAGGTCTCAGCAACTGAACTCACAGGGGCCAAGGTCTGTGCTGTCCTCTGTCCAGCCCTCTAGAGCCCACGGGAGACCGTGGCAACAGTTCAATTTCTAGTTCATTCCCCGAGGCCGTCCTCAGCTGTACACAGCAGCTCAACCATGGGCTGTTTGGAGTGGAAGCGGGGGGAAGATGTCTTTCCATCCAGCAGACATAGCCTCCCCCCGTCTCTTGGTGACCCTCCTGCCTCTTCTGGCCTCCTGGGCCCTCGTCTGCTCCTCTCCCTCCCCCTCCTCTTCTCCTCCCTCCTCATTAGAACCTGTGTCCTGACTTGGTGTCACCTAATTGGTACCTCCTGGAAGACTACACTCAGAGTGGGATGAGAGCAAACCTTCTCCTGCCGTGATGCGTTGGCGATGTGAATGAGTGCTTTCCTATTAATTAACAAAGAAGACAGAGTTATGCGGCCATGGAGAAGGGTGGAGAGGTATTGGGGGGGAGTGTGTGATGGGAAAAGCAATTAGGATCAAGCGACTGTAGTGGTTTCTGGGGCCAAGGATCCTGCCTGGGAGGGCCCTGCCCATTCTGAGCGATAAATCTCATTAACGAGAGTGGGGGTGTCTCCTTCCTTCTCTGGGGGCACTTGCCGCTAAGTGGGCAACACTCCAGTATACTGGTGTCAGCAACTGTGTTGATATGGCAGACCCTTCTGAGGCTGTGACTTGGGGAGGCTGCTGATGTGTTATCTGAGGTCCAAGCTCAGCCCGGGGTTCATGGACGGATGATCTGCCTGAATTGGTCCTTGGCCTGTGGAAGCTGCTCCAGGCTCACTTGGCTTGTCTGAGAACATAGATTCTTCTCAACCCCTGATAAATAAAACCCACTTTGCCCACACAGAGAGAGTAGGGTTGGAAAAGAACTTGTATAACCGAGAGATGGAGAGAAGTATTCAAGTGAGGCTCACCTGGCTCATGGGCCTCTTCCTCCCAGACGGGGCGGTGGAGGGACCAAGATCAGGCTTCCCGTGAAACCAAGTCTGATGGAAATATTCTCCCTGAGCAACTTGGCTTGGTCGGGACACATGCTCACTGCTCCTGGGGCTGCTCCTTTGCGGGGCTTTTCGAGAGTGTAAGGACCAGTGGGCCAGGGTTGTCAGTCTTCTCCACACACACCCAGTGCCGAAGACAGTGCTGTCCACGTGGTCAGCAGCTGATGACCAAACGCAGACCAGCAGGCAGTGAGTGGACTGAATTCTCAACGCCATTCATGCATCAGACAGCTGTGTCCTAAAGAAAAGTGAAAGTGGAGTTGTTCAGTAGCGTCCCACTCTTTGCGACCCCATGAATTGTAGCCTGCTAGGCTCCTCCGTCCATGGGATTCTCTAGGCAAGAATACTGGAGTGGGTTGCCAGTTCCTTTTCCAGGGGAATCTTCCCAACTCAGGGATTGAACCCAGGTCTCCCACGCTGCAGGAAGACACTCTACTGTCTGAGCCACCAGGGGCTCCTAAGAGGAAGTCAAAGTCCAGTCAAGAGTTTGAATGAAAATGATGCACATGTTTATCTTAATCAGAAAGGAAAATAGCTATCTACACGTGAGCAAAGCACATGTGGACCAAGTCACTGTGGATTATACAGACGGTGGTGCTAACACTGATGGACGCCTCTGTGACCCTCTCCTGCCAGCGGCCTTCTCCACAGCCCTGCAAAGTCATGCACGGTATGGGACCTGCTTTGCAGATGAGGACATGTAAGAGATGAAGGGACTTGCCCAAGCCCACAAAGCCAGCATGCGGCGGGGCTGGTCCTTCAAATTACCTGCCTTTGTTCCACGTTCATTTCTCCACAAGGCACTGGGTTGAGGACCAAGCAACCAGGAAGCAGAGATGACATCTCCTTGCTGCCTTCTGCTCCCTTAGGCAGACGGAGGGGCCGCCCTGGCTGTGTTGGGGTCCAGGCGGCTACAGCCCCCAGGAATGGACAAGTGCCCCCTGACCTGGCAGGTCACCCCCCACAAGGCGTAGGTTTCTTCCTGGGCCCCTCTGATCCCTGGGGCACCTCACTGGGCACTGGAATCTGGTCCATTGGCTGCGTCCAGCCTCGGGGAGTCCATGCTGTGAGCACGGCAGAGTGCTGATTCCTCTCCTTCTCCAGGGAGGCTTCCCAGGCTGGGGCCACCCAGGTCCAAGTCCAGCTCTGGCAGCATCGCCGATGTAAGTGCAAAGCACAACCTATACTGCAAACTCTATTTTATGAGAAATCCTTTTTGTTCTTCAGGATGTTTATCATTTAGTCATCTTCACGGACGGTGGGGGCTCTCAGCTCTGATTTATTTTCTCTTCCACTTCTTTAGAGACAGCAAGCTAACTAGAGAACTGCCTTCCTGTCCATCGAGCTAACAAACCTGTCATTTTCAGTTTGCGATTGTTTTCTCTGCTCATGTGCTAGACTCCCATCTTCTCAAGGGGAAGGTCCCGTTCGTCATCTTCGTCCCTGCTGCCTGTACGGCAGGGACACTCTGTGGGTGAGCTTGGCGCCCTCCACACCCTATCAAACAGCCAGGGCCGCCCCGCTGGCCTGTCTTCAGAGGCGACTGCAGGCAGACAGAGGGGCCGCCCTGGCTGTGTTGGGGTGCAGGCGGCTCCTGTGTTAGTGGGTTGCCATGCCCTCCTTCAGGGGATCTTCTCCACCCAGGGATCAAACCCATGTCTCTTATGCCTCCTGCCACGGCAGGCGGGTTCTTCATCACCTGGGAAGCCCTATATACAGTTTTAAGGGCTTCACTGGCAGCTCAGATGGTAAAGAACCCAAGTGCAATGTGGAGACCTGGGTTCAATCCCTGGGTTGGGAAGATCCCCTGGAAAAGGGAACGGCTACCCACTCCATTATTCTTGCGTGGAGAATCCCATGGACGGAGCAGCCTGACGGGCTATCGTCGATGGGGTTGCAAAGAGTCAGACATGACTGAGCGAATAAGCAAAGCACGCATTCAATCATACTCTTGCTTTGAGTCACCAGAATGCTGTACTTTTTATACAAAAAGGCCGTAAAACAACCACAGTAATAATAACTCTGCTTGTTTGACAAAAAGAGGAGGACAGCTGTATTTTTCTGTTTGGAGTTTTGTGGTTTAAACACTGCCATCTTTACTTCTCCTGTCACCTAACTTCTGCGGCAATAACACAGTTCCCTTAGAGACGCTCCATAAACCACCCCTCCCCGCTCCCCACATCAGTCACAGAGCTCCCAGCATGGAACACCCAGACCCCAGATTAGAGGAGGAGGGGCATATTTTACGGCCAGTTTGAAAATGTGGTTGCTGCAGCTATAAATTAAGAAGTGAAATTGCTCCCATATCGAGTATTGATATACTATGCACGGCAGAAGCCTTCATCTGAAATGCATTTCTCGGCAGGTGGAGTGGTCTCAGGTCTGGGGGCCACAGTGGAGGGATGGTTAAGGGGAGAGAGCTGGCCGGGGCAGCCCTGGACTTGGAGCCTGGAGAGGACAGGAGATGGCAGGATGCGGGTGTGGTCTTCACAGAGGATGCGGCTTCCAGTCACCTGACTTCTCAGCACCTTGTGGATGCACCAGGGTGGGAAACATGACTCTGGCTGGGGTTCCCTGGGCACCCGGCTCTGGATACCAGCTTGGCTCCAAGGAGGAGGGTTGGGCCACGGTGGCTCTGGACCCGTGAGCCCATTTCCAGCCCACTGTCCACTTCCGAGCTGTCTGATTGGTCTTCTGGCTGAACTTCAACACGCTGTAAACCTCCCTTTTCCTAAGCTTCCAACCTCTCCATCAATGAATCTGTGGTTGAGAAGCAGGAACTTGTATATAAGAGAAAGCTGCCTTCCTGAGGGTTCTAGAAAGTGAATCCTTTCAGAAAATCAACTATTCTTTTCCAGGGCACATGACTAGTCAGCAGCCTAGTGAGGGCTTCAACCGCGGAGGCTGGTTTCTAAGGCAGGTCAAATTCCCCTGCACCCAGTCGGAGGGCTGATACTCACGTAACTCATCCGACTCTCAGGAAACCAGAATCTGGTCTGGCAGAAAGGTTGGATTGCAGCTCTCTGCTCCCTCTCAAGGCAGCTTCAGATAGAATAGTAATGAACTTGGGATGCTCGGAACGCCCTTGCTCAGCCTCCTGGGCTGGGGAGCCCAATGGCGCTGAGCGTCGGAAGGGACTTGTTTGCTGGGGGCTGGGGTGAGAGGCCCCTCCCCTGCCTAGTCAGCACATGGAAGCCCTGGTGAGCTGAGCATTCCAGGCTTGACTGCAGTCTCTGTGAGGCCGGGTCCCTGCTGCCTGTCAGAGTCCCCACCCACATTTTTGCGGAGACTCTCCTTTGGGAAGCCTTTGGACCTCTTGAGGCTCTGTCTTCTGCTCCTGCCGCTGCTTGCCTCCTTCGGGGCCCTGAGCACCCGAGGGGCCACGTGACCACCTCCATCCTTGACAAGGTATTTCCCTATTGCATCTGCATGGCCCGACTCCAGCAGCACCCGGCTCGGTTTCTTATGTTGGTACCTTATTGACATCTATCAGCCAATGTTCCCTCATAGCTCAGTCAACAAAGAATCTGCCTGCAAGGCAGGAGACCTGGGTTTGATTCCTGGGTCAGGAAGATCCCATGGAGAAGGAAATGGCAACCCACTCTTGCCTGGAGAATCCCTTGGACAGAGGAGCTGGGCAGGCTAGAGTCCATGGAGTCACAAGAGTTGGACACGACTCAGTATCTAAACCACTGCCAATCACAGACGTGCCAGGCACTGTGCTGAGAATTTTATACCCAACCCTTCATTTATTCCCACCCCCCACAATAACTTCAGCATCTTGACATCCCCACAGTCCTTCCTGTTACGGTGAGGAAGCAGAGACCCGCAGAGCTCCAGAACCACACAGAAGAGGCAGAGAGAAGGAGGAGTGGAAGTGGAATTGAATCCTGGAATTTGACTGCCAGCCAGGTGCCTCCTAAATCAACGGGGAGGGGGGGGGAGGGGGGCAGTAGGTGTGGAGGACCCCGTAGCACAGGAAGGAGTGGACAGGGGTGCTGACCTCCAGGGATGCAGCGAGAGGAGCACCCTCTTTGAGGCAGAGGACTGCCCTGCCCAGTGGGGCTTCCTGAGGGCCCGAGTGGGCAGCTGGCCATGTGTCCTTCTATGTTATTAAATCTGTGAGTTTGGAAGAGACTTGGAGACCGGCACCCTGCTTCCTCTGTGAGCCCCGGGCATGGGGACCCCAGGGACAGCCCGCCCAGACCCCGGAGTACCCCGGCATCCCAGCTGCCCGCGTGAGGGCTGCCCGTGTGCTCCCAGCCGGACCACCGTGTGCCATGCCAAATGGGCTGGCTAAGCGGCCCACATCCATTATCATTAGCAGCCCTCTGCACGCAGGTACGCGCGGTGTGGCCAGGCGCCGGGGCGGCCGGCCGAGCAGGACCCACGCTCCGCTGCGGACGAGGATGAGGGACACCTGCTCGGGGGCTGGTGGCCGCCACCGTCATCCCTCACATCTCACGCACCGCTTTGCTCTGCTGGAGCGCGGAGCTGGCGCAGGCGGGAGCCGCCTGCTGCCAGCTTGGCCGGCGCCCCTGCCCTGCCTGTGGTCCTCTGTTCAAGCTCAGCTTTGAATGGCTTTTCAAAGAAGCCTTTTAAAACTGTGTCCGTTGCTCATTAACCATTCAGTCACTAGGTTAAGGGCTTGGAAAGGAAGACTAGCACAGAAACTTTGCCTTGGAAGTAAACATTTTTGCAGTGAAGCCGGAATCACGAAATATTCATTGCCCGCGAAGGGCATCCAGCCTTCTTGGGGATACGAGTTTGCTCAGGATCTGGGAGGACAGGTCATGGATGCACAGGAGTCTTTTCTCTTCCGGGGCACACATATCCCTAGATCTGGGAGGAGGCTCATATTTTCAAGGCCGAGGCCAGCAGGCTGAGATGGTCGCTGGACCTACCCCAGCCTTGGCCCTGACTCCTGGGAAGGGAGGTGGCCTTGGCAAGTGGTTGCTGGCTTCACACACCATCAATACCATCGCCAGGGAGGCTTCTTAGGCATTTCTGCCCATTCGTGGAAACCTCAAAACCACACACACACACGTTTACTTTTTTTCAAGTCTTTGTGTCTTTGTACCTGTGAGCTGGAAAACCCCAGACTCCTGTGAAGTTTATTGTCGCTCCCCTGGATTCTTATCTTGGCCTTGACTGGCATCTGGGGACTGGGGCCTTTCTGATTGCTCTGAAAACAGTCGCTTAGTTTCCCCCAAAAGGGCTGAGAAGTGAAAGAGGCCTGCTTCCCTCTGGGAGTGGGTTGTGGCAAGATCTTGGAATCCAGAAAGAATGTTCAGGTCAAGGGCAACCGAGCTCCCTGAGGCTGAAGCCACTGTTTGCCCTTCCTCCCTCCAGCCAGCACCTCCGGGGAAGGTAACCCACCCCCGCCTCCACAGCCAGTCCTGGATGTCCCCTCCCTGCCTGGCTGTCTCCCAGCAGAGCCACCTGGGGATCTGGACCGTATCTGGCAGCCTGGGACTCCCAGCCCCTTCAGACATATTCAGGGGCTTGGTGGTGGTAAATGCAATTTTGCCATGGGGGCTTTGGACTGGGCAGAGCCCAGGTTCAGCTGTCAGCAGACCTCAGCTGACTTGCAGTTCTGACTGTGTTTTCTTGGCTCTGGGCCCGAGGGAATGCTGGGAGGAGGCAGCAAAGTTTCCGGGGACACTCTCATCCTAAGACAAAGAACGTGATGTCTGTGGGTTTTCCATGAGATGGAGTCTCGCCTTCAGCACGAAGCTCAGTGTGGAGACAAGGAAGGTAATGGGCCAAAGAGAACCTGATTCACCATAAACCTTTGGATATTCAGATGTGTGGCTGCTTCTTGAAAGTCTTGACTTTGTAAGGAAGGGCCTCCTGATGTGCGGCGTGATGGTACACAAGCATGTATCACACACAGGCCTTGGCCTGGCCTGCGCATCTCCGGAGCATCTCCGGAGCATCTCCGTACCCACGCCTTGCTCCTCGAGCAACAGCTGGGTGCTCCCCCCTGCCCTGAGTACCGTGTACAGTTTCTAGAGGGGGTCAAGGAAGGTGGAAAGAAGGGAGGGAGCAGAACCTGTCGGCTTAAGCTTTTCAAGGGCCAAACTTGAATGTATCTGATGTGAGTAATGGTCCTGTAGACCTCAGTGCAAGACACGCCTGAGTGTGGGGATTTGTCCGGCTTTCCCGGGCTGTGTCCACAGGAGAAGTCCGCCTGCGTCGCCGGGTCTCATTAATAGCTCCGTGATGATGCCAATGCCGACACCGCTGGCTTTCATGTATTGGATGATGGAGGCGGTGAATTTTCGTTTAAACTCAAGATTTTGTCTTTTAGCATTTCCTCTATTATTAGCTGTTTTCCTGCTGTACCATCTTGTTGTTAGTGTGTGTGTGTGTGTGTGTGTGTGTGTGTGTGTGAGCCTGTTCATGTGTGCAGTAGAGATTCCTAAAGTGGTAGTAAGAGATACACACTTTGCTGTCATTGTTTACACTAAGTTATGTCCAACTCTTTGCTTCCCGTGGACTGTAGCTCCCGCCACGCTCCTCTGTCTATGGGATTTCGCAGGCAAGAATACTGGACTGAGTAGCCATTCCCTTCTCTGGGGGATCTTCCCAACCCAGGGATTGAACCTGTGTCTCCTGCATCGTAGGCAGATTCTTTACTACTGAGACATTTGGGAAGCCCAAGATATACTTAAAATAGGTAATCCATAATGACCTACTGTATAGCACAGGGGGGAACTCTGCTCAATGTTCTGTATTAACCTGAACAGGAAAAGAATTTGCAAAACATAGATACATATGTATGTTTAACTGAATCACATTATTGTCTACCTGAATCCAACACGACATTGCAAATCAGTTATACTCCAATATAAAATTAAAATTTAAACATTTTGTGTAGAAGCATAAATGAAAGACTGCGATAAGAAAAACAGAAAGAAAATGCCACCCCTTGATGAGAGAAGGCAGGGAAGCAAGCAGTCCCGGGGCCACAGTGGGCCTCCCCTTTGGCGTCTGCCCTCTGAGTGTCCAGCAGGTACGCTGTGCTCTGCAGGGCCCTGCATGTGCTCCCCTCCAGGTCACCGGTGGGGAGGGGTTCTGCTGAGATCCAACCTGTAGATGGTGGACCAGAGCCTCAGAGGCAGGGTCAAGACCCAGGCCCAGGTCTCCCTACTTTTCATCAAGCTTCCTGTTGGACAGTATTGCAGCCGGTTTACTACCAGTAACAGCAGGCCCAGGGGCTACTCACTGGTGCTGCCCAGGCTGGAGCTGACCTGGTGATGAGCTGCAGGACCTGCCTGGTCGTGGAGCCCCTGACCCCAACCCAGGGTGGGCAGTTGTGTCTCTGAGGGAGGTCTGGACACTTTCAGCAGGAAATTGTTGCACCAGGGACAACAGCCGCTGACTCATTGCACACCACTCTGCACACGAGCATCCCGTGATCCACACCACAGTCGTGGAAGCTGGCTCTGCATTCACTCCCGTTTGTTAGACGGGTAAACGGAGGCAGGTGAGGAGCAGGAGCTGGCCTGAGGCGGCACAGCTGGGTGACCTTGGGGGGTGGGCTCTGGGCGCCCCCGTCACCATTCGGGGGGCTGTCACAGAAGGAGGGAGCCCAAGGTCTCAGCAATTACCTCCCAGGCCGCACTGTTTCAGACACATTTTCATTTAGCTGGGCATCTGCCTTCTTTTAAAGAAGATGCATTTCTAAAGCCACGGTTTGGGAACCGTGAGAAACGCTCTGCTCTTTGGAAGCCAAAACCCTTCCGCTGAGCAAACTGCCTCACGAGTCGTCCAGCCTCCCAGAGAAGGGCCATCAGTCAGGTGGTCTGAGCGCAGATGGGGCCGGGGCGCCGTTGTCACACGGCCCTCGTGGTACCACGCCTGTCTGCATGCTCACCCTGGAAACCTGCCTTCCTGCCCTCGCCACCGCCGGCCCACTTTCTCCAGCCTGGCTTCTTACAACAAAGACAAGAAGGAAGATGACGCAGAAGCAGGAAACACACTCACTCCTCACTCCCCTGAGTGTTTCCACAGGCGGGACCCGGAGGGCCATCTGGCAGGCCAGTCCACAGTAGGGACTGAACTTTCTGGGAATTTATTTAAGGGTGGGGGATGGGGATAGGCATGATGGATACAAACTGGGCTTGTTTTGACCCGTTCCTAAGGAAAGGGGGGCCCAGGTGGAACATCACCCGACTGCCTTTGAACTCAGGCGTTCCTCCTCTTGTCTGGGAGCTGAGGGCACGTGGTCCCTTTGTGCAGCCAGCTAGTTGCTTCCAGAATTCCTTGTGAGCCTGCTGACCAGCTCAGGGGAAGTGGGCAGCTCATTTCTCAGTCCCAGACACTCAGCATCGTCTCCCTGGAGAAGCTGAGTCAACGGTGAGCCTTCTCTGCGGTGTATGGGGGGATTAATGTCCCCGGCATGGAGGGTCAGTGCAGCGGGCAAAGGCCAGTATTAATCGACAAATTAAAGCCAGTGCCAACCTGGGCAGGTGAGAGGAAGTCTCTGAGCTTGATCAGAAACACGTTTCTGTTTCAGGTCTAAATAATGGGCTACAGGGAGGCACGTCTGTAAATTATACAGGAAGCCTTCCTCAACAGCTGATTCACCCTGACAGTTTTACTGGAGTCTATGAAAATGAGTATTAAAGATGTGATCTGTAGGCTTCCTTCCAGGAATTCCAATCTGGTTTCAATAAAATGGGGACACTGATTGGAAGTGAAGTCGCCTTCCGGTTTTGCCTTTGGCTATTACGTGCTCGTTCGTGAAATGACTGAATTCCACAACTACTTTTAATATTCACCTTTTGAGTTCATCTCCAGCACTGGACACATTGGAATGATTAAAATAGCACTGGCTTCCCATGCTGGGTGCTTTCTAATTTAAAACAGCCCAGGTGCTGAAGACAAATGAGTCCTCCTGGTAAGTCCATTCTTTTCTTTGCATGAAGTTGCTTGGTGCAAACACCGAGGGTGGAATATTAATAGTAAAAAAAAAAAAAATAAATAAAATAATGCTCCTTGACTAGATGCCTGGGGGAAGAGATTAAAGTTTGGTGCAAGGCAGGACGTGCACTTGGTGTGGGATTGTTCTGGTGTCATTGGCTTCTGAGCTTTTCACTCTCATCCTGTGTTTATAATCCCCGTGGGGCTCCAGGCTCTGCTTCCTCCCTCCCCAAGGAGGCCCCCTCTAGGTCAACTGTGTGCTGTGAGCTGACCTTGGGCTGGGCTCCCCCACAGTGGATGGGATTGCACCTGGCCAGCTGCGGCTCCCTCTCCCCTGCCTTCCAGCTCCCCAGTGCATGTTCTTGAGAGGGCTCCCGGAGATTAAGGAGCTCCAAGTGCCACCAAGAAGAGGCACGTTAATGGGCTGATTCTTCCAACACACCCTCAACAAAACTCCCTTACCCTCTTGTTCTAACCACTGGGCTGATGTGCCACAGGTGCTGTTTGTAACTGGTCTCACTGAGGTTTACTGCCCAAGGTGGAGGAGTACTTTCCCTTCCATTTCTGCTCCAGAGTTCTCTCAGCCTTTGATGACAGGGAGAAAAAGTTGGGAGGGGGGGTTCTTACCCTACCCTCAACCAACATTTTTTCATCCAAAACTATTATGGGAAATTCAGTGGGAGAAAATGGACCTAAACCCTTGGGAGACTGGATTGGCACACATTCATTTGGAAATGTTGTTGTAGGACTGCAAATGTTGCCTTTTTTATATGCAAAATTCACATTTAATTTCCCCTGGTCTTATTGAAAATCATGAAAATAGGTTTCATGCATTTAATCTGGGATGAAATTTTGTTGTGTTCGCTGCTTTTCCTCTGAGGAAAGCTCAGTGGCCTGTGTGTTGGTGTCAGATGTCTGAGGATATGGAATGTGCATTGCTGAGTGTGTCTAAGAGAAATGTCATTTCCTCACATGATGGACAAGAGATGCTCATGGGTTGAAATTAAAGACGTTTTCCTGCTCATCAGCTGTCCCCTCTTGGGCCAACCAAAAAGAAGTCATGTCTGTGGACAGCAGCAGCAATGTCTGCCCTTGCCGGAAGCGACCTATGATGGTGACCGCCTGGCTAGAGGGACACTGTGACTTCCCCGACAACCTTCACTGGCTCACCACTTGTTCTTTCGCATTTAATTTGGTCACCATTCCTAGTGTGGATTATGGTGATATTAGTGCAATACTACAGCCAAATGCAGCTCTTTAAATTTAAATTCATAACAAGCAAATTAACAATGCAGTTCCTCAGTCACACTGGCCACATTTCAAGCGTTCAGAAGACGGCAAGTGACAACCATGTTGAGACGCTCAGCTACAACCTGTTTCCATCACTGCAGAAGGTTCTGTTAGGGATAGAGTTTACCACGATCCTAAGAAAATCTCGAGGAGGACAGGCTCTCCTCCTAGGCCACATTTAATTGAAGACCTGCCGTGTGAGTGGGGACCTATGAGCTGTGGACAAACTTTGATGAAAGTGGAAATATCCCATGTGGCACCAAAGACTGAATCCAACCCAGAGTATTTTGAAGACGAGCTGGGTTAACAATGGTTCTGCCAAAATACTAGTGATGGATAGTAACAGGATGGAATTCTGAGCAGTTGCAATATCCCAGGTCCTCAAGCACTCAGGTCGCTGACATTAATGACACGGGAGAAATGCTTCTCGTTTTCTGCAACATTATTTTTATTTAGTAACTCTTAGACATCTGGGGAACCGTCCCACTGCAGGTTCTGAGTGCCCTGGCATGGAGGCTGGAAGAAGGCTCCCCCATAGTCACCCCCCTGATAGAACTCCATCCTTGTTCTTAGCTGGAGGATGCTTCATTTCCAGTGGTCGACACTTTCAAGACATGGGCTCATGCTGAGAGATTGCCTTTTTTACACACTGCAAATGACACAGAGAGGCAATGCCAGCCTCCCTGCATTTCATTCAAAGGCTGACAAGCCTCATGAAGGTCTATTATAAGCCTGTTGCTGTGTCTAAATTGTCTCTGGGTGATTTTGTGGCTCAGACATCTGGGGACCTCTCTTCCGTGGTCTCCTCCTGGAACAGATCCCACTGTCTAGGCCCTTCCAGCCCAGCTGAGACAAGTGACTGTGGCCTGGGATGCGCCAGCTGCGTGGTCCATGGTAGCATCCAGGAGAATGCGTTTCTGAGGATGCTGATTCAGGACGGGAGGGTGGAAACGATAGGCAAGACCTGGGTTGAGCCTTGCCCAGCGGTTGGCTTGTTAGCTAATAGTGAGCACTTGTCAGGTTCCTGGAATTGTCCTAGGAACCTCCTGACACTTATTTCTTCCAGCTGTTGCCAAAAAACTTGGCATCAGTACTGCCATCTCCAACATGTGGCTGAGGGTGAAATAACTAGTTCTGGGTCATGGAGCTCAAGACCTACTAAACTTGGCTGCAAAGCCAAGACTCCTTAACCCCAAAGGCAAGTTTGCACGGTGGTGGCATGCCATCTCTGATGATGCATGTGATTGCCACGGTAACCCCCAGAGGACCAAGCTCCTCCAAACCTAGGATGAGTGATGAGGCCCATCCCGTGTTCGAGCTGGGGGCCCCATGGCAACAGTCGGATTCCACTGAGCTTTCTCTGGAAACAGCCAGAGATCCTGGGCCCACCTCCATGCTAAAGAGGGGGTGCGTCTTCCTGGGTGGGAGGGCCAGTCTTCATAGCCGAGGCTGGCGAGTCCTCAGACAGCCTCTGTGACCCTCCCATCCAATTCCCTGGCCCAAGACCAGCCAGGGCACATAAGGCTAGATTCACACAAGAGCTACAAGTAAAATCCAGGTTTCCTGGGCCTTCCCTGGTGGTCCAGGGGTTAAGACTTCATCTTCCAATGAAGAGAGTGAGGGTTCGATCCTTGGTCAGGGAACAAAGATCCCACATGCCTTGTAATCGAAGAGCCAAAACATAAAACAGAAACAGTATTATAAAAAAAAATTCTATAAAGACTTTAGAAATGATCCACCTCAAAAAAAAAAATATCTTAAAAAAATCCAAGTTTCCTGCCATTGGTCCATCCAAGAACCCTCAGGAGGCTCCACCCCAGGGCCGAGAACCCATGCTTCTCTGTCTGTGGCCAGCACCTCAGGTCCTGGGAGCCACTGCCGGCCAGCAAGGTGGGCTTGTCACGGTGGAGCAGAAGTCTGAGCGCCTGCCTCACCTGGAGGTGACCTCAGGGGGGAGGGAGTGGCCGGGACAGGTCTGCACCTGCACGTGTGAGGTTCCTCCAGAACCCGGTGAGATCCGAGGGCCTGAGCCCCGGCTCACCTGCTGCGAGGCTCTGCACACGTGCTAGGGGGCTTTGCTCTTCCCCTCCAGAAAACCCAGAGAGGAGCCCCAGGGCAGCTTGGTCTGTACTTTCCCTGCAGCTGGACTTGAAGTACACATGGAAAGAAGGAGATCCCAGTCTGCTTAGGCCTCTGCAGAGGCCGCTCAGTGCAGTCCAAGCGGCTGGTGTATTTAAGGCACTGCACGGTGGACAATCTGCAAGAACCGCAGGTATAAAGCGAACGCTTCCTTCCCAAAAGTTTGCTGGAGACCTCGTGCGCCCCTGCAGAATCAGGGCAGACCCGCACACGTGCGTCCGCATGGCCAGAACCTGCCCTGCTCTCAGTGCAGCCGAGGACGCGGTCTTGCAGCTAGTTAGCTGTCGGCTTCTGTGGGACTGTGGTGTCGTCAGGCCTGGGGTCTGGCTTGCTAGTCTCCACTTTCCTTGGCTGGACAGAGCCCTCTGCACAGGGGGCTCCCAAGGGGCAAGTGAGATGGTGGTTTGGTCACTCCGTCGTGTCCGACTCTGTGCGACCCCATGGACTATAGCCCCCCAGGCTCCTCTGTCCATGGGAGTCTCCAGGCAAGAATGCTGGAGTGGGTTGCCATTTCCTTCTCCAGGGGATCCTCAAGGGCACCAGGCAAATCCAAGCTCTAGGCCCTCACGTGTCCTGGGCTCGTCCCTCCTGTTCTTCAGACGTGGCTCCCAGGTTGGACGAGGGCACCCCTGGCCCCTGTGCCCAGCTCCCCAGCCAACTCTTACCTCCTGCCTGAATCCTGTGCCCCGTCAGCCTCCGCATCATTTCCCAGGCTCTGAAAGGCTCCCAGGGGCCCAGTTCCCAGTCACGCGGGGTTGACGCAGGTGGAGAAAGTGGCCAGAGAGGCCCCCGGTTACTTCAAGAGCCTCCTCTCTTCTCTCCAAATCGCTCCCGGCGTCTCTGAGATGCCGGCGTGGGAGGAGGGCGAGAGAGGCCGGATGCGGCTGCCGCCTGCCTCCGCGCAGGGCCCGCCACCTCCCAGCTGCTCAACTCTCCGGGTGCCGGAGGGGGGCTTTTGGGGGGGTGGAGTGACAGCATCTTCTCCAAAATCTTCATCCACAGTAAACACTGCTAACTACCAACTCATAAAACATATCAGCTGGGTTTATGACTTTTAACCATCTTTCCAATTGTGCTATAAAATAAAGGCAGATGCCTTTTTAAGATCTTATTATTGTCAAGGGCCGGCTTCTCCAGCAGCACCTGCTTAGCAGCCGTCTGCTTGTTTATGGCCCTTTTTTTTATAGGTGACAGTTTAAGGTGGCTCTTCTCCGGTTACAAAGAGTTCCTCCTGATGGTGCGGACGCGGCACGCACCGTCGGGGGCCCCCGCTCCTGCCCAGAGCTGAGGCCGGGTCGCAGTTTCACCTGGGTTTTCAGTTGACAGCCTCGCCACACACATCAGGCTCCGCCAAATGCTCCGCCATTAATTTATGATTTAAAGTAATTAACTTTTGCTGATTAAAGTAATTATTTCGAGTGCATTGCACTCGGGCCCAAATGATGCGCTCAGCCCCTCTCCAGTTTGAGCGAGCAGCATGCCAAGTGCTTAAAAGCTGCACCGGGGCCGGGAGAGAGACTCTAGCCTGGCTCTCGGATCTGCCACGTTTATGACTGACTTGTACTAACTGCTCATTTTAATGCTGGGTTCTGGCAGCACGTTGACACAGCGTGAAACCTTCATCCGGTAAACAAGACAAGCTTCAAGCCTGGTGACACCCGTGACAGTGGAAGAGGTTTAAATGAATCTTGCCTCCAGCCTTCCAGAGGTATCATGTTTTCACGCTCTCTCACTTACCCAGATCGGCCCTTAAACAGCCTACAGCTTCATCTGGCCTCGGCCAAGAGGGTGGGATGCACGCACCCTAGGAACCCAGCCCCATGAGCCCTCAAAATGTGCAGCTGCCCAGCACCAACCCCCCGATGGCCCTCTGGGGCCCGGACAGGGCAGGACTGGCTGGTCTCTGCAGGAAGAGCCCGCTTGGTCTGGGAAAGATTCTAGGAGGGGATAGAGAGACACAGGGAGGGATGAGGGCTTGCTCGCTATTTCACGTCTGGATCAAGCACTTGCTCTCCCTCGTTGTGGCATCACCCGCCAGCGAGGCAGAGAGTCAATGGCCTGGTGTTTTCCTGGCTGGGAGGCTGCTGCAGCCAGGAGCAGAGGAGCCCTGAGCTGGAGTCTCAAGGCTGGAAAGCCCTCCCAAATCTCAACCTCCCTCTCATTTCACGAAAGGAGGTGTGAGCCAAAGTCCAGCACCCATGGGTAGAGCAGGCGGGGGGTGTGCTGTCCATCGAGACACATGTGTGTGGGCCTCCAGGCTGCAGGCAGCCCAGGAGCCCTTCTCTCCTGGAAAATCCTACAAAAGCGGTCATCACCACTGTTCCCATTGCCTTTGCCCCTCCTGGGTGCCAGGCGCTGAGCCTCGGGCCACAGAGATGGTCCCTGGAAACTTTTCAGCGAAGGGAGGAGGTGCGTCAAGTTACTGATGAATCACCTGGGAGTTGGTGGTTAAGTGCCATGCCCAGAGCCCCTCAGCCACTGGAACTCGGCAAGAGCCACGCCCTTCTATAATCGAAGCTCCAGAAATACGGTCTCTGCTTAATCTCTGTTTTGTTGTTCAGTCGTCCAGTCGTGTCCGACTCTTTGTGACCCCATGGACTGCAGCACGCCAGGCTTCCCTGACCTTCACTGTCTCCTGGAGTTTGCTCAAACTCATGTCCATCCAGTCAGTGATGCCATCCAACCATCTCCTCCTCTGTCATCCCCTTCTCCTGCCCTCAGTCTTTCCCAGCATCAGTGAGTCAGCTCTCCCCATCAGGTGGCCAAAGTATTGGAGTTTCAGCTTCATCATCAGTCTTTCCAATGAATATTTAGGGTTGATTTCCTTTAAGATGGACTGGTTTACCCATTTGAAAAATATTCAGGGAGGCACAATGGCCTCTTGGAGAGTCTCGCCCCCTCCTGCCCCAGCAAGGAGCCACCAGGCTGGCTTTTGAGAAGAGTCACAACTCCTCAGGGCCCAGGAGGCTTCTCACCTGGAAGAGCCAAGGCAAGTAGCCAACTAAAGTCCAATAAAAGCTTGGACTTTGGAAAAGACGGACATTGAGGAGGGGTCACTTCATGCTCCTGCTCATTGCTGTTTGTGGGGACTGTTTGAGGGGCACCAACTTGCATTTTTTTCTTTTCTCTTACTAATGATCCCAACACCCTGGGCTTTCAGTGAAACCACAAGGAAATCTAATTTCGTATGTAATTAAGTGCCTGATGGGCAGCGATCCCCCGGCAAACGATATTTCAGCTTAATGCTGTTGAACAAACATCACCGACAAAAGACGGTGCCAGAGCAGTCATCTGTGTGCTGGCACGCTCGCCGCCGCGCGGCGGCCGAGATCGTAAATAACCCTCTTCACTTTTGGGGTGAATTAAGTGCTCTTAAAGGGGTTGATGAAAAGACCATCAAAGGGAAACATTCCTCCTCCATCCAGGAGTCAGGGCTGCGCCAGGCTGGTTGGGCAGATGCTCTGTCCTGCTTGGCACGCTCCTGCGAAGGCGACACTCCACTCACTGCCCTCGCGAGTGTCGGCGCAGGTGCCAACTGTCAGAGTCTGGAACGGGACCAGGCAGGGGTGGGCCGGGAGGATGGGGCCTCTGCAGGGGAAGAAGGAGGTCCTCACCGCCCAGCCTGTGCAGGGAGCAGATGCTGGTGCTGTCTTTGCCCCCACCGGGGATTCTCAGAGTCCGGAGAAACGCTGGACCTGGGGAACCGGCACCCAAGTCAAGAAGAAGCTTAAAGCCAGTCGAGAGTCCCTGGGGGCTTCCCAGGGGGCGCGAGTGGGAAAGAGCCTGTCTGCCAGTGCAGGAGACGTAAGAGCTGTGGGTTCAGTCCCTGGGTCGGGGAGATGCCCTGGACGAAGGCGTGGCAACTCACTCCAGGACTCTTGCCTGGAGAATCCTGTGGGAGAGGATCCTGGCTGGCCACAGTCCACGTGGTCATGGACATGACTGAGCAACTCAGCACGCACGCGTGCAGAAGCATTTGAAGATGGGCAGCCCTGCCATGGAGTGGGGAGGGGAGTGTGGCTGGCCTGGCTGGAGTTTGTCAGCTAAACATCTGAAAAAGCCAGCATCCAGCAGAGCAAACTGTCTGGCCGGTGGGCTAGGGCTGTTTTGAACAAGTTTTCTTTCTTTTCTTTCTTTTCCTTCCTCTGGTTTGATTGTTTTGGATAAAAAGAATGAACACAAACTCTGAGAAAATGTGACTCACAGCCCACTTCAGCCAGTCCTCTCAGGATATGCCTTGCGCCCCAACTTTTCTGGAAAACTCCAGGTTTTGAAGTCTCACAGGCCCAGGTTTAGATCCCAGCTGGGCCACTTACCAGCTGAGTGACCCAGGGCCAGTCACTGGGTTCTACAAGCCTCAGTTTCCTCCACGGCACTGCAGAAGGGGTGCAAAAGCTGATGTGAGCGTTAGGAACCTGGGGGTACGAGCTGACTCATGGTCCACATGTAACAGGCGGCAGCTGCTGCTGTGCGTGTGGCTTTGCTGGGATCGTCATTATTCCTGCAGACACAGGGGCACCCTGGGCGCCTGAGCTGTGGTGGCTGAACTCTGAACCTGACTCGGTGGCAGCGCCCGCCCAAACGGTGCCCGAGGATAGGAACACGGGTGCAAAATGAAGTGGCAGTCCCCTAATCCACCAGGGGTGGCCGAGGGAGCTGAACAAATGGGTCAGCACGCATCCAGGACGCCCAGGACCAAACCAGCAAGCCACAGACAGGTTTCGGTTACTGTATACAACACGTCATTCCCTCCTGATCACCAAGGTGCTTTCACTTGGCACTCGTGGGGGCACCTGCTCTGGGCCAGGCCTCGGTGTGGGTGCTGGACGCACAGAGAGCAGAGCACCATGGACAGACAGACACCAACACGATGCCCTCTCTGAGTGGACATTTGGGAAATATGGGAAAGAACAAGCTGGAAAGTAAAGACACCTATTATTCTAGCACCCAGAGGCGTTTGCAGTTCAGGCAGCACTAAGTGTATCTTGACACAGAGAGATATCTCCTGCTAGCTGCCCTGGATCTTAAGGACCAGGAAAACACATAAAACATAATCTTCAAATGCATCATCCCTGGCAGATGCATCCTATCCCGTTAGCTGTAGGGCAATAAACTGACTCTGCAATACTGGGTATCGAGTGGATGGAATAATGGCCCCCAACAACATCATCTTCATTTCTGGAACCTATGCACGACCTCACATGGCAAAGACACTATAGATGCAGCTAAACTAAGGGTCTCCAGGGAGGGAGGTTTTCTGGATTATCCAGGTGGGCTGTAAAGGCTATCACAAGTGTCCTCGGAAGAGGGGCAGAGGAAGAGGAGGAGGCTCTGCGGACATGCAGGCAGAGGCTGGAGCGATGCGGCCACAAGCCGAGGAAAGCTGGCCACTCCAGAAGCAGGAAGGGGTGAGGCGCAGAGCCCCCCACCAGCCTCCCAGGAGTCAGGGTCCCGCCTGCACCTTGACTTCAGCCCAGGGAAACCAATTTCAGGCTTGAGTCCCCTAGACTGGGGAAGGATGCGTTTTGGTTGTGTGAAGCCAGCACAGCCACAGGAAAAGAATACATTCTTGACAGAGGTGCAGAATGGGACATCTGCCCGGGTAGGCAACATGGAGGTGAATGAGAGGATGCTGCTGCTGCCGCCAAGTCGCTTCAGTCGTGTCCGACTCTGTGCAACCCCAGAGACAGCAGTCCACCAGGCTCCCCCGTCCATGGGATTCTCCAGGCAAGAACACTGGAGTGGGTTGCCATTTCCTTCTCCAATGCATGAAAGTGAAAAGGGAAAGTGAAGTTGCTCAGTCATGTCCAACTCTTTGCGACCCCATGGACTGCAGCCTACCAGGCTTCTCCATCCATGGGATGGTCCAGGCAAGAATACTGGAGTGGGATGCCATTGCCTTCGAATGAGAGGATGAATGCACCATAATTAAATTAGAACTAAGGAAGGTTCCAATTTTTATTTTCATTTGCATGATACAAAAACAGTCACCCTTGGCAATTATATTACAAATCCTCAGTATTTTTCTTTTTCTTTTTTTAACATTGAAACTGGTGAACCTGAGCAGTCAGGTAAACACCCTTTTGACCCACTCCTCATCACCAATTCCAGTCCAGTCTGAGCTGGAACTAAGTGATGGTTCAGGCTTCTTGCTGGCGTGGCCAGCTGATGAGGGTCCTTCCACCTCTACTGCACCCTCCAGCCATACCTCCCCGGGCCTGCTTGCAAACAAGTGCCTCCCGCTCACTGTGGAGACAGGTCTAAATGCCGTTGCTCACTGGACAATGTCAGGTGTTGACCCGAACTTCCAACAGGGACATCTGAGCATCATTTATGTGGACATGACTTTGTCCTGAACATTCTTTTCTGGAACAAGGAGAAGAGTCCGGGTAGGTGGTCCTTGGAGCAAATTTCCAAGGATGGCTTGGACACACTGTCCAGAGGGCATGATGAAGGTCAGGGTGACTGGTGGAAAGTCGCCTCTGCCTTTGGGCTCACTTCAGGTCCTGATCACTTGCTCCTTGAAAGGAAAGCTATGACAGACCTAGACAGTGTATTAAAAAGCAGAGGCATCACTTTGCTAACAAAGGTCCATATAGTCCGAATTAATGGTTTTTCCAGTAGTCATGTGCGGATGTGAGAGTTGGACCATAAAGAAGACGTAAAGAGTGCCGAAGAACTGATGGTTTTGAACTGTGATGCTGGAGAAGACTCTTGAGAGTCACTTGGACTGCAAGGAAATCAGACTAGTTAATCCTAAAGGAAATCAACCCTGAATGTTTATTGGGAGGACTGACGCTGAAGCTGAAGCTCCAATACTTTGGCCATCTGATGGGACAAGCCAACTCACTGGGAAAGACCCTGATGCTGGGAAAGACTGAGGACAGGAAGAGAAGGGGATGAGAGAGGATAAGATGGTTGGATGGCATCACCGACTCAAAGGACATGAATTTGAGAAAGCTCCAGGAGATAGTGGAAGACAGAGGAGCCTGGTGTGCTGCAGTCCATGGGGTCAAAGAGCTGGACACAACTTAGACACTGAACTACAGGTCCCGTTGACTTCCTCACCTTTTTCCCTAAATATACAACCTTTGGTTTGCAGTCCCCCATTCTTCTATGTGGCCCTCGGCCCAGTTTCTGAACTCATCAGCTGGGGGAGGCGAAACGCAGTCCAGGAGCCCCCTCCACCACCAGGATAGAGCTGCACAGCCATGAAAGGCTTGGGGATTAGCGCCGGACCATCTGAGTTCAGATCTGGGCTCTACTGTGCTCTCCCTAGACGTGACCCTGAGAACACTGGGCCCTTCTGAATCCAATTCTTTGCAGCCAAAATGGAATTTAAAAAGTACCACCTGCCCCGCAGGTGCACGGCCTAATTAGGCATTCCCACATGCCCGGGCATGGCTGACATCTGGGACCTGATACCTGGCTATAGCTATTAGAAGTGTGATGACTTGCCCACTGCTGGGTCCCTTGAAGGCCACACAAAGACAGGCCCCGGGGACCAGCAGGGAGCAGGCGGGGGGCTCCTCTGCTTGGGGTTTGTTGCTTCCCTTGGACCAGCCTGACAGCTTGTTCTCTGGCTGGGGCCTGTGGGTGGCAAAAGCCATTAGGAGCAATTTGTTGTCACCAGGCAGGCCTGCTCGCCCTAAACTGTTATCAATGAGCTTGTCAACCCAAGGCCTAACCTCCTTTGTTCTTCTCATCTGTTCTCCCCTCGGAGGCCTCTCCAAGCCCTCAGCTCCTCCGAGGGCTGTTGACAGGCTGCGTGCACCTGTTTGGCTGGAGGCTGGGCCTGGGGGTCTGGGCGTGGTGGGGAGACAGTAGGGGCTTCCCCCGCCGCCTGGCTCCCAGCGCTGGTCCGCGACAGGATGTCAGATGACGGTTGTCAAGGCTGCAGCTGGTACGGCAGCCTGTGCCAGGGGCAGGGCGCATGGCCACGTGCCTGGGTGTACCGGGCACTCCCTGGGGCCAGGAGACCCACCTCCACGTGGCTGCAGGTGGGGCAAGCCGGCCCGGCTGGCTGTGTTGAGGGCCCACAGTAGGAAGCAGGGTCACAGAGCCATCACCCCACAGTGGTGCCTCCTGCAAACCCAGGATGGAGAGGGTGCCTGCGTGGGCCTGGGGCGGTTGGACCCACCAGAGCTGCCCAGGCTCGTATAAGCCACAACTACTAAAGAACTCGGGGTCAGACCTGGCTCTGCGTGCTCTCAGGACCAGGCTGACCAGCTAACAGACAAGAAGGGAGGTGCAGGGGACTGAGTAGCCGTATAGCAGGTGCCCAAGCAATAGCCCGGCCTCAGCGCAGGCACCACGGCCCAGTACAGTGGACTAGGGGGCTTTACCGGAAGACTGCGCGTCTCACTGTACTGGGGGCTGGATACCCAAGATCAGGGTTCTGGCAAAGCAGCTCTCGCTCTGAGGCCCCTTCTTTTGGCTTGTAGTGGCCACACTTCTCCGTGTCCTTATGTGGGGAAAGCGGGGAGAGAGAGATGAATAGAGGGTTGGTGTCTCTCACAAGTGCACCAGTACTATCATGCCAGGGTCCCACCCTCATGACATCATCTAATCTTGTTGTTATTGTTCAGTGGCTAAATTGTGTCTGACTCTTTGTGACCCCATGCACTGCAGCACGCCAGGATCCCCTGTCCTTCACCATCTCCTGGAGTTTGCCCAAACTCATGTCCATTGAGTTGGTGATGCCATCCAACCATCTCATCTTCTGTTGTCCCCTTCTCCTCCTGCCCAGGGTCTTTTCCAATGAGTCAGCGCTTCACATCAGGTGGCCAAAGCATTGGAGTTTCCGTGGTGACAGCGCCGTCCTCCTCTGAACTGCGGCCTCTGCATGCACAGGCTGGTCCTGGGAGGTTGGCTCCTCTGGCAGCTGGAACAGGAGCTGGCACATGGTTCCCAGAGGAGGCTGGCCCCATAGCGAGTTCGGATTCCAGGCTGGGACTTTCCTCCCAGTTCAGAGGATGTCACTGTCCCCCACCGAAGAGGAAAAGGCAGCCAACCCTGTTCATGGGGGCTCCACCCTCTCAACCTAAGCCCATTCCAAAGACCCCACCTCTGACACTTTGACCACCTCATGAGAAGAGCTGACTCACTGGGAAAAACCCTGATGCTGGGAAAGGTTGAGGACAGGAGAAAGGGATGACAGATGGTGAGATGGTTGAGGGCATCACTGACTCAATGGGCATGAGTGTCATAAAGATCCAGGAGACAGTGAAGGACAGGTGAGACCCAACCTCATGATGGTCCTGCCACTCTGGTTGAATCCTCTCCAGCTTCCCTGGCTGGGGTCTAGAAAAATCAACAGCAGGCTTCCAAGAGGAGGATGGGAGATGCCAAAGGGCTGGGGATGGCAAACGGGAGAGAGCAACTCCTGCACCAAAGACGTTGGGGAGGATGCATCCACAGCTTCCCCAACCCGAAACACCGCGCATGGTCCTCAAAGCGCAGAAGCCGCCTGACCACGCTGTCACCTGGCCTGGTGTCTGTTCAGGTGACTTAAGTTGAACTTTAAAGGCATGCTTCCTCCTCTGTGGTGACTTTCCCAGTGGAGGTGCCCAGGCTTCTACCAGCCAAGACACTCTTGGCTTTAGGATGATGGCTGCAAGTTCAGAGCTAGAAGCTCTTCGTCCTGAAAATGGCCATTCACTCATCCCACTGGGCCAAACCTCACTGCGTGAGTCCACCCTCCCAGAGCTGTGCCTGGCCAGCACACTGCTGGTCCAGCAGGCAGGTGACCGGGGCACACAAGCCTGAAGCTCTAGGGCTCCATCTACCAGCATCTCCCAACCTAGAGCTGAGTCTTTGAGAGATGATGCTCCACCAAGAACTGGGGCCTCATGGGTGGTCTCAGCGGCCTGGGGCCATCATTGACAAGGGTCTGACCCCATGCAGAGGGAAGTGGGCTGGTACCAGCTCTCTGGAGGGCAGTCCTGGACCAAAGATCCCTGATCAATCTGGCCACTGCTTCTTGCCCCAATGTCCCCGTCCACACACAGGGACCTTAGCTGTTCAATGTCCCATTGATGCCCCGGAGGGGCACGCCAAGACAGAGCTCCAGAAGAACTTTGGAGTGATGGCAAGGCCAGTGGGCAGGCAGCTGCGATGCACACAGACCCACAGGGGCTGCAGCGTGACAGGCCACTTCCTGGGGAAACACACCCAGCACGTGTCCTGAACGCAGCTGCTGTGAACGCCAGAGGGACCCAGAGCTGCCACGTGTGCAAGGGAGCCTTTTAGCAGGTGTCGTTCACACGAGGGCAGCGCGGGGCGGCCGCCTGCTCCCTCCCGGCTTCAGTGGGAGCCGGGCAGCCCGAAGGCCAGGAGGCCCGCCCGGGGACCCCTGCAGACGTGGGGGCAGCCTGCTGGGGCCGGCCCGTCAAGGGCATGGTGGCGAGCGACTTTGAAAGCCCTGACATTTACACAATTTAGGCCTGTTCTGTTTATTCAAGGGCTTTTCCGCGAAGGGTGCAGGGCCCTTAGCGGCTGGATCTGTTAATGCCTCATGCTTTTTGTGTTTTACGTGCCACTTCCAATGACTGTCAATGTTGACCTAAGCGAGAAACATCCAAACATGTTTATAGAGGAGACCATGGGACCTCGCACCACGCGACTCCTGTCCTGTGGAGCAAAAGGAAGAAAGATAACACCAGACGTGGTTTGTTTTTTTTTTTTTTTTCAAGTTGTGGCCTGTTTAGCGAGCCTTGTCGTGCACGTGGCTGTCTCCTTCCTGGGAGACTTGTTAGCTTCCCCTCTCAGAAAACATCGAAGGAAAGGCCTTCAGACAGATGATTAAGTCAGGGTTCTTGGCATCTGCATGTGGAATTAGTGGCTGTAATGTGAGCATTTACTCACTGATTGGAGAAATAGTTCCTAGTGTTTTCCATGGGGTAGCACATGTCACAAGCTGGAGAGAGAGTCCTGGCCTCGTGGAACTGAACATCTGCTGAGGAAGGTGATGAAAAAACAAGGACCCAGGTCGTGAGTCCCCTGTAGGGGGACAGGGGAGTGATGCGAGCCCAGAGTCGGGGCTGCGGAGCCGGGCACAGGAGGCCCATGGGCAGGGCACTGTCAGGGACAGTGGGGCCTGCAAAGAGAGTGGCAAAGGGGCTGGCAGATTCTGGGTGAGAGGGGAGACATTCTGAAGCAACAAAAGAAGGTTGGCCATCTGATTAATTCTTTCACTCCCTCCAAACATCACATTCGGCACAAAACATGGAGAAACATGGAAGATGGGGGGAAACTGACACCAGAAGACAGACAGGGCTAGGTGATGAGGACTTTAAGCATGGAAGCCAGGTGTTTGGACGAGTGAAAAACCAACACTCTCTGGCAAAGCAGGTCTTTAAGATGCCCCAAGACAGGGCATGACGTACAATGTCAAAAGAAGCTGTTGGTTCCCGTCTTTTTTGTGGCCTTGGGCTTGTCTACCAGGGATATTAAATCAGCTGAAACGTTGGCTGTGTCTACAGGACCCACCTGCTCCATCTCTCCGCAGTGGGGTTTGCTGGTGGCATGTTGTGCCAAGTTAGCTCGCCAAGCGGCCAACTGAAGTGGGTGGCATTTGGTGTATAACACCTCTGCTGCAGATGTCTGGATCAAGTGAGAGGCAAACAGATATGGACTGAAAGGAGGCGGGGTTGAAACAGAGACAGACTTGGTTGAGTAACTGATAATACAGCAAGGTGATCAATGAATCAGGGGTCCACTGCATGCCAGGCTCTGCTCGTCACCACGGGAGAGTCCAGGGGAACTTGAAGGATGGAGACACCTAGGTAGCCTTCCAGCAAGGATAATCTGATTAGAGGCCTGGAAGTGGGGGAGCCAGGAGGTAGGAGCCTAATGAAGCAGCCAAACAGCTTCAGGGCTAAAAGAGAGGACATGAGAGGAGCAAAGGGAGGGAGAGCCCTGTTCCAGAAGTCCGAAAATAAGATTAGCAGCTGCAGCATTGGACCTGGCCGCTGAGGACTCTTGGGAACATGTCTGTTGTGGTCCAGATATTTGTGACTCCCCCCTCCCAGGTTCATATGTGACGTTGCAGTTCTCAAGGTGATGGAGTTGTTGTCCACTTGCTCCGTCTTTGACTCTTTGTGACCCATGGACAACAGCACGACAGGCTTCCCTGTCCATCACCATCTCCCAGAGCTTGCTCAAACTTGTGTCCATTGAATCAGTGATGCCATCCAACCATCACATCCTCTGTCATCCCCTTCTCCATCTGCCCTCAATCTTTCCCAACATCAGGGTCTTTCCCAGTGAGTCTGCTCTTCACATCAGGTGGTCAAAGTGTTGAAGGTAGGGCCTTTGGAAGGGGCTTAGGTTGAGAGGGTGGAGCCCCCATGAACAGGATCGGCTGCTTCTGAACTGGGAGGAAAGCCCCAGCTTCATGCCCAGCCTGGAACCCAAACTCGCTATGGGGCCAGCCTCCTCTGGGAACCACGTGCCAGCTCCTGCTCCAGCTGCCAGAGGAGCCAACCTCCCAGGACCAGCCTGTGCACACATAGGCCGCAGTTCAGAGGAGGATGGCGCTGTCACCGCTGAAGCGCTGGGTGGAATCCCTCTCGGGGTCACGGATGGAGGAACCCTGAGCAGGCTGCTGCCTATCTGGGATGCGCTTTGCTGAGTGAAGGGAAGCCAGGAGCAGGGGTGCTGGGGCAGACTGAGAAGGTCAGAGCTGGGTCTGAAGTTCAGGATTGAGGATTCCTGACTTCACGGTGGTCTCGTCATCCCTGCGGGTTCTCGGCTGTGTAAGTGGATCCCAGAGGGAGGAGTGTTTGGAAGACGGAAGTTTCTTCCTGAATGAGGGTTTGGGCTCGATGCATCCACCTCTGGGACTCTTTCCTTCCAGAAAACCCAGGCTTGTGGCTGGGAGGTGCTGTGGTCTCTCGGTGCTCTCAGCCGCAATGGCCCTCCCTTGGCTGCCTCGAGTGTATCAGATCTAAACACTTCCTCCTGTATTGAAAAACAGAACTCTCTCTGTATCCTTGACTTAATTAGGGCCTGGAAAGATGGCTGAGCGCTGTGTTGGTAAGTAAATCTCCCCCGTTAACCTGCACATTGTCATAGCTGCCTTCGTAAACCGACAGTGACTGCAGAGTCTGAAGTAACTCAGAAAGATCAAGTTCAGACCAACAAAGCACTCATGCCTGATCACAGGAAAGGATCATCTTGGAATGGCCAGCTCCTGCAGGTAAGGCCCTGGCCACCTCCATCTGGACGCTGGTTCAGGCCATCCTGTCGACATGCCTATTGCGTGTGTCCTTTCTGAGTGAGCTGGGCCTCCCGCCTCCTTCAGTGAAATTTATTTTTTTCCATAGCACTTAAAATTACCTGACACACTATGTGTTTGTTTATTTAAATTTTGTCTGTCCCCCTTTCTCTGTCATGGTTCCCTCAGGCTGCTAATAGCAAAATATCCCAGCCTGATTGGTTTACACAAATGGAAATGAATTTTCACACAGATCAAGGGAGCCGGAAAGTCCAAGATCTGGTGTCTATGAAGTGTTCTCCCAGCTCCTGGCCAGGTCTTCACGTGGTGGAGAGAGATTTCTGGTTGCTTCTTTTTTCATAAGGACATCATTTCTATAGGATCAAGGCTCCACCCATATAACCCCATGCAAACCTAATACTTCCTTAAAGGGCCCATCTCCAGTAAAGCATGTGCAGGGTTAGGATTTCAGTATATGAATTACAGGGGAGAGGGTTGGGGGAACGATGCAATTCAGTCCAAGCTCCTTGGGGGCAGGACTGTGTCTGTTTATCCATTGTATAGTCCCATCGCTTAAAGCATGTTTGGGTACATTGTAGATGCCCTAGAAGTTTCTGTTGAATGAATGAACAAAGAAGGAGTACGTTTTGGGGGGAAGGACAACCTCTATTGTACCCAGAGCCATGCCAGGCAGCGGTATCAAGGTGTGTAAGGATGTCTCGTCCTACAGCTGGCCCTCAGGGGTTTTGGTGGCCCTGATGCCAAGCCTTCCCGCCCAGCTGGCCGCCAGGCACACGCTTTCCATCACCCATGAAGCCTGGGGGTGGTACCTGCTGAGAGATCCACCGGTTCCTTCCCACCAGCTTTGGGTCAGCACCCTCTACCTCCTGGCGCACAGGGCTTTACCACTTGTGTTCCTTTTCATGTTCTTGAGTCTATTTAATCTTTACAGCAGCCCCTGAGGTCAGCCTCTTGATCAGCCCCAGGTAGTAGATGGGGGTGGGGGCAGGAGAGGTTTGGGGAGGATGATGAGCTGGAGGGAATCTCTGGGTAGGGGGTGCACAGTTCAGACTCAGTCCTTCAGACACGGCCCCCAGATGGGCAGCTATTACAGAGAACACCCTGGACTGCTGGCAGGAAATCCTTCACCCCCAGAGCTGCCTCTGCCTCTCAGTACCAGGCCCCTTCAGCCCATCTGGCCTGGGGAGGGGAGAGATGAGTTCAGGCCCCAGGCAGCTTGGGCCAGCATGGCATAGCTGGCCCTCCAGCATCTTTGCCTATTCTGGGCCACTCAGGGAGCCAGGGGCTCCCTCCAGCCCACCCCCAGGACCCCGGTGGGGCACTTTGTGTCTGGGCTCGGGACGTCTAGAAGGAAAATTAAGAAGACATGAGACAGGAATGGGGGTGGATCGGATAGACACAGCAGGCTGCTCGGGATACTTTGGAATCAGGGGTCTCCCCAGAGCCCCTCAAATGCAGAGAACTGCCAGCATTGTCTGCCACAAGGAACCCAAGGGAGAGTCCGGCCAAGCTCCTGAGCTCGTGAGGTTGGCCCCTGGGGTCTACAGGACCCCCAAGGCCTGACTGGACACTCGTCTAGGCCTGGCTGCCCAGCTGGGCTGGTCCCATCTCGGGATGAGTCTGTCTCCACCCTGCTGCGTTCAGTGGAAATTCTCCTCCTTTGTGTGTGCACCAGGAGTTCTTGCTTCATTATTCAGGAAGTCTTTAAGCGGATACGCAACCTAGTTAGCCTCATTAACATATTTAAATCACAATTAATTGGAAAATTACAGTAAGGTGTGAAGTGGGAATCGTTGCTTTCAAATGAGCATCTACAATTGCTGATGAAACCCAGTTGTTAGTTTCTTTCCAGGAAGTTTCTGGATCCCCAGCGGGGCCCGCCTGGGCCCGGCACGTGTCAGCTGCCCCTCCCAAAGTGTGGCTCTGCACCCCCACACCCTGCTTTGCCAGGGGCAGGAGTCGCCCACCTGAGGGGCCCAGGCTGCCCCGCAGTGAGGGTAGGTGGGGCAGGGGTCTGTTCCACAGCAGTGGGCGTCCCTGCCTTTTGGTCTGAGCCCTGCTCTCCCAGGTCTCGTCACCATTATGTGGTTTCAGGACACGAGACACGGCCCCCAGGGCTCCCCAGGGGGAGCTTTCTTGTTTTCACTGGAGTACCAGGCCAGAGGGGAACTTTGCAGAGGGCATCTCAGCCACACTGTGGGCGGAGAGCTCCCACGTGACCTTGTCGACTCCCCCCGGTGACCTCCATCAGAGTCACCGGACCTGAGGCTCGGAGAGGCCACTGTGCTGGTAAAATCAGATGCCTGGGATGCGGACCCACGCAGGCTGGCTCTCAGATCTAGGCATTCAAGCCCTGGGATCCACTGCTTCCTGTAAAGTGGCCTCATCTCTCTCCAGCCCGGGGGAGAGCCCAGGTGAGTGAGCCTCTGCTTGGTCCAGAGACCTGTGTGGAGAGAGAATGCTCTGAGCACAGACAGTGAGCCCTGGACGTGGTCCTGCCACAGCCACATGCCCAGTGGGTGGCCGGACTCTGCTCCAGAGCCCTTGGACTCACTGCGCAACACCTCTCAGGCCGCCCAGGAACAAGAAGCCTCCTTCAGGATGGAAGGGGCCTGGGAAGGTGCAAAGGGGCTCCTGGGGCATCCAAGACAGGGGGCTGCAGTGGCTAAGATACATGACTTGTTCCTCAGGTTTCGTGTGAACTGGCCTCAGACAGTGCAGGTGCTAACGCAGTGTTGTAAGATGCCCGGAGGTTTCTAACTGAAGGCAGAGGGCGCCAGGAGCAGGGCCTGCAGGGGAGGGGGGAGGCTCGGGGATGAGGGTGCCAGGCCCAGTGAGATGGGGTCCTGGCCCCAAGCAGCCCCGCCTTCCACCAGGACCCTGTGGATCTGAGATCCTAGACTTCGCAGCTGCTCCATAGGCATGTGCCCCCCTGGGGTTTGGGGAAGGCACCCCCACCCCCGACATCATCGACGGGGTGGTGTGGTCCTGCCTATGATGGAGCAGCAGATACCTGGACAAGCGGTGATCAGAGCATGGTGCAGGGGGATGCCGCCTGGGGGAGCTTGGGATTTACTTCCCTTCCCGCAGACAGGATAGGGAGGTGGGAACATTTGTTTTCCCAGATTCCCCGAGTCACCCCGAGGGTTCATTTCCGTCTGCGGCTGCCCTGCTCATAGCTAAGCAGAAGATCCACGGCATTTCTAGATATTTAACGCCTGCGCAATTAACCGATTGTGTTACGTAATGTGTTCTTTAATGCTCCATTTATCTCGTAATTGAACATTTGTGCTTTCTGTTAGAGTGCATTGATTTTTCACTTTTAAAAATTCCATTTGGAAGTGTGAGCAACCTTGCAGATTCGAAGCGGGAGCGGCAGGGCGGGAGGCGGTCTGGAAGGGTCAGGCCGGCTGCAGGCAGGCTCAGCGGCCTCCCTGGTCTCTTTCCAGCCTCCAGGGCCGCGTGGGCACCGCTCCCCTCACTCTCTGCAGCCCTAGTGCTGTCCTCTTTGTAGAGGGAGGCTGGTGAGCAGCTGCAGGAAGGGCACACGGCTGTTCTGAGTGGGAAAACGGATCAGGATTCAAACCAGGTAATGGGAGTCTGGAGACCAGCTTGTGACCTCCCCATGTCAGGATACTACCTTGGACGCCAGTGTCCCATCCAGCAGCTTCTCCTTCCTGGCCATGCACAGCCCCGTCCTCCCACCTTCCCCAGCCAAGGAGGGCTGGAATCTGGCTGGAGGGGTGCCTGCTTCTCTCCGCAGCCACTTGTATGAAGCCGCCTCTGCTCTCTCTGCTCCAGACGGCAGGCTCCAGGCTGCCCACATGCAGGACTGCCTATAGACCGCACAGACTCCCTCTCTGATGAGCCTCTCCGGATGCGAAGTGAAAGGCAGAAATCAATAGCGAACTCGGGGCTCCCTGTGCCCCCAAGGCCCAGAAGCCGCCTTCTCAGTCGGCTGTCTTCCAGGCAGAGCCACCTGTGGGGAGAGGTGAAGGATACATGAGTTAATGAAAGCTCCTGCGGTTTTCACCGGCCTGCGCCGCATGTGTGTGCGTGTGCGCACCGTCCCTGGATGTCTCCACAGCCCGTTTCTGCATCTGCGCCGGCCCGTCCACACAAGAGCGGACAGGACGTCTGTGTGCTGCGGTGCACATACATTTCCGTCTCCCGAGAGGGCTGTCGTGCGCAGATCTATAGATCTGAGTGTGCGCAGCTGGGGTGGCTGTGTGTCTGTGTAGGAAATGAGGGTCTATGGCAACAGGTGTGTGTGTGTGTGTGTGTGTGTGTGTGTGTGCTGTGTGGGTCTGTGGGTGTGCTATCTTTTCCTGGGTCTGAGCGTAGCTGGGTATAGATGCACAAGCGCTTGTCTTGAGTGTGTGCCGTGTATGTATTGACACGCACGGGTTGTGTGTATGTAGACATGTATATACACATATGTGTGTATACATGTACCTGCCGACTCAGGAAATGTGATTTACTCCGTGCGCCACAGACTGAGGAGTGGACTCATTCTAACCCCACATCTGCGTTAGCCATAGGCCCGCCCGTCGCCCTCACCCCGCCAAGCAGCCGTGCCTCACCGTGGGGCCCCGTCACGCCGCCTGCCCCTGATACTCTGTGCGTGGACACCTGACCCAGAGATATCCCGGTTTCCTGCCCGTTAGAGGCCTCTGGTCCACAAGACAAACGGGGAAAGCGGGCTTGTTCTCCATGTGGCTGCAGCCTGTCCTTTAGTCACTGGCCTCTTTTCTTATCATCTCTGCCCCAGGTTAGCGACGTGCCCCAGGTTAGGGGCTGCAACTCCTGCTGTGGTGACGTAGAAACCCCTGAGACCCAGAAACCCAGCAGGCTCCAGCCCCTGTCAGCTCTGTCTGTCCTGGCCTGTCCACGGCGTCCCCTTGCTCCCTCTCCTTGTGTGCCTGGAGAGAGCCAGGGCTTTCCCCAGGCGCAGGACACCCAGGCTGGGTTCTCCCTGGCCTGCCCAGCCACAGGCAGTGCAGGAGCTCAGCCACCCAGGGAAGCACCTGCTACTTACCACTCTGACCCCTTCCACCTCGTCCCGAGAGTGCTTCGGTCGTCAAGAAGTCGTCAAGTGTACGTGTCACGGTGGGTGCGGCTGAGTGGGGAGGAACTGTTGGGTTCCCCAGAAGACACACAGAAAGCTGCCTGGGGGACCTACATCCAGGTCTGGTCTAACCATCACCTCCACCTTCACTCTCTCCTGTTTAGTCACTTCTTTCATATAATTCATTTCTTCAAAAATAGTAACTGGACACCATGCAAACTCCTGAGAAGACAAAGGCACACACAGACACACACAGACACACACACACACACACACACACACTCACACACAGTAAATGCAATACCCAGACCCAAGATAGCCAGCCAGCAAGATCGTCATCTTGGGAGAAATGTCATTACCCCTAACTCTGACAGGTGGATTGAGGTGCCCCGCCTCCCCCCATGCTTGGACTTTTCACCCCGATCAGGCCCACCTGCCCAAGGCATTCAGTGAGGAATCGTGTGCTCCTCACTGCGGGGCCCAACTCCCAGGAAACGGGCAGCCGGGCTTCTCTTGTGCAAGTGCTGACTCTGCGCTCACTAGGGTGCTTCCCTGACCTTGTCTGGCTAGATCTAGAGTTAGCGGTAGGCCGTGCCAGGTTCCTAGGACCGCCATAGCACAGTACCACCAGCAAGATGGCTTTAAACAACAAGATTTGTTCTCTAAATCCTATTAGAGAATCCTCCTCCATTTGAGGGGCCAAAAGTCTGAAAGTGAAGAATAGGTAGGGCCACGCACTTTCTGATGGGTCTAGAGAAGGGTCTTTGCTTGCGTCATCCTAGCCAGTGACTGCCGCCAACCCTGGGCATCCTGTGCCTTTTCAATGCCTTATCCTAGTCTCAGCCTCCATCCTCACGTGGCATCATTCCTGTATGTGTCTGTGTGTGCACAACACCTCTCCTTACAGGGACCCCAGTCATCCTGGGTCAGGGCCCGCCCTAATTCTAAGATGACCTCACCTCAAGTTGATCACACTTGCAAACACCCTATTTCCAAGTCAGCTCACATTGGCAGACTCCTGGTGAATGCATCTGTGGGGACACTCCTCACACTAGTGCCTGGGCTATGTAAGGTTTGAGAATGAGACCCTATGGCAACCAGTTGGAAGACAGGCTGGATTCCATGGGGACTCAAGTGCTTCTTATGACTGATAGATTGTATGAAAAGCAAAGTGGGGAGGGGCTTCCAATAATGAGGTGACAGGTGGTCTTCAGGCCGCCATGCCCAGGCCGTCTCCTACTTTGTCTGCAGTGAGAAAGGAAGCCTGCACTCTTGGGCTCCTTTCTTCTGGACACACCAGGGAAATTGCCTCCCAGGCTTTTCTGCCCAGAAGCTGAAACATGGTAGCTTTGCAGGGTCATTCCTGAAAGAAGCAGCAAGTCTTAGCCTAGGTGAGCAGTGAGTTAGAAGTGCTAATGCCTGTGAGGAGACTCTTCTAGGCCGGTCAGGTGAGAAGACCCTGCAGAGGAGAGGCCGCAGGAAGCCAGGAAGCATGGCAGAAAGTTCCAGGGGTCAGACAAGTACGTGTGGACATCGCACTCAAGAGCTGATCGAAGAAGCACGCTCTCTCCCCTGTGCTGAGCTTGGCCGCTCCTCTCCCGAGCACACCTCTCCAGGGTGGGTTTGAAGCCATCATTTGGACATGTGTTTTCTTGCACTGTTGTAATGAGTATGGGTTGCCTAGTGTTAGCTGAAGAAATGCCAAATATTTTAAACTCTACTTTCTCACTCTGTATGGTACTAAATTTTCTTGTTCCTCTCAATTACTTCTGACAGAGAGAGTAATTCACTCCAGATGCCCCAATCAGAACAGGTGACCATGATCTCAGAGAAATCTAGCATTAGATGTGCTATAGATGATCCCTTAACTTATTCGAACATTACACAGTTTTTGGAAATAATATTCAATAATGAATAAGCATGATATGCCCGTGTGAAGATAAATGAGTAAATTGTGTGACAGGAACGTCCATGAAATCATGTTACTAGAACATTCTAAGGGCAAATCAGAGTATGAAATGTATATTCCATCATAATCCAGCGCTCATGTTTATGGAGTTGAAGCAAAAATTTGGGAAGACAATGCTTATATGAAATGCATTTTGATTCTCATCTGTTCTGTTTTCTCTCTGTTTTTAAAATGCTGTTCCCTGGTGCCTCAGCAGTGAAGAGTCTGCCTGCAACGAAAGAGACATAGGTTTGATCCCTGGGTCGGGAAGATCCCCCGGAGAAGGAAACAGCGACCCACTCCAATATTCTTGCCCGGGAATTCTCATGGGCAGAGGAGCCTGGCGGGCTGCAGTCCATGGGGTCACTAAACAATGACAACAACATGACCCTTCAAAGTGGTTTCATAGCCCACTAATAGTTCATAGATACTTGAAAAATATTGTTCTAGGGTCATCAACACATTTACCATTTTGGCAAGTTTCATTTGGCAAATATTTCTCAAAGGTCAGCGTTGAGATTAAGGGATGTGGGAAAAAGGAATGTTCCAGCATACTTTGTATGCATTAAATGTATAATTGAACACACCTTGAGAACTATTGTTCTTTGATGGATATTTGCAAGGTAAATTGAAACCAATTAGATGGCAATCTTCTTTCTTTCCTTTTTTTCCAGACTAACAAAAACTGAGCTCCCAAAAGCCCCTGGGTACGTGATGCCGTGCTGGATCCCCCAGCACTGCTGCTGTGGCACTGGTTGAACTCTCTGGGAAGGCTGATGCCTCACCTGCCCCGGGACTAGGAGTGTGTGCCTTGGCAGCAGGGTTTTATATGTGACTTGATACCATATTTTGGTTAATACAGGCACACGAAATGAAGGGTATAATCCGGTGCTGTTCCGTCCATCGTCCAGTCATCCATCCATCACAACGGCATCACACTGTACTGAGAAAACTTTCAAATATACCTGTTATTAAGTCCAAGATTGTACTGCTCATCACTCAAGAGGCCAATAAATTAAGAAACCAGTCTTGGGGACAAGGAATAACAACTTTATCTGGAAAGCCAGCAGACTTAGAAGACGGTGGACGCACATCGCACAGAACCACCTTGAGTTGGAGGTCAGGATCCTTTCATAGCAAAAGATGAAGGAGTAAAGTCAAACACTTCCTGGGCTTCTAGTCAGCCTCTGGAGGGGATGTGGTAATTTCTTCCTCCCTGCAGCCGTTCACAGACAGGCCTGTTCAGGATGTTTCTTGGGAGCTAAACAAAGGTATTTTAGCTTAAAATACCTGTTGCTCATTACCTGGGTTGCAGGGATCCCAGAGATGGACCATTATGTATAATTTAAACTTATAGGTAATATCCCTTCAGTGACTAACTTAGAACAAAGTTCTTCTCTATTGCATACCCACAAATGGAGAAAATTGTATGATGAATTTCAAAATATTCATCAGCAAGACTCAATATTTACAAGGATTTTGTCTTCCTTGATTTTTTTTGAGGGGGGTGCTGAAATATTTAAAAACAAATTCCAGATACTCTGCCATTTTGCTTCTGCCTGTCTCATCGTGAAACTCTGAAAGACACGGACACTTCCTCGTTTCAGCACAAGGTCATTGTCAGAAAACAAAGAGGAATACTTATTTGGAAATATCCAATGCCCAACTCTGAGTCAAATGGCCTCAGTGGTCTAAAGTCTAAAAAAACAATTGTACAAATCCAGGTTCAAACAAGGCCCAGGCTTGGCCTCTTTAAATTTAAAGGGCCCTCCCCTGTTCTTTTACTTGGAGACTGTGATGTGTTGAGGAAATCAGCTCCTCTGTCCTTTAGGGGCGTCTCTCTCTTGTTTCCTCACCATGTCATTTAGGACCTTAGGCTGTCCTCATGTTTCTTGTAAACCAGAAGCTACTTCTTAGGGCTTGATTAGACGTAGGTTCACTGTTTCAGGCAAAGATCCTTCAGCCCTACACCGAGTATCCCACTGTGAGACCCATATTGTCTGGCTGCCCACTTTTCATGATGCTCAAACTGATCAGGGGCTTCATAGGGCTACATGGCACCCTATTGCAAAGTTCCTCATCAGCCTTTCATTCAATGGTTTCATGGACCGACCATCACTTCCTGAATCATCGATTTCCTTGACGTTTGCAAAATGGTGATCGCTAATTCTATCATCCTTTTCCTTTCATCAGCTGAAATTCTTCCATAAAGGAGACTTTACCTCCTCAACGAGATTTTATTTGTCTTCACGAAAATATAGTTCATGTAAGAGCAATTACATACTATGTGGTTTCACTTGTTTGGGATTTCTCTGCTCAGTGAACAGATATAAGTATTGATATACTTATAATGTAGATATCCATGTTATGAACCTGGAATGATTCATCCTAAGGCGCCTGCCATCTTTGTGTCTCACTGCATCGTGGGGTCAAAAGGGAGACTTCAGGATTTGTTGGATTACTTCAAGCTAAAAGAATTGTCTCCTCTCATAAGAGGCGAGAGCGCCAGTGCCCTGCCCACTCGTGTGGCCTTCTCTGGGCAGGCCAGGAACCTTGGGCATTTCTGAACCCAGTCTTGGTGACAGTCCAGGGCCACCTCCTCTCCTACAGGAAGTCTCGTTGGAGGACTTGGTATCGCCAGGAGGGAGGATTTGCCAGGTAAGGTCTCCAACCCTGTTAGAATTTGCAGAATGATGGAGAAGGGAGAGGAAGTCACGGTCAGACACAGATAGGGGTGGGAACAGCCACAGAAGTGGACATTTACATCAAGCTCTTCAGTGATTTCACGAAGGCGCCTTTGATTTAATCAGTGCAGGGCTAGTTCCTGCTTCCACCTGTTACTCCTTTGACTGTATAAGGGATTTTTTTCATCCTAGTCAACCCAGTCTCGCACAAAGCCATGGTTTACATGGCATGTCAACATTTCCGTGATTTCTTTGCAAGACACAGAGTCTGAAGACTGATCATGCACTGATGGTGGTGGAGTTTAGTCACTCAGTCGTGTCTGGCTCTTTGAGACCCCATGCCCATCAGGCTCATCTGTCCATGGGACTCTCCAGGCAAGAATCCTGAGTGTATTGCCATTGCCTTCTCCAGATCATGTATTAATAGCCAAGAAAACGAGATGTTGGCTTTAAAACAGGAAAGCATCTTGACTATCAATTGGTCACAAACTCTTGGTACTCACGCATATGTGGGATTAGGCTAAAATAAGAAGGGAAGAGTCTAGGAATGTCCCTGGCGGTCTACTGGTTAAGACTTCACCTTCCAATGCGGGGGAGGTGGGTTTGATCCCTGGGTGGGAGAGCTAAGACCCCACATTCCTCATGGGCCAAAACGTAAAACAAGCAATATTATAACAAATACAATAAAGACTTTAAAAATGATCCACGTTAAAAAAAAATCATTTTTAAAAGAAGGAAACAGTCTAGAGGTTTATAATATAAGTGCCCTCCATCCCGACACCAACACGCCCCTCTGCTCCAGAAAGGTGGCAACACGCTCATCCACAGAGACACCGATGACCCAGCCCAGCCACATTTAACCTAGGGAGGAAAGCAAACAGTCTGGCTTACCCCATGAGGGTGCCACTTTAAACTGGAGTTAAAGGTGAAGGTTACAGGCTTTAACCTCAAGTCACCGCAGACTGTTATGTGAGAGAAGGTCTGAGTAGGCAATCAATAACTCATGTATTACCAGCCAGTTGTTTGATGAATCCAACTCACCATTGACAGTGTCACAGGTGACTTGACTGAAGCTTCCTGTCCAGCTCTTCCGTGTATGTGTGTGCAACCTGAGGGCCTGGGAGTACATCTCCAAGCATTTTTCTTCTGGAACCGACAGGCTCCAGACTTTGAATTGAGTGCACACGCCCAGGCAGGTATCCCGGAACACATAATGGTTGTGGGGAAGCCAGTTGGGCCTGGTTATTGCAGATCACACGTAACAGTGTGTAAAATCTCCCGCTGTTTGGAGATTCTTGTGCTAAGCAGGTTAATTAAACCTTAATTTGAATCTCCCAGCTTATATGGGTCTGGCCTTAAAATTATCCCACCTAATTCTCTGGCTATGTGTGCATTAGTGGAGGAGGGAGAGGGAAGGTAAGGCGTTTTATATGCCTGAGTCATTAAATTGGCTTAATCTAATTAGTAGGTTGTGAAACAGTTGATGGAATTTGATGGACATGACACCTTAGGAAAGCCAATATATTTTAAAATATTATTTTTCTTTGCAAAACACTGGCTGTAATGTTTTTGGTATGATAACAGTTCATGGTCAAATTAAATTAGCTGGTGTTACCTCGGAGTCCCAGGTGGACGCATTTGTCTCAGGCACCAATAGCTCTGGCTGGGGCCCCAGGACCCCGACTTCTGGAGACAATGGCCCACTGCAGGGGCAGTCTGGCTTTGGGGCAGTTGGCCCGTTTTATGACTCACAACATCTGGATATTTGTCAACTTCCAAATGCTCAGAGGAAACAGCCCACAGTCTTCATCCCAGCCCCGTTGTTGCTTGTGACACAGTCCCCTCCACATACACTCACGCCATCCCCAAAGACTCCGGGTGCTGGACCTGGACATGAGTGTCTAACCTCCTCTTCACCTTTACAATTGCAAATACAAATCAATCTCTTGTCACTGATGAGCCCTCTGGGAAATTCCCTGCCTCAGCTCAGGACACTAAAGGATGTTTGTGAGAATTTTCCAAACCCAGCCGTACATTTGTCCTCTGCCGATTGCCAGCCATCAGGCCACAAGACTGCTTTCATAAGAGGCAAAAGCAAGTAAAATTCCTCTGGTTCCAGATCCCTATTTTTTAACAGGTAAAAGTTCACCCTGTATGTTAGAAGCACTGAACTCACGCTGCTATCTGTACACCTCTGCCCACCATAGAAAAACATTACCACACAAACCAACGCATATTCTCTCCTCCCGACTAGCAGAATTCTCTAGAAAGAAAGAAAACAAAGCTAAGAACATCCTCTAAGTCTTGTAACCTAGAAATGTTTTTGTGGCTGAACTTGAGAAAAGGGTGCCCTTTACTACTGCAACTCCATTCTCAACTCACTACAGGAGGCTGTGTGAGAAAATGGGCTAAAAACAGACAATCAATAAAGCGTATTGCAAACGCAGTGTGCTCTTAAATGGTCCAGTCTCCGGCTGTCTTTGAAGAGAAAGGGAAGGTGCAGGAATAACTAAGCCAGAAGTAAGCAGTCGAAGTACTTATCTCTGTGAACAAAGGTCTCTGAAGGATGTTACAGCATGTTTGCTGGCTGGCTGACACCCCACGGAGATAAATGCCAGGGAATCGCTTTTAGAAGGAAACGTGCCAGCCTCAGCCCAGGGTCCCCATGCTCCAAGCAGACACTGGGGCAGAACCGGGCCCAGGACCAGTGCAGAGAATCTCAGATGCCGGCCGTGAACTGTGAAGAGAAGGAAGCACCTGCCCAAATCCTCTCCTGGCCCCATGAGGACCCACGCCCTGGACTGGGCAGGACCCATGCCTGAAACATCACCTTGGAACAACAGCCCAGGTGCCATGGAGGTGGGAAGGCCATCCCGCCAATGAGAACACAGAGCCTCGAAAAGCAAAGGGCCCGTCTGCCTCTTGCCAGATGGCAGAGCATCTGAGCTAAGTATCACTGTTAATGGGGAGGCTTTGAAGTCAGGCTCCCTGGGTCTGAATCCAGATCACCGTGTATGAGCTGCATGACCTGGGACAGGCCACCTCACCTCTCTGTGTCCCTGGGTAAATAACGGATGATCGCAGTTCTGACTTCACTGGGGTAAACTCAAGGCCAAAAACGTGCCTTAAGTAGGAAGGACGTGGTCAGCATGGACTGTTGTGATGGGTGAGAAGGTTCGCCGCAGCCAGACCAGGCAGAACACTCACCACTGTCCTCCTGATGGTGATTCTGTCCATGCTGCCACTTTGGCGGAGGCGCTGGCATCACCTCTGTAGACATCTTCCATGACTGGTGGCCACGCGGCAAGCCAGAGGCAGTCAGGCATTCGTTAGGGGAGCCACTGGTGTGGTTTCAGGGATGCCACAGCCCACATCCTGCTGGCCAGGAAGTCTGGTCTCCGCCTTCTACTAGCCCAGCACCGGCCGAGGATGCCTGGTCTCCTGCAGGGCCCTCCTCGCCTGGCCTCTCTTCTTCCATACGTGTCTTTCTCTTGCACATCTTCACAGAGTTTGGGATGACCGTGCAGGCGGCCTCTGGCTCTAAAGCACATGTGAACCTTCAAGGGGCACATATTCAAAGACGTGAGTGTGCGCTCCATCGAAGTCAGGTCTAAGGGAAGTGGCGCCCTCCGTCTCCTACTGTTGGCGACCCTTCAGCTCCATCATGTCCCACCTCTTCTCCTTCCTGCAGTCAGTAACGCTTCCTGCCTGTTCACTTGATGCCAGCCCCTGTAGGCCAGCTGTTGCACTGCATTACTGTACTTTTCAAGGTGCTCTACTATAAGATGAAAAATGTTTTCTTTCTTTGTTGCTTATTTTTTCCTATGTTATTTGTGAGAAAAGTATTATAAACCTATTACAGTACAGTCTTAGCAGTATAGAGCCAATTGGGTTAGTTGGGTACCTAGGCTAATTTGGGGGCTTCCCTGATAGCACAGCTGGTAAAGAATCCACCTGCAATGCGGGAGACCTGGGTTTGATTCCTGGGTTGGGAAGATTCCCAGGAGAAGGGAAAGGCTACCCACTCCAGTATCCTGGCCTGGAGAAGTCCATGGACCATCCATGGGATCGCAAAGAGTCTGACACGACTGAGCGGCTTTTGCTTTCACTTAGGCTTACTTTGTTGGATGTTGCTGGACAAGAACAACATGCTCTTGGAGTGGGGCTTGTCCATATGGAAAGGGCTTACTGTACTGGTCCTCTTGCCAGTCTACATACCCTGGGGTCCGGGAAGCAGTAACACGCCCAGCGTTCCCTTTGCAGAAGACAGTGCGAATATTTACCAAACAGGAGATTGGGTTTTAGTCAACTTCTCTATATTGGGAGGAGGTAGTTATTATCTTTTTGTTTCTTATTGTTGGGTTTTCTGAGGCTGATCCAGTAAAGTGTCCCACAGTCTTTTCTGTGCAACTTGCAAAGCTCTCTCCTTTTTCATCTCCAGCCCCCACGATGCCTCTCTGAGAGGAGACGACAGGTTCTCGGCCAGAAAATAAAGACTTAAAAGTAGGTAGAGGTATCTACCTCTCTTCATGAACCAGGGATTGAACCCAAGTCTCCTGCATTGCAGGTGGATTCTTCACCAGCTAAGCCACACAATGGAAGCCCAAGAATACTGGAGTGGGTAGTCTATCCCTTCTCCAGCAGATCTTCCCAACCCAGGAATCGAACTGGGCTCTCCTGCAGTGCAGGTGGATTCTTTACGAACTGTGCTGACCCAGGGCTTCTGACCCTCAGCACTACTGACATGGGGGCCTGGCAGGGGTCCCTGTGGTGGGGCTGACTGTGTACTGGGAGATGTTTGGCAGCATCCATGGCCTTGACCTACTAGCAGGACCCCTACAAGTTGTGCTCCCACATAACCACACACCCTCTGATGCCTGGAGGGGCTCCTATGTCCTTCCTACAGATGCTGACATGCAAAGAGCTGGCTTGACCTGCAGCATCCTTGCAAATCTGGCTCTCAGATCCGATGCCCAGCCTGCCTCTAGGACATACCTCGGTGGGGCTGGTTTGCTGCACTGAGAGGAAGAGTCAAGAGGAACGCTTGTGTTGGTGGTGAGCCAGGGGCAGAGGGCGAGGACGCTGCAGTCTGCCTTGCACCGGAGAGAGAAGAAAACGCTCTTGTGTTGATGAGGGACCAGGCTGTGCGTGACTCAAGCCCAGGGGATGCCGGGCTCGGGCGCAGTGTGTCACCTGGGGCGGCTGCCACAGCAGGAGGGTCCATAATCTCTGCAGCAAATCCTCATCTACCTGGCAGGAAACCAGGCAGGATGCTTTCACCCTCCTTTGGTAACTGCCTGACGGTGTGGTCCACTCTGGAATGCAAAAACCCCGAGATGTCCTTTCTGTTGAGCTGCACTGTCCCTCGAAGCCCCTCTGCCCCAAGCTTGCTGAGGTCCCAAAGGTCAAGGACACGGGCCGCCGACACCCTGGACTCTCACCAGGTTTGCTCTTATGTAAACTGAGAGGTGCGGCTGCCATTCAGCTGAGCCTCGGTGGGTTCTTTGGTCGCCCCTGGTGGGGGCTGGGTGTGTACGAGTCGGTTTAGAGGTTCTTCCTCCACAGAGCTCTGGCTGGGGCGGCCTCACCGGGCCTCTGAGGGGTCGGCAGTGGCCAGGTCTCCTCCGCTCCTTCTGTGCCTCCTGCTCGGCTTCTCTACCTCTGGGCCCCGGTGCCAGTCCAGACTCTGCTTCTCCTGCAGGTCACACCCAACAGCTTGGGGGCCCAAAGGTGGGGACGGGATACTGAGGTTCCAGTCCACCTGTGGGTCCAGCTCAGCTGCCCAGGCCCACTAGACTGGACCCTCCCCGATGCCATGATGGCCGTTCCCCACACCCCAGGATGGCGGGTCCTGGGGGCTTCTGACTCTAGCATCAGACACAGAAGTGTCAACCCCGCCTGGACAGAACATCAATCCCCGCAAAGTCTTACAGACAAATGACTCCAGTGCACCTTTGCTACATCAGACTCATACGGGCAAGAACGCATGTCAGCAGGCATCATTTTTAGACCGGGAAAGCTCTACTTCAGGCTCCCGAGCATAACGGGGCCCCTCTTGCCCTGGAGGCTTCAGCCTGGGGTGGGAGGCAGTGCCATCAGTCAAGTCAAGAACACCCCTGCAGGTTAGGTCCAGCTCTGGCCCTCTGTCTCAGATACTGCAGAGTCAAGGTTTGTGAGGTTTTGACATTTCAAGGTCACTTGTCCAGTGACTATGAGTGTACGCATCTGATTGGTTTCCTGCTGTTTGTTGAATTCTTATGTTCCAGAAACTAGGCTAGTAGCATTGTATGGGACCACTCGATTGAGCTTCGTGAAACCTGTGAAGTAGTTCTGCCCTGTCCCCATTTCTGAGATGGGAACGTGGAGGCTTAAGGAGGATAACCTGCTGGCCACACACCATCTGCTCCATGAAGGGAGAGCTCAGACCTTCTGCCTCCCTGGTGTGCAAACCAGACTGATTCAACTGATCTGTTTCTATTCCCCTCTGGCCTTCACGTGTTTTTTAGTTCCGATGCCATGACCCCACTGAAAATAGACAAAGAAAATAAAAGTAAATGTATTTGATTAAAAATATCAGGGAGAGAGAGGAATTTGCTGAAAATTCATTTCAGGTGGCCAGATATCATGGGTGCCTCACGGGCTTAGCATCTCCTAGTTTGAACTTTTTCAGGAGAGTTAAAGTGCCATTATTTGCAAAAATTAGTAAAGTGGCAGATTGTCATGTTTCTCGAGCCACTGTCCCAGTTAATTGAGACATCTAAAGACCACACAGGGAGCAGCTGAAGGGGTCACCCCGGAAATCTGACTCCCCAAGCTGGCACAGCACACGCCGGCTGGGCTGGGTTTGGTAGGAGGAGCCAAGTATGTCCCGCATTCCTAGTGCCAGTTGGTTAACAGAGCGGCATCATTGTGGGTCTCCAAGGACGGGACCGTGGGGCCCAGCTCCCCGCAGAAGGAATCTGCTCCCCTCACTGGGGATGGAGGTGGGGCCGCGAGCAGCGGCAGATGACATGTGGCCGTCCCCACCCAGGCAGGCGCCGCTTGCCAGTTCTCGGGTGAAGCACTAGAGGGGAGTGTGCCAGAAAACCAAACGAGATTTTCGAAGAAGCGCTTTCAAACTCGATAATGAATTTCCACTAAATTAAATGTTTGCTCCTTGTGGTTAAAAAAACCTAATGGACATATTACCACCATTAGTTCGTGCCTGCCACTTGGAAACCAGAATTAATGGCTCCAAAGTGTCTCTGCTCAGAGAATTTACAGAGAGCCTGGGTGGGTAAAACATATCTGTTTTTCTTTATCAAACACAACCCCCAGATAACCCAATAACTCATGCGCTCCCCACTGCGGCCTCATTGACTCCTTTTGTAAAAAGCTCGTAAGACGATCAGCTCTTTGAGAAAGTATAAGAGGTTGTCAGACTTAAGTCTAACATCAAAATGGTGGGGGTGTGAGAAGGTGGAGCTGGATATCCGAAGTGGAGCTATGGGTTTGCTCTCAGAGACCGAATGCTGAGGAATGGAAAAACTCGAACAGTGTGATTCGCTTTGGGGAGGGGGGTAGTCCTCCAAGGGCTGGGAAAGATGGCCAGGCTCACTCTGCCTGGCTTTATTAACTCATCCTTAATTAGCCCGTAGCTTCGATACAATTTAGCTCGTGCCATATGGGCTAATATCATGCTGAATGGCACCCCCCGTGCAGGTGGCGGTCTGTGACACCGAAGGCGGATCAGCAGAAGCCCGCAACGACACAGCCTTAACGGCCACGGCGCCATTTGCCATGCCACAGTTATGGTTGTGTAAGCACTTCCATTAGAAACTCTGATTTTCAAAGATTTTATAAATTAGTTATTTAAAAAAAAACAACAATCACTCTGGGCTGGAATGAAACCCAGCCAGTCAGCTCGCCGCCAGGAAGGTTTATGGTCAACGACACTCAGAAAAAGCATGTGGCCAGCGACCCAAGTTTGGGGGGCTCACTCCTTTTGCTCGGATCCCCCGAATCAGACACAAATGCAGTTTCACGTTGAGTGACAGGTAGCAGTCTGTGGTGGTTCTCCAGGATTAGACTTCCCTGGTGGCGCAGGTCATCACTCATTGTCCCTGGCGCTCCTGAGTTCGCGCTGCTTGTCTTTGTCAATTGGAGGAGGGGGTCCCCTGCAATGACTGGGGGTGGACACGTCTTTCACCCCAGGAAAGGGGACTCTGGGCCACATTCCAGGAAGGAGGTTTCAGAGGGAGAAGGGACTTACTCAAACATCTGTGAGTTTCTCTTGGGCATGAAATCTGAGAGCAAACCTGCAGGGAGGGACCTGACGGTATCTGCATTCTTTCATTCAGGGACCCCAACTGGGAAATTGTCGAGATTCTTTTTAAAAAAATTATTTCATTATTATTATACTTCTTGTTATTTTATTATTATTTTTATTGGAGTTAAAAGGATCTTGATGCTGGGAAAGACTGAGGACAGAAGAGGGTGACAGAGGATGAGATGGTTGGATGGTGTCACTGACTCAATGGACATGAGTTTGAGCAAACTGCAGGAGATAGCGAAGGACAGGGACGCCTGGCGTGCTGCAGTCCATGGGGTTGCAAGGAGTGGGACACGACTGAGCAACTGAACAACAACAACACATTTGCTTTACAATGTCGTGTTTGTTTCTGCTGCAGCGCAGTGAATCAGCCACACACACACATGTACCCCCTCTTCCTTGCACTTCCTTCCTACTGTTGATTCTTGCCTACGCTGCGTCAAGCTCTGGACCAGTTGACCACGGCTTGGCCACCCGGCTTGAGCCTCGGTCCCCACAGCCCTGGTGTCTTGGACCCTCATGGTCCCCATGACAACCACACGCTACGCTTGGGAGGTTACGCTGGACCAAGGCCCTTCAGGGGGTCAGATCCAGCCAAAGCCGCTCTGTCTCCAAGTAGCCTTGTTTGTGGTTTTCGCAGGATAGTTCACTTCCTTTCACCAGGGCTGGCTTGCTTTCCTTCAGGATTTGGATTCTGCTTCTTTCTACTCTGTCGGTGCATTGCAGGTGCCCCAGCAGAACCTGAAGCCCTGTGTCCGGCTGCTGAGTGGTTCCACGCGGCCCCCAGATGCAAAAAGGGTGGAAAGAGCCTCAGCGCAGGCCTGGGGGCTGGGGAGGGCCTGCGAGACTTGTTCTAATCTGTTGCCCCCAACATCTAAGCGGTTGGAGTTGGAGCAATTTTGAGCTTGGATAACCTACGTAATCACATCTCTGAGCTTTTTCCTTGAGGAATGGACAGAATCTATCTGAACTTTGGCAGTACGCTCTCCACTACATAACTGAGCCAGAGGGCTCACCTGGGAGCTGCAACTGTCGTCTGTAAGGGGACAGTCAGGAAGACAGTGGTTTCGTGGGGTTTGGACATTTTCATTCAGCTCGCACGTGCTCCGTCCCCTAGGAAGGAGGAAGAAGGCGTGGGAGAGAGGCTGAAGTGTCCTCCCCTAAGCATTGAACTTGCTGATGGGTGCTGAGTCTTAAGGAAGGAAACCGACAGCTGGAGTCAGCCCTCTGACTGCATCTATCCCTCCCTGAGAGCCTGGGTAGGAAATGGGAACGCTTCGGGCTGTGTGGACACCCAAGTCCGGGGAGGCTTCTGATGCAAATGTGCACATGCGGCCCTGTCCCGCCTGCCCACTGGGGGTCTGCATGTGGGCTGTGCTGGGGAAAAGGGGTCCCCTCCGGGGCTGGTCAGCCTTGCTCTGCTTAAGGATGTGTATCTAGCCGCTTTTAATGATGTTCAAGTCATGACACAGCGCTGCATGGGAAAATACCATTTCTTTATTAAAACTGCTTTATGAAGTCTGTTTTTCACCAATGCATGGAGCTGCCGTGTGTGTGTGTGTGTGTGTGTGTGTGTGTGTGTGTGTGTGGTGTGTTTCCTCTATGGTTAAGACGAGGCTGTCTGCAAGTTTTGCAGACTTTTCTTTTGAAAGGCAGCTCCACTGAGTCGCATCCTGGACTGAAACGGCTTGTGCTGCGCAGACAGGAGCGCCATTCCCCCACCTCTCATTGGCCGTTTATGGGGCTCCGCGGTTTTCAGATGGTGCGAGCCGAGAGGATGCCAAATGTCTTGCCAGTTCATAACCAACAGCAGACAGGGCTCGTTTCAAAATGCCACTGCTCAGAGCATCTGTCGTTATTAAGGAAGACGCTCCAGTGCTGCAGAGGACTTCAATTCTGCTTTCCTCGCCACTTACCGAGCTAGAATAATATGCAGTTTGTGGATGAAACAAACGTGTTGGGGCCATGGTGCCAATGGCTGAATTTTTGTGTTCCCTTTATTACTGACTGTAAAATAAACTTTGGCCTTTTTAATAAATATAATAAAAACGCTCCGTGAATCAGGAGAGGGTGACCCATTACGTCCATTTAACATTTTCGTAATAAAAAATGCAACCCCGACACACATTCAAGACCAAGGTTCATAAAGACCCCATCACCAGGCTGAGAAATCGCCCTGCTACCTGACAGCCCCATGCTAGGAGGGGACCGAAACAGGCCTTCACACGGGTGTGCTTACGCACAGACACACACACAGGCACACACAGGGCCCTGCTCTGCCCCAGGGTCTCCGGAGCTCCCTGGCTAATTCGATAGCATCTCCAAAGGAATGCTTTTAGCTGCCTCACACTTCTCTCTCAAGGAGAATTTGAATAATAACGAAACGCAGGCAGAGGCTGCCCCAGACAAGATGGTTTCGTTTCAGTGAAAGAGTCACAAGAGAGGGAACCTCGGGCCGGGAGCCATCTGGGGAGTGTCGGCCAGGCGGGAGGCTGTCTCCTTGCTCAGGAAGCCCCTGGCCACTTTTGATATTTGAAAGTGATGCAAACCAGAGGGCCCGGAGCGCGGTGAGCTGGGAGCTCGACCTCGGAAGAGCGATTGGCGTGCCTCCGTTCCAACCTTTCGGGCTCTGTCTTCGGAATCTGTGTCTCCACTTCTTCCAGGGGGCTTCCTGTGTTGTCTGCTTCCAACACGCGGGCCTGGGTTGCCTCCGCCGGGGAGATGCCGGCTCAGATTAACCGGGTGCCTGAGCGTCCCGCTGTGCCACCCCCCATCAGTTTAAGATACAGGCTTGATTCAAGGAGGATCAGCCCGTCAGCGTGTCAGGAGCTGCTCCAGAGACGCCGCTGAGCTGGTGTTGGTCGTAGGGGGGCAGGGGTGGGGCGGAAGTTTATCTGGCATTTGGAATCTGTGCAGGAATAATCCAGAATACTGACCAAGGAAAGAAGTATGTAGAACCCACATCATCAAATTTTCACCTTTATTTTCAAGGGATTTCTCTCCACAGTCGCTTTCACTGAGGTTTCATTGAAGCACTGAATGAAAACTCATTATTTCGCCAATGGTCATTTGACCAAGAAAAATATTCTAAAAAGAGGGCGGGGGTAACAATAATGGATGGTTTTCTCTGCCATGGGAAAGGGAAGTGAAGGATGGATGCTGGACACACTGACCAGAGTCCACTTTAAAGACATGACTTTGTCCTTTGATTCTCATGAAAATGACCAAAGCCACTGAGCGACAGGCTGTTGACAAGTGCTGTTGCCGGAGTCCCTGGTCTCTAGGTGACAGGAACAAGCTCTTTCTCAAAGTTTCTCTGGCTTCATCACACCCTGTCTCCTCCGTCTTCCATCTTCCTTCATTCTCTTGGTTACGCAGCCACCCGGAGGGCCAACCCCTAGTGTCTGCCCATCCTGCCTGTGGTCATCTCTCCTCCCACTGCTCCCAGCCCCCAGGGCACCACCCCCAGCCCATCTGCATCCATCCAGAGTGGATTCAGGAAGCCAGGGGGTCTCCTCTCCCCAGCTGAAGTAAGAAACTTTGAGCGACATCCCAGGGAAGCTGAAGGATGTGCCTCATACGTTGTTGCTTCTAAGTCAAGTTTCAAATACCACTGAAGTGTGCACAGCCTGGCACTCACCCTAGAAGGGCCAGTGGCCTAAGACACCTGAGTCATCTCTGAGCATCACCCAGTGACTCATTCACTGTCTGGTTGACCTATTGCAGGCCCCAACCTTCTCGGGAGAGACCCTTTAAACTGACTTGTGTCCTGGAACCTCTCCACATCCTCAGTGTCACCAACCCAGAGGCATGTCTGCAGCTGCAGAAGCAGTGCACCCCCTGCTGGAGCCCCTGCAGGGTGGGCTGCCTCACGCTATGCCGTTCCCTGAACTGTGTGGACACAGACTGTGGCTTCCTCATGTCAGAATTCAGTTCAGTACCCGGGGTGTGCACACTGTGATACCCACCTTCCCTCATCTGTGTCCCTGTTTTAGCCTTGTTGATCTGTTCACTGACCCTCATGGTCCCTCCTGTCTGCTAAACACTTGCATGCCGTCTTTTTCTAATTGGCAAAAGCGTGTTTTACAAAGTTGTGCTGGTTTCTGCCATACAGTGCAAATCATTATAAATACATATATATATCTCCCCTCCCTCTTGAGCCTCCCTCCCTTCCTCTCATCCCACCCCTCCCAGAGTACAGGCTCTGCTCCCTGAGTTACTAACAGTCATCCAGGTGGTGTTAGCCGTAAAGAACCTGCCGGTCACATGCAGGAGACATAAGAGACACAGGTTCAATCCATGGGTCAGGACGATGCCCCTGGAGGAAGGCATGGCAACCCAGTTCAGTATTCTTGTCTGGGAAATCCCATGGACTGAGGAGCCTGGTGGGCTACAGTCCATGGGTCGCAGAGTCGGACATGACTGAAGTGGTTTAGCATGCACACGCTACTTCACGCGCGACAGTGTCTCTCTATATATATATCAATGCTACATCTTCATCTCATCCCACCCTCTCCTTCCTTCACTGTGTCTGCAAGCCCATTCTCTGCTAGGCTCATCAGTTCCATCTTTCTAGACTCCATGTATATATGCATTGATATACGATACTTGTCTTTCTCTTTCTGACTTACTTCCCTCTGCATAAGAGGCTTTAGGCACCATACAGTCTTATACAGGCGGTCTGTGTCCTCAAAACCCCTCCCGCCCGCCCAGCATTAGCTCTTCACTGAGGTGTTGATCAGCCCAGAGACTTCCTAGCTGCTGAAGTCAAGCTGGGGTGCTTCCTTAACACACCTCCTACCTTGCAGTTGCCTGTCACCACCACTAGAACCCTGGGCTGTAACTTCCTATTTGCTTGCTGGCCAGCCTCTCAGGGAATGTCACACAGTAGGGCAGCATCTGCCTCGGGCAGCTTCCTAACCCCAGCGCCCCGCAGGCTGGCACTCGATGAGAAAGTGGTGGGTGGAGACCTTTTGCTGGAGGCTTTTCCCGTTACTACCCCAGGCCGCCGCCCTCACTGGGTCCTCCAAGAACTCGTTAGGTTTCAGTGGTCCCTTTGGGTAGCTCGTCTCGGTAGCATCCTTGCACCATAACATTCCCAGCGATGCCTCTGCCGCTGTAATATTCACGGAAAACCCTCGAAAGCAGCCTGCTGTCCAGCCTTCCATGAGCTCCTCCAGGTGCTGGGAATCAAGTCAGGACAGGCGTCATACCAGAGAGGGCACCTGCTTCTTGAGGTAGCTTATGGCCCGTGAGGTCTGCAGCCAATGGGGTTGTTGTTCTTCAGTCGCTCAGTCGGGTCCGACTAATTGTACTGCAGCACACTCGGTTTCCCTGTCCTTCACTATCTCCAAGTTTGCTCAAACTCATGTCCATTGATTCAATGATGCCATCCCACCATCTCATCCTCTGCTGCCCCTTTCTCCTCCTGCCCTCAATCTCTCCAAGCATCTGGGTCTTTTCCAAAGAGTTGGCTCTTCAAATCAGGTGACCAAAGTATTGGAGCTTCACCTTCAACATCAGTCTTTCCAATGAATATTCAGGGTTGATTTCCTTTAGGATGGACTGGTTGGATCTCCTTGCAAGGAACTCTCAAGAGTCTTTTCCAACACCACAGTTCAAAAGCATCAATTCTTTGGCACTCAGCTTTCTTTATGGTCCAAATCTCTCATCTGTACATGGCTACTGGAAAATCACAACTTTGACTAAATAGACTGGTATATTGTCTGTAATGGTTTGCATGCAGGGAACTATGGGGGTGAGGGAGGGGGAAAGGGGTCGCAAGAAGTGAATCAGAATAGGAAGGATGATTAAGTAACGGTGTCAAAGCATGCAGGCAGGAAGGCATGGAGGTAGGGCGGGTGAATGAAGGGGAGAAGGACAGGTTCCCAGCACCTCCTGTCCACCTCCCCAGCCTAAGGGCTCTCATGGAAGCACAGGGTCACCTCACCGCGTCCTCTTCTTGCTGCTAATTGAGGATGACGGTGTGTTGTTCTAATGGAAGAAAACCTCTGACCAACTCTCCAACTCAAGAGAAGTTTCTATTTCTTTCTATTTCTTCCTAGAAGTGACAGTTCCATTCAAATAATGTTAAATGATTATTTCAATGGCCCGCTCCAAAGAACATAGGTTTTGTTTTTTCAAAAGCCATTTCCAGATGGAACACTGCGTCCCTTTGTCTGTCTGACCATCTGGTTCGTTCCCTCCCAGACACGCCCTGTCTGTTTCCCTCCTCCCCACACCAGGTCACCTGCAGACGTGGAGCGAGACCCCCAGAGCTGGCTGGGGACAGCTCCCGGTCAGGGTCACATGGCCAGAGTGGGATGTGTCACAAAGCCCTCAGCACAGTCCCTGCATTTTCGCTTTTTCATCTGAAGTGAAAAATGTAGCTGCTTGCAGTTTGGGGCTCCTGTTTGAGTTTTATGTTTGACTTTGTTATTTCGGGACTAAGATTTTATAAAAATGCCTGGCTTGGAACAGCCTGGGGGTGACTGCCTGGGGGGGTGGTCCCCTTATCTCAGTAAGAGAGCTCGGACCAGGCCATTTGTGGGATGTGCTTGTGACTCCTACACATGTGCAAAGACCTGCCTCTCACTGCCTGTTACTCTATGAGCGTTGTGTTCCTCTGTGTCAACTGGGAGGGAGCAGGGGGCCCTGCTTGAGGAAGGGGGCTGGAAGTGGGGGAGGTGTCAGAATGTGAGAAAGAGGGGCCTGACTCCTGCGCATCCTGGGACTCCCTTGATCTGTGGGCCTTGAGCTGGGAGCCAGCCCCTCTCCAAGGAACCTGGGTGTTCTTCGTTCCCTGGGGCCAGAGCACAAGGTGTCCTCTGTGGAAAACACCGCCTTCTAGGTACCTTCCTTAGATGCAGCGAAGCCCAGCCCAGGGAAACGCGGCTCCCAGTGGCTGGGGAAGCCAGAGGGGCCACTGACGGGAAGCGGGGAGTCCCAGGAGAGCGTCTTTCACACACAGCCCACAGAGTCCAGGCTGTGTGGCAGCTTGTCCCCAGGTGCGGATCCTGTGCTCTGTGCCTAGTCCTTAGCCGTGTCTGATCTCTGGGACCCCATGAACTGTAGCCCACCAGGCTCCTCTGTCCACGCAGGTCTTAGGGCTCCAGAAGTTTCCTGTATCACAGTATGTGAGTAGCGGACTCACTAAACCATGGCTTAAAATCAGTAAGACAACTCATTTTGAAAGTGGAAGGAAAGACAAACCCAGACAAACAGAGCTTAGAAAGGAAACTGGAAGAAAGATGAAGACGGATTCGTCTACATGGTTTTAAAGCCCTGCAAGAAGAGCCTCAGGGGATGAGAAGCCACTGGGATTCACAGTCCTCCTATTTGCCACGGCAGCGACCACATGGCCTGCAAGCCCTGGTGTAGCCCCTCTAGACAGAGAGGCCTCCCGTCACCAAGCTCTTCCGTGCTGTCTTCACCCCGCTTAGAGTCTCCCCTTCCCTTTGAGAGTCAATTCCAGGGTCCCCGAGGAGGAGAAAGGGGTCTGGGGCTCTCAAAACCAAGATAGGGGTCTGGAATTCTCAAGGAGGAGGAAAGGACAAACCTTTTTTTTTTTCTTTCCTCTGCATTCCTTAGTCTTAGTCACATAAAATGGGTTTTTTCCTTTAAGCCTGGAACTGATGATTACACAACTCAGTTTAAACTCTGTATTAGCGATTATATAACAACAGTGTATCCTGCTTGAGGACAGTTTCTCCTTCCTGAAAACCTTCTGACTAATCCTGATATTTTAGAATGTATATTAAGGGAGTGGTCTAGTAGTATCTTTCCATCGTTAAGCTCTAATCCTATTATCCCAAAATGCAAATTGTGGGAGTGGGTCTGCTAAAATTTTCACAAACTTGAGATATTCTTTTGATTTATTGCAATAACTCATTAAACAGGTATACAACTCCCTTGCTAACATTGGCAAGGGGGGCACTCTCCATCCCCTTTCTGACGTCTGTGTCAGAAGCTTTCTTTGTCCCTTTTTTTCCTTTAATAAAACTCTGCTACACAAAAGCTCGTGAGTGATCAAGTCTGGTCCCTGATTCTGAAGCTAAATCTTCTCTGGAGATCACAAATCCAACATTGTTCACCATAAACTAGCAGCCTCACACTGGTCTTTGTTGAGCCAGTGACACTAGGGAGCTCTGGGTTCAAATCCTGTCCTTTCATTTGGCCATACACCAAACAGCTACTGAGATCTACAATGCATCGAGTACCGAACTAGCTGTGGGGCAATGGGCCCGTTTCCAGGCTTTCCTATACCTCTGCTTTCTTACAAGTAAAGGATAAAAATAAAACCATCTTAGAACAAGTGAGAGGATCAAACATGATAATGAACATAAAGCACAGGGCATAGTCCTTGACGCAAAGGAAGGGACAGATACAAACACTTGTGCTCATTATAGAGGGGCTGGCTCTCTGAGCTGAATTTTGAAGGTCAGGGAGACTTGGGAGCTGAGGTGGGAGGAACCGTGCTGGAGGTGACACTTAATGGCCCTCCAGTTATGGGCAGGGAGTCGCTTATCTCCCTGACCAAAATTGAAGCTTTTTGAGGACAGGTAACAGTTCACACATCTTCTGAAGATCTTCTGAGCAGTGCTGTTCAATGCGTGCTCTGTTTTCTGATGGACCAATGGTCAGGGTGGAATGGTGGCCCCACTTCCCTTAATGAAAAACCTGCAGTAAGATCCAGTAGGGAGTCTCTGTGCCATTGGGAAGAGTGACCCTATGGAAACTTCATGCACGATGAGAGTGTTCACTGGTGCTGTCATCACTATTACGGTCATTTGAGCGCATGTTCAGTCACGCACTGCGGACTGTAGCAGTCTTGTGACCCTGTGGACTGTCCCTGCCAGGCTCCATGGGATTCTCCAGGCAAGAACACTGGAGCAGGTTGCTATCTCCTCCTCCACAGGATCTTCCCGGCCCAGGGATCTAACCACTGTATCCCGCATTGGTAGGTGGATTCTTTACTGTGGACCCACCTGTTAGTTATTATTTTAACTATCTCCTATGCTCAACACCACTCAGCTTGTCCAACACCTTTCTCATAAGTAGGAAAAAAATGTTCAAGTAGGTGGGGTACTCACCCAAGCTGGATTCACAGGGGTCTCCAACCCATCTTTGGGTCCATCTGGCCAACCGAACTGTGGCCAACCGGAAGCAGCATCGTGTAGCCTGTGTGTCTTGAGACCATTCCTGTCATGTCATGGAGTCAGAAAAAAGGGGAAAAATGGAGTTTAGAAAGGAAAAAACTGTCCACACATTTCCACCTTTAGGTAATCGAAATGTGTGAGAAGATGGTCTTAGAGATCACCTACGGGTCTGTGGAATACTTCATTTTCTGCTCTTTTTTCCTTCTTCTCAGAATGTTCTATCACAGTGGAAGAAAATAACAGGTCACCTCTATGCCTTTGGCTACTGGAAACTTTCCAAGGTGAACTAAAAATAAGTGATGGATGAGAATGTGTTCTGATACCAGTGAGAGAACCGGGTTGGGTGAGAATGGCCCCGTTCTCTTTGAAGGAAAGAGGCAGGCCACGTGGAGAGGGCGACGGTGGGTGGTCAGGGAGACCAGGCTCTGCTTTTGTCTCCATCAGTCATGAGTCAAGGCCTGCAGGCTCTCTATTCTCACATGTAAGTTGAGGGGCTGGGCCAACGCCTGAATACTCAGAGCTTTCCTCCCTCTGAAGCGCACCCCCTTTCCTATAGCTAGGGACTGGCAGCTCTCAGGATCCTGCCTGCCTGGGCACGGTGGTCCTCGGGGCACCTGGCAAAAGAGCCAAAGATACAGCCACTAGCAACTTAGCTGTTGTTGTTCAGTTGCTAAGTCGTGTCTGACTAATTGCAATCCCAAGCACTGCAGCACGCCAGGCTTCCTTGTCCTTCACTACCTCCCAGAGCTTGCTCAAACTCATGTCCATCGAGTCAGTGATGCCATCCAACCATCTCATCCTCTGTTGTCCCCTTTTCCTCCTACCCTCAATCTTTCCCAGCATCAGGGTCTTTTCCAGTGAGTAGGCTGTTCACATCATGTGACCAAAGTATTGGAGTTTCAGCTTCAGCATCAGTCTTTCCAATGACTATTCAGGGTTGATTTCCTTTAGGACTGACTGGTTTGATCTTCCTGCAGTCCAAGGGACTCTCAAGAGTCTTCTCCAGCACCACAGTTCAAAAGCATCAATTCTTCGGCGCTCAGCCTTCTTAATGGTCTAATTCTCACATCCGTACATGACCACTGGAAAAACCATAGCTTTGACTAAACGGAGCTTTGTCAGGAACTTAGCAGCACACAGTCCCCAGGTGTGGGACCTGTAATGACAGTCAGGAGCAGAGACAGAAGACCTGGAGATGGTCCCGCGCCTGCGGGGCTCTGACTCTACCAAAGTGGGGTGATGCACCCGCCAACGAGGGGAGGGGAAGTCTCCTGGCAACCAGCTTTTAACAAACTGCTTCCAAAGCTGCTTTAAATCACTTACCTGCTTCAATATCCCAACTGCCTGTGTATTTTTCATCTGTTCCCATCCCTACAGGCTATCTCCCCAATTCCATAAATCCAATCTGTCATCACTCAGATATGTTTTCAGGCTCTGAACAACCATTTTTTATACAAACCCAACGGATTAACCTCCATCAATTGTTTAACTGCAATCAAGACAAGTTCATAAACAATGTAAATATATTTACTATATTCCTTTACAAGAACAGTGAGTGTACAACCGGCCAAGGAAGCAAGATCAGAGGGAACGCTTCCCTATGCTTTATGGGACTATTCATGAGTATGGATTGCTATGTCTCTTTAATTTTACCTTGGCTGGAGGGAGCCTTATTTTCTTAGGGATTTAGGTTAGCTCCCAGATGTAAAAATCAGGATCAATCTTCTTTTTGAGTTAAAAAAAATTGCTCTCACATTCATTCTTGCCATTTTTCCTCAAGGCCCTCATTTCCCGCTCCCTTGCTAAAATTAACCGCCAGTTGTCGGTGGAATTTGTTTGCTAATTCCCCAGGTTCTCAAAGGTACTTGCTGGTGTCACGCAATAAACTTGACCAGCTCAAATTACCTAAGTTATCTCGAGTCATCTCTGGATGTTTCTGGGTGGATATGAGTGTTTCTGAGCTCTCTCCAGTTCACACGTCTGTTTTCCTTGTGAAATTAGAGCAGGGCAGCATTTTCAAGGATTAGGTTAGTGAAACACTACCACGTGTTCACGTCTTTCATCTGTTCCTTGAGCACTTCATGGTTATATTTCAAGAGTGTCTCCCATTTGGCAAACACTATTCTAGGCACCAGTCAACCCTAAAGGAAATCAACCCTGAGTGTTCATTGGAAGGATTGCTGCTGAAGCTGAAGCTCCAATGATTTGGCCACCTGATGCGAAGAACCAACTCATTGGAAAAGACCCCAGTGCTGAGAAAGATTGAAGGCAAAAGGAGAAGATGGTGGCAGAGGATGAGATGGCTAGATAGCATCACCGACTCAAAGGACATGGGATTGAGCAAACTCCAGGAGACAGTGAAGGACAGAGAAGCCTGGCATACTCAGTTCATGGGGTTGCAAAGTCAGACACAACTTAGTGCCTGAACAGCTACAACAGTTCTCGGCACTAGGGACCCAGCAATGGAAAGACAGACATAGTTCCTGCCCTCACGGTGCCTCCCCTCTAGTGCAGTGGGATAGACCAGAGTGAACAGGCCGAACAGGTGACGCACACGGCTTGCTAGCAGGGAGTAGTTGTGAATGGGAGCGTGACTAAAAAGAGAGGGTGTCTGGGTGGGTCCCTTGCTGGTTTCCGGACATGGAACTGGGAATCGCTGGGCTGACATTTAGCTCTGGCAAAGAGCATCAGCCCTCGGGCACCCTGCCTGCCCTCCGCTGGCCCTAACCTGCCTGCTTCCTACATCTTTTCACCTGTGCGCACTGCACCTCGCTTGACTCTCTCTCTGAGCTCGTCCTATCCCCCCAACCCTCCCAGCCCCCCACCGCCCTGGCTCTGCCCTGGTTCTTCCTCTTTTGTTCTCTGGTCTCCGGATATGCACTGAGGTTTCTTTCCTGATTGTCCTTTGCTCACTGGTCTTGCATTTTAGTCTTTTTCTTTCTCTTTTTCTCTCTTTTTCTGTCCAACAAGCAGAAGGAATTCAGGCATGTCCTGGATAAGCCCAGCAGGGAAGTGCTGCTGTGGTTCTGTGATGATACAAAGTCTACTTTCACTGCAGCAAGGGAGTAGAAATTGGAATCAAACATTGGGGGAAAAAAATCAGAAATAATTTGCTTTAGAAACACAGTTATACATTTTTATGTGAATCAGAAATTTGAACAGTTTTTGTTAAAATGCATTCCACAGAATTTGTACAGAGATCCTCACTTTTGGTCACGGTAGTCATGCCTTCATGGAGAGATTTTCCTAGACCGAGTGTGAAAAGGATAGAAACACTTGCCGTTTTGCAGAGAAAGATGCATGTTCCTCTGGAAACAATCACGATTGTGCAATTTTTGATTGAATGTGTGTTGCTAGATTTTTGCAGACACTTTAGTGCCAGAATGAGAAGCGTGTTATGGTGGGGAATCCATTCCTCCTCACCTGTCTTTCCGGGCCGCTGTCTGGGGGTGCATCGCAGTTTGCTCCGCGTTTCTCCAGCCTTGTTCCTGCCTCCCCACAATCCTTCAGTGCCGCGTCGCCCCCCCTTTCATGCCCCATGAATCCCGGGCACTCTGCCATCCCATTACAGCCTCCTTCCGCATGCCCCCCTCCCCCTGACCTCTCAGGCAGTTCCTGGCACGCCTCCAGGACCCCCTACCTTTGGCTGTTAGAGTTTCGGAGCACAGCAGCTGTGACCGGCTTCTCTGCTGGGCCCTGACTCTGGGCTGGATGGAAACCTCTGCCGTTCCAGCTTGCACGGCCCTGGGGACACCCCCGTGCGTGCAGCAGGCTGTGTAGGCTCTCGGGTCAGAGCCAGGGCTCCAGTGCCCAGCTGCCCTCCACCTGGTGAGATGTTCTCCTTAAAGGGGACACAGGAAGCCTCGTTCGATGCCTGCTCACCAAAGTCACCGCCTCCCCCAAAGTCCGAGCAAGGGACGCTGAAGGTTAAGTGTATCTCCAGTTGCTTGTCTCCCTCTGGTTACCTTTTCCAAAGTGTAACCTTCCAGGGACCTCGAACCCATGGCTCTGGGATGTGCACTGGCCTCGTCCAGGCTGAGGGTCCTCGTGCCCAGGGGAAGGTGAAGGAGCAACGACCCTTGCTCGCTTGCTGTGGCTCCATTTTCAAATGCAGGCATGCTCAGTCGCTAAGTCCTGTTCCTTTTTACGACCCCGTGGACCGTAGCCCGCCAGGCTCCTCTGTCCATGGGATTCTTCAGGCAAGAATACTGGAGTGGGTTGCCATTTCCTCCTCCAGGGGGTCTTCTCCACCGAGGGATTGAACCCACATCTCCTGTGTCTCCCGCCGTGACAGGTGGATTCCTGACCACTGGGTCACCTGGGAAGCCCCTCCATATTTAAATAGAAGAGGCTAAATCAGAAGACTGCCTGGCCTTTGTAACAATCAGGTGATCACGGGGATGCTGTGAGGAGTTAGCTGAGTGCAAAGCATCTTTACAAAGAAGCTGGGGGATGGCTCCTCGCCCCATCCTGGTGGGTCCTCGAGGCATCAGTGGACTAGGGGCCCGCTGCCTCTGAAGCCCCCAGACTCAACTCTCTGGGTCCTCTTGCTCCTGCAATCTAAGGACTGTTATGGGGCTTCAGACTTTTTCTGGTTTCCACTCTGTAATAATCCTCCTTCCATTTTTTAAAAACTAAAGCAAAGCTGGAGAGAGAGACAAGCAACACGATCCTCCCGCGGTAGGAAGCAGGGACACAAGCTCTCTTTGTTTCCATCCGTGAGGCCCTCGGACTGATGTCAACGCCAGAAGGCCGTGCCGGCAGCCGTGCAGTCGCTCTTCTGCCTCATTTGCATTCCAGCCCGTCTGCGTTCTGACCTGTGTAGAGGAACGCATCTCATGTAGAAAATGCGCGAGCAGAAAAACACAAATGCGAGATGCCGTCGGAGAACAGATGTGCTCCGCAGTGCCCGCTCCACCCCACGCTCCCGATCCCCAGCTGCGTCTGAGCAACTCCGAGCCTCTGTCCACGGTCTCTGCAGCCCGGGTCACCACCTGTGTTGTGTTTCTTTCTCCTCCCCACTTAGCAAGTCAACATACACTCTGAAAAAAAAAAAAAATACTGACTTCCAGCTCCTTCAGGAAACGGGGTCTGAAAAGCTTCAGCTTGGGTATCAAGTCCTGCTGTAGATGTTGGAGGGTTGTCTGGTGACTTCTCGGTGATTTTTGAGTCCAGTATCTGGCCAAGACCATTGCCAGATCATTCTTCTTCAAGCTGGAATCACCCTCCATGATAGAATCAATCAAAATACTTTGCAAATAAAGACACTGCCAGTCCCTTCCAGCTAGCTAACTGCTAGGTGGAGAAGTATCAGTGACTCTGACTTTTGGGCTACTCACTCCTGAACTTCAGTTTATATCTTTAAGAACTAATGCTTGCCTAGATATATTTTGCAGAAAATTGGGGAGATTTGTTTTCTTATTTTTCTTATTTTTATTGTAAACATCTTGTTACTTTAAATATTATTTTAGCTATGTTTGATATAATTTTCTTATTTTGTGGCATCCTACTTTTTTTGCACTGGTTCCCCCCTGGTGGCTCAGATGGTAAAGCGTCTGCCTACAATGTGGGAGAACCAGGTTCAACCCCTAGGTCAGGAAGATATCCTGGAACAGGAAATGGCAACCCACTCCAGTAGTCTTGCCTAGAAAATCCCATGGATGGAGAAGCCTGGTAGGCTACAGCCCATGGGGTCGCAAAGAGTCGGACACTACTGAGCTACTTCACTTTCACTTCACTTTTCCCCCTTGAGAATATAGCATACAATTTTGTATTCAACACAGGGAAAACAAGCTACCTTTTATAGAAGTCCAAGTTACATAAAATGTCAGAAATGAATGAGCCTTTTAGCATTCTGGTATCTGACCCTGGATGTACTCCTAGTGGGAGATAAAAGTTAAAATCAGTTTCTGGAAAGACTTTTCTAAGGGCCTCCTAGGGGTGCTGCTTTCTACGCACAGAGTTGCTACCCACCAGGAAATGATGAAATGGTCCAAGCTGTTGGGTGAGGCCAGCCTGGGCCTTGGAGGATGGCTCCTGTCCCCAGAAGTGGCAGCAACGCTTCCCAAAGAGGGGACGTGATGAACGCCCAGCTTGGCCATAGTGGAAGACAGGGCAAACAACAACAACAAAAAATCACTCTATGTAACTTATTCAAGTGTGACCCAGCAGATACTTGGAGCACCTGAGCTGGTAAAGATACTCAATCGAATTAAAAGCTGAACACTGAGATGACCGGGTTGGGGATGGTCACCATCCAGCCAGGTCTCCTTGGAGCTACTTTTTCCAGGAATCGTCCTGCTTTGCTTCGTCCCCCGTGGGAAGGGTTGGGTCTTGAACTCTTTGTGAAGTCTTGGAACACATCACAAGGATTAATCACCATTAGCTCTTTATTTTAACAGCTGCCTGCTACCTCCGAAGCCCACGGCAGCTGTGGCTCCCTCCCTCTGCTGCTATCCCGGGTCCGTTGCAGCTGGAAACTTGCACACATAAAATGCAGATTTAAGCTGATTTTGAAATGTCTTATACTTGTTAATTGCTCCAATCTATATCACAAGCATAAAATCGCCGCTTTCACTTGACAGCCGGCTCCTCCTCGCCAGAGGCAGGAGCCCGTTTCTGTTTTCCTCTGGGTGAAGAGTGGACCTCCGTACACAGCCTTGTCTGGCCGCTTTCAGATCCCTGACACACTTGTGGACCGAATCTGTCCAGAAGTGACAGTGGTCTCTCCGCTCCGTGCTCATCTCTCTCCCCGGATGGACGTGGATGCAGCTGAGAATACGTCTTGAAGCCAGGTGAGCCACCGGCAGCAGAGATGCTCTCAGTCCTGTTTCCAGAGGAAATCTGGGGCTGTTTGCTGGACTTGCTGAGGCCAGAGGGAGACCTTTCTTTCCTGGTGCCATCACTGCCCTTTGCCAACAAGACACTCGCCTGACCGGTTCCACTCTAGCCTTTGCGTTTTTGCCTTGTTTTCACACTTTTGTGAATGGTCTGCATTGACACATGAATTTCTTCAGCCTCTGATGGTGCGGGCTATGAAATCTAGTGAGAAATGAGTATTTAAAGAATTTGTGTGCCTGAATGTGTGCCAGCCTGCTGTGCACGTAGACATAGACATGTTTTATCCTGGTTCTGAGATATGTGGATAAGATGGGGTCACTGCAATTTAATTATAGATCTTTTGGTTTTGTTTTGTTTTCTAGAAATTTGTATTCTAACATGAATAAACACAGGAGGAGGAATTCAAAATCTACCAAGTTGAAAAGTAAGTTAATTGTGACACGTGAGGCTATCTGGGATACTCTGCAGAAGTTCCAACAGGGATAGACTCACTGACATTTTAAATCACAAAGAAAAGCCTTATTTATACTTTGAAATGGTTCTGAGTGATTTGGTTTTTAGGTTAAAAGGGTCTTTTCTTTCCCCCATGTCTTTAATTGTGTGACTTTTGTAGCCCCATCTGCTGTTCATCAGTGGAATTGTTAAGGATTATGAAAAGCCTGGCATTTTTTTCTTTCTTTATTCCAATAGCATTTTGAAGTTTTTCCACAGAAATTCAAACCCGAGAAATCATTGACTATGTTTTTTGATGACTAGTTAAAAACATGCAAATATGATGGCTAATAGAACAGGAGAACTGCTTTAAAAAGAAGGAACTTCGAAGCCACCCAAGCCTGGAAAATATTTGGTATCACTCAACAAAAATTAGAGCTCTTTTCAATTTCAGGCTCTTTTGCGGCCCCATGGACTGTAGGCCACCGGGCTCCTCTGCCCACGGAATTCTCCAGGCAAGAACAGTACAGTGGGCTGCCATTCCCTTTTTCAAGGGACCTTCCCCACCCAAGGATAGAACCTGGGTCCCCTGCACTGCAGGTGGATTCTCCACCACCTGAGCCAGCAGGGAAGCCCCCACAGATGCAGGGGCAGGCAGTTCTTGTTCCCAGAGGCTAGGATGTCAGATTAAGCTCCTGAGTCTAACAAGGTGTCCTGATTCTCGGTTCATCTCAGGGGTCATTTAGACAGAAAACAATGCCTCTTCTCCCATGCAAAGGTAGGCTTTGGCAGGCTTGCCTCAGTGGCCCTCACAGGGGGAGTCAGGCTCTGAGTAATTGCATCCTCCCTAAGGCTGGGGAGCTCTCAAGGTGAACCCCAGAAAGCTCTGGAGCCCTTCCTCACCACCTGCTGTTGTCACGTAGGAGTTCTTCCAAGAGCATGATGAATTGCTGACCCGTCATGCCTCTGCCTCTAACCAAAGAACACAGTTTCCCAACTGGACCAACAACCAAGTCAAGATCATTCAGCCTGAATTGCCAGGCATCTCTTCCTCTGGCAAGATCTGATAGACTTGGATTTAGGTATCTTTTGGACAGCCTTCTTCCGGGCCCCCACGTTCCCTCCCACCTCGTTCTGTTCTCACTGTGGAGTCACACTTCAACAAGTAGATGGTTTCCTTGTCCGTCATAGAACTTGGTCATCTCATGCTCATACTGCAGAGCTGTGACCCTGCTTTTTAAAATCACTTGGAGTGTAGTAGCAATTCCTGAGCGGAAGATAGCCGATCTATCCTTCAATATATACATGAACGTTGGGTCCCCCTCATGAAGAGGAAACCCAGCACCCAATGTGCTCTTTCCTAGCCCAATAAACACCATTATTGCAAGGACTAATGCCAGTTCAGAAGAAACTGTAGCTGAAATTCTGCCCTGAGTCTCATATCCTAAGGAGGGGTCTTAAGAATTCATACTCCATATGCTTAAAGTGGGGGTCTACTGTGGAGAAGGGGCCCAGGACTAGAAATGCTCATTGCTGAAACACAGCTCTGGGAGAAGTTATTTCATTATATCTGTGTCAACTGATTGCTAAAGAGTGATACACTTAACCTTCACACACAGAAAATGCATGTTTATCAAGCCTTCCTGGATATGCTGTAAATGAACCAACCAACTGCAAAACTCCCAAAGCTTACTTCACTGTTTGTACAGTTGTGAAACCTAATAATGAATTTGTTTTCTTAATTAAATGTCATATTGCATATCCAACCTGACATTCCATTTGAAATGCAGGTTTGTTTCTGAATTTGGGGGCTTCCCTCATAACTCAGTTAGCAGAGAATCCGCCTGCAGTGCAGGAGACCCCTGGGTTCGATTCCTGGGTCAGGAAGATCTACTGGAGAAGCAATAGACTATTCGCTCCAGTATTCTTGGGCTTCCCTGGTGGCTCAGCTGGTAAAGAATCCGCCTGCACTGTGGGAGAGCTGGGTCTGATCCTTGGGTTGGGAAGATCCCCTGGAGAAGGGAAAGGCTACCCACGCCAGTATTCTGGCCTGAAGAATTCCATGGACTGTATAGTCCATGGGGTTGCAAAGAGTTGGACACGACTGAGCGACTTTCACTTTCAGCCTTTCACTTTCTGAACTTGGGACCAAAGTGAGCTCTCCCTCATCTTGTCAAGGGGGTGTGGACTGGGACAGCACAGGTGTAGCTGTTGGCAGTGGGTCTGCTGGTCACTCCCTTTGGTTGGAGCCAAGAGCCACTCTGGACAGAGAGCCAAGGTGCCTGCACTATGTCTTTACCCTGTTTCTCTGCAGTTTTCTGGAGATGAAAGAAAAACTTGTATGAAAGAAACAAAGGTAGCTGTATCCTTGGAATCCACGTGCCCGGCCCGTTTGTGGAGGTTTGTATTTCGCGTGTGCCCATCAGATTTCCCAGGTCCCTTTTGGTCCCGTGCTGCTAACCCTGCAGCGTGCTCTTTCATCCAGTCAGTAAACAAGCAATCCCTCTGGCTCCTGCACAAATGCCAGTGCATGGATGGGCCATTAAGAGAGCCTGTGCTGGGAGCTGTCGCCGCTCCTTCCGGGAAGGAAACACGTCCCCACGATGTTGTCCCGTGCTCCCCTACCCCAGGGCTGGGACTCTCCCGTCCCCGAGAAGCAGGGTTTTGATTTTAGTGGCGTGTGCTATGGCTTCATCCATTGTGTTCAGTGATTTGTCTTTCAGTCTCCATTAATGCTTCTGATTTCATTTCACACTCAACCAAACTGGAATCCTTGGTGGACCCATGAAAACAAGGGGGTGTGCTTTGGGACTGTCACACTTTGGTAACCGGAGCGGCCTTGAAGGCGGGACCAGGCTGGTGGCAGGCAGGTCGTGTCTACCTGAGCCTCAGGCCTAGAGGCTCCGCAAGCAGAGCACTCACGGCCTGCAGGGCCTGTCTGGCGGGGAGCGGGGCGACTCGGCAGCCGCTGTGATGCAGGGACTGTCTGGCCCTGCGGTGACCCTGGTGGACCACGAATATAACACTGAAGTTTCCAGAAAACAGTTGTCTGGTCCTATATTTTCCAAGCAGAAGAATGGAGTCAGGTAGAAAGGAAGCAAGCTGGAGCAACCTCACAGCTGGCTCTGAGAATTAGAAAGGAAAGAGGAGGGAAGAAAGAAAAAGAAATAGGAAGGAAAGAAGGAAGAGATGTTAAAAAAAGGGAAGGAGAGAGGAGGAAAGAAAGTAGCAATAGGGAGAGGAAATGAACTAAGAGAACTCACTGGAACTAAATTAGTAATTTGATATAGTATAATATAAGTATATATAACAAGCGTCACACCATTTTTAATAATAGTCACTACTACTTCTTAGATTTCTTCCTTAATTAAACTTGCAGTTAACAGGAATAAGCTGGGGTGAACCTGACATGACTTCCCTTGGCTGAATTACACAGCCCTCAAGTCACGTGGGCTTCCCTGGTGACTCAGATGGCGAAGAATCTGTCTGTAATATGGGAGACCCGGGTTCATTTCCTGGGTGGGTAAGATCCCCCAGAGAAGGGAACAGCAATTCACTCCAGTACCCTTACCTGGAGAATTCCATGGACAGAGGAGCCTGCCGAACTACAGTCTATGGAGCCACAAAGAGTGGGACACGATTGAGTGACTAACACATACACACACGTGCACACGCGTATGAGGGTATCTAAATACATTTGATGCAAAGGGGACAATGATAGATGCTTTTCAAATCATGATACTCAACGATTTCTCTGTCGGAGAACCCAGTACCAAATGCATGCTATCAGCACTCTTCAGGTGAAGACCCCCAGCACCCAGACCACCTCTAGCATCAGTGGAGAGGGTCCTTAGCAGCTGACTCAAGCCTCTCAGCCTCTGATGACCTCTTCATTTTGCCTCTTCTGAGAATCCTCTAGAAGTGAAACTGACTTGAATAAGTCACTGGAACTCTTTGAACTTTTTTTTCAATCTATAAATGACATGGTAAAAAATGCTCAATAAATAGAATCTGTTTTACGGGCCATAATCATGTACTGATAACCTGCTCTTAAATATCACCCTGGTTTATTCACAGGTGGTTTTCACTTAGTTTTAACTGGTTTTATTTTTTGTATAGGATGCAATGAAGAAGCCTTAAAATAATATGGCATTTCTAATAATTTCCAAAAAAGTTGAAGTTCAGTGATATTCTAGCAAAGTCCCAAATAATTAAAATATTTTTAAGGATTTATCTATGCAGTTGATTCAAGAGTATATAAACAAATGCCTGAGTTCTTTCTGGTATAAATTTTTCATGAAATGAAGGTAATGAAAAGTATCACTGGTCAAAAATTTAGTTAACATTCTGAGGATTCTCCAACAAGGCAGAACAAATCACTAGCAAGGACAAAAATCTCTAACATACAAGAGAAAAAATTGTTTCACAGTAAGAGAAATCTGTGGCATTAGCTATAATTCATGTTTTTAGGTGAATGTACTGCTAATCCTCAGAAACATCTTGATGATAAAACACCCAGTAGACAGTATCAGAAATGAAGACTGAGTTTCCACATGTTGGTTTAGGAGCCAATGACACCTGAATGGTTAAGGGCCAGTTCTAGGGACTTTCCTGGTGGTCCAGTGGTTAAGACTCTGTGCTTTCACTGCAGGAAGCGTCGTTTCAATCCCTGTCGGGAGAACGAAGATTCTGCATACCTTACATGCAGCAAAATAAAATAAACAAGATGTTAAAAAAAAAAAAAGACTGGTTCTAACCCCAGGGTACCTCCTACACTTGGCTTTTGCAATTTTCTTTTTTTAAAATTGAGATGTAATTGAGTATACATCATGTAAGTTTAAGGTGTACAATGTGTTGATTTGATCAGTTCAGTTCAGTGACTTAGTCTCATCCGACTATTTGTGACCCCATGGACGGCAGCACGCCAGGCTACCCTGTCCATCATCTACTCCTGGAGCTTGCTCAAACTCATGTCCACTGAGTCGGTGATGCCATCCAGCCATCTCATCCTCTGTCGTCCCCTGCTCCTCCTGCCTTCAATCTTTCCCAGCATTAGGGTCTTTTCTAATGAGTCATTTCTTTGCATCAGGTGGTCAAAGTATTGGAGTTTCAGCTTCAGCATCTGTCCTTCCAAAGAATATTCAGGACTTATCTCCTTTAGGACTGACTGGGTCGATCTCCTTGCAGTCCAAGGGACTCTCAAGCGTCTTCTCCAACACCACAGTCCAAGTGTTTTTCAATTCTTTGGTGCTCAGCTTTCTTTATAGTCCAAATTTCCCATCCATACATGACTACTGGAAAAACCATAGCTTTGACTAGACGGACCCTTGTCGGCAAATTAATGCCTCTGCTTTTTAATGTGCTGTCTAGGTTGGTCATAGCTTTTCTTCCAAGGAGCAAGCATCTTTTAATTTCATGACTGCAGTCACCATCTGCATTGATTTTGGAACCCAGGAAAATGAAGTCTCTCCCTGCTTCCATCATTTCCCCATCTATTTGCCATGAAGAGACGTGAGCACCTTAGCATCAGCAGCACTGTTATCACCTCTCATATTTGTGTCACCGGTGTGTGTGTATGGAGACAGTTTAAGCTCTGCCTTCGCGACTTTGAGGTATATATTAAAGTCTGCTGACTGTAGTCACCGTGCTGTGTGTTAGCTTTCTGGGACTTGTTCGTCTTCTTGCTCTGTAATTTTATCTTGGTGGCGACTTTTTGGTAGGTCGTGCAGATCGATGCCTTTCCATTGTTATGTTAGAAAAGCATTAAGGACACAGTGCCTCTCGAGGTTTGGACTGGATCTGAGGGGACCTCACCCCGGCATCCTCCGCTCCCCTGAGCTTCTGCTCCATGCACATTGTGGGCTGGCACAGGGCCAGGAGCTGGGACTCGCAAAGTGGGCCAAAAAATACCTAACTTTCCCTCCTGGAACTTCAAGTCAAAGTTTTCTTCCCCTGAATGCTAAAGAAGGGTGAAAATTAGTGCACTTTACACAACCTCCCTTATTTCTTCTAAAAATAAAATAGAGAAATGATTGAAAATAAAATTGTGTAAAGTATCATGAAGGCATCATAAATCCCATCATGAAGGATTCAGTTCCCTCAACAAGGCTGTTATACCTTCTCTTTAAGGGGTAACAATAAGTACTGAGAGCTGTCAGTGTACAGGAAAGAGTGTATGAATAAGTAAAATTCAATGCAAATTCAGAATAACCAGACTGCACACGTCGTATTAGCAAACAGACAGGCTTTGCTTATGGAGTTTGTGTAGAAGCTGAGGCCAAAGGTCTGACCTTGCATTCTCCAGATTCTAGTTGGTTTCTGGAACAAATAAAAATATAGATACTATCACGCTCAACAGAGGTTATCAGGGCGTACCAGGTTTCATCTTTTGTTCTTGAGGTTAATTAAAAAATGGCATTGCTCAGCTTCACAGGTAGACAGAGTGTGAGCTGGTTCTCAGTCACTGCGTTGAGTCTATGGTCAGCCCCGGATGTCCATCAGACACTTGTCACGTAAAGTCCCAGACTCCCACGGGTTCCCAGGAATCCTCCCAGAGTCAGTATGAAATCTAGTCTCGGTTACCTTCTTTCTAAGGGGGGTTTGCTCAAGACTTTTTGGGTTTTGTCATATTTTACACTCTCTGTCACTCTTATTTACCAAGTTGACAGGGACCATCATTTGGGGCTCAGAAACTCAGAGATCTGAGCAGAAGTCTTCTAGCAAGCAACACAGACAGAAAGGATGCTAATGTGTTCAGAAATCTATTTCCCGTTTATTATCGGTGACTTAAATAGTAGCTCCACGCAAAGTTGCTGCCGTGTGTCGGACGCTGTACATCAGAGGATAACCAGGTGACCGTCAACTGAGTCCCTTATTCAGCAGTGACTTTTAATATTTATGTGCTGATCAAATATACTCTTCGGGGGGTCTTCTTTTGCCTTTTCCCAAACTGAGGTGTTTAAGGATTTCTGCCTTCAATTCGCTTCAGAGGACGAGTAACTGCAAGTTTCTTCCCAATGGTCCTCATCATCGCAAATGAAATATTTCCTGAGCAGACACACGCTATGCTTATATCTGCATACCTTTATCTCTCTATCTATATCTCTCTATATATACATATATGGGTACACACACATATATGTTCATGCACACATATAAATAAATTATATATGGGGCACTCGAATAGCCCATTGAAAAGAATTAACTTTCTTTTTAATATTTTTGAAGAGTGCTTTATGGTCCTGTTGACCTGCTATTAGTGAAAGCTTAGCTCTCAGCAAAGGTAATTAAATTATAAAATCACTGCTGCAATCATCAAACTACTCATAAAATAAGAAATGAAAAAAAGAAAAACGAATAAAAATCTTGCAGGCTTTTCTTCTTATAATATTGCTCCCTGATGTTAATTACATTTAAATGGGTGAGTACTATTTTGGTATCATTCATACGCCTCCAAAAGAACTTTCCAGTTTATCATACCTGTCAACGTCGGTGCATCACAGGCTAATACTTTATTAAGAAAAAAATCATTAGGGAGCCGCTGATCCCATTTAAGTACATTGGGCAGAATGTAAGACTAATTAAAAAGCATATTTTTACATTATTAATTTCTGAGTTTCACACTTAATGAATGTGAAATGACAGGGCTACTATTTTTACATTCAGGCACTCTGGGCTTTCCAGTCGGGGGAATTAAATTCTGGGGATTTTTGCAAAGATGTTGCTTGAGAGATATGTTTTCAAGAAAAGCTAAGCTTTTTAGCTCTGCCTTTTCCTGGGAAATTATACTAAAGCACATAACAGCCACTTAAAAAGAGTAGTTAAATAGATGTTATTTTTTTTTCATCCTACTGCTATAAAAGTATTTTAGATGAGGTATAAAATATGGTTTTTAAATGATATTATGATTTGCAAACACTAAAAAATAATTGCAGTGCAGTTGAGAGAGAGAAAACATCTAATCTTTATTGTGTAAGACAATGTGATAAAATATTTTACAGCCAAAAGCTCATTTTGCATCTGGAAAATTGTGTAAACTGATGGGGAAAATCTCATTAAAATGAAAGGTTATTTTTTTAATATTCTCAGAACAAAGCAGCACATTACCACTGCATTTTTCCTTTTTTCCTATTTATTAAACCAGACAGTCAAGCAAGTGTCTAACGTACGAAATAAATAAAAGCGAAAAATGACAAGACCATCCGTGTAGATGGACAAAGATGAATTATGTCAGGACGCAAAAGATCCACGTTAAGAACAACGGTGGGTGTTCTAGGAGCTCGTTAGCTGTAGAAAGACGTTGGGTATTAGGTGTTATGTTACTTAAAACTCTGCTGGCTGAACTGGCTTCTCTTTCTAAGCATCTGTACACACAGCCCATTTTTATAGGGCTAGGGGAGGAGAAGGAGAGAGAAAAATCCTTTCTTTTTTTCCTTTCTCTTTCAAATGTGCTTACAATTACCTCTCTGTATTTTTATTGTCTTTTTACAAACCACAAAACTCACACTGGAGGCAAAGCTTAACTGCTGAGGCTTTCCTCATGTAAATATTAGGAAATTACATTTGTACAAACTGCGGGGCTTTGTGAATGGGGGCTGGAGAACCTCCAACACAAATTAATCAGGATAAAGTTGCTCTGTGTTGAACACGACCAGAGTTTATTTTCTTAAAGTATTAATTTGTCAACAGCTTTCCCGCCTCGGCTCGGCTCATTTGGAGGGCAGAGAAAGGAAGGCATACTGCAGTCTTCACTGCTTTTTTCACCTTGTGGTTTGAGGACCCGATTGCAGTCAATCAAAACAAGAGGGGGGCTTAATTTTTCAGTATTAATTTTCATATAAACATCTGATAACACACAACAGAAAAGTGAAAAGACACGTAGGTGCTTCAAAAAGTCTTGCTTTCAGGGAGGAAAACAATGAAACTGATTTAGTCTGATGCTGAATCACTGGCATTATGTTGTGTGTTTGAAAGGATTTCCAAAAGAAATGTTTTCCGTCTTCATCCCTAATTTTCTGTTCCTCGTAAAAGCCACTCCGTGGGTCCAGGATCACTGTAGCGGGAGAGCCACACTGACCGCCTCTCCTGCCTTTTAGGTTCCGAAGACACGGTGGTATTTTTAATTATATCTTGATTTTCTTAAAATATTTGTTCCTCGTTATGTGTCTGGAATGGAGGAGTGTGTGTAATGACCTCTATTTTTCAGAGTTGCCAAAAAAAATTAAGGACAAGGCTCAGCTCTCCCCTCGCCAAATGTTTTAATGCTTTTCCATGAAAACAAATCTTGTTTGTAATGTATATTAAACCTGAAGTAAATAATGCATCCTGTCAGAGGCAAATGCTATGGTGCAGCAGTTACCAATTCCGCCTCTGATAAAAACAGGTCAGATGGAGGATCGTGCCAGTTAGAGAGCGCATGCATCTGTGTGGTCTGAGCAGGAATCCAGCACGCCTATAGAATGTCCCACCCAAGTGTAGCGAATTAATAATCTCTCTCTGAAGCACCTACTTATCCGCTATATCTTTTTAAAAGAATCCTCGGTATTAGATTGACCAGGTCTCAAAGCTAATCCAAATGAACTCTCAAAAATCCCACTTTAATTTTTCCCACCTAGGATTAAGGTATGATAATGATGGGCTACTTTCACGATCATTTCACTTTCTTTCCCACCCTCTGCTCCACGCACAAGTGCAGAAGCGACAAGGCCCAAGTTCAGAGCTGCCCAGACTGAGATGCAGGGCAGAGGTCTCCTCCCCGGAACTTGGAACTCAGGGAAGGACTCGGCAGGACCAAATGGCTTATTTTCCACAGGCCACTACGTCTGTTTTGAAAGAAGATCACCCTTAAGAACAGTTAATAAGACACGATCCTGTACATCAGGATTAACTGGCTTCCACCGCCCCTTAGGTCTTCCTGGGTTGTTTATGTTAACAAACATCTTCAAATATTATTGACACACTCCGTGTTTTATTAGGCTGCATTTACCTTGTCCACCATTTTATTATTCAAGGTTTCCGCTGTTGCCAAGCATTAATCAATGTATTATGCTGCTCCATCGGGCGAGCCGTACAGAACAGGGTGCCCCTAGGGTTAACACAGTCAAGAACGAGAAAAGTGTTTTAGACATGGACACAACATGTGGTTTACTATTATCATGAAATGAGGTGAACTGGGACTCTATACATATGGATTTTGAATTGCATAAATTTTGATTGATATCATTTGAAGACCGAGGCTCTGAAAGGCTAGATTTTGTGAAAGACGATACACAGACCAGCTATTACCACATACAATCATACCAGGAAAAGCATCTGAAATGAGCAAGGCAGCTGGCTTTTAAATAGCTAAAACATAACATCAATACTTATTTTGAATAATGGAAAAAAGAGGTAAAAGATGCTGACCCCGGCCTGACAGGAACATGTACCAAAAGTAGAACCGGCCCCTTGGGGGCAGCCCCTGCTCCACGGTAGCTGCCAACACTGCTCTTTCTTTCTCCCTCTTTCTGCCCCTTTCCCAGTCCCCTCCCCCACCTCCATCCTCTTTTCTTTTTTGCCCTTAAAAAAAAAATTGAAAAAAAAGGTAAATTTTTTTTTTGAGCATGAATCCACTGTGGACAAGCGGCTAGAAAAAGAATTTTCACAAATTCAGGAAACACTTGAGAGGTAAAACCAACATCCTGAGACAGAAGACAGGCCAGCTTCTGACACCAGGTTGGACCTGGGAGGCCCAAAACCTCCAGCCAGGAAGTGCTGGCCACTGGGTCAAGGCTCCAGAGGCCCCGGTCTGGGGGCTGGGGGGGGGGCGCAGAACTTTCCATGCACCATCGAAACCAACAGGCCTTTTCATGGGAAATTGGCTGAAAATGTGCTGACCGGCATAAAAACTTTTATTAGAATCCAAGGACCAGGGAGGCTGAACTTCCAGGGAATGATGGTTTGGGGAGGACTCTGCCGGGATGGGACGTCCCATCTTTGGAGTTCGGCGCCAGGGTCCCCACTGATCCACACTCCACCCTCACCCCCGCGGCCCCCGTGTCCCCTTCGAAGCATTGCTACCTGGAAGGAATGGGGGCGCTGAGCCCCAGACCCCTAAATTGGGCAGCCCTGGGGACTGGGGGCGCCGGAACTCCTCCTTTAAGCCGCGCTCCCCCACGGGGGCAGCAGGGGTGGGGGCATGGGGATCGATCGTGCAGACTTTCTGGAGGGGGAAAGGGACATAAATCCGGAAAAAAAAAGTTTCTGCACATTTTCAAAACCCATGTTGCGCTCTCTGAGGTCCTTTTCATTTTAACCAAATCAGGGGGAAGTTGTCCTCACAGCGCGAGGCAGATGGAACAATAAATCACAGGCGCCGTTGACTCCTGCAGTGCGGTCTCCACAGCTGTCACTTTTTTTGTCTCTTTGGTTTTAGCTGACATGGTTTGAGGTCCACGGTGAACCAATCTGGACTTTTTTTTACAGTCATATCCATCAAAACGACCAGTGGCCATCAGCCCGCTGCAGCCATCGATCCGGGGGCCCGGGCTTCGCGTGCCCTGCGCCACCCGGCTCCTAGGTGAGGCTGGGGAGCAGCACCTCGTTTTAGCAGATTTTTTTCCCCCTCTTTTTTTTTATTTCTTTGCCTCCAGCTACAGCTGTGATTTTCTGAGCAGCCTCGGCTAACGTTATTAAAGTTGCATCAGGATAGATGCAGAGCAAAGCCGATCTGGGCTCCGCGCTGGAGCTGGCAAGACCGGCTGCCTCGCTTCGAGTTGTTTTTTAAGTGCGAGGAGGCGGCCAGCTATGCTCCGAGTTTCCAACTCGTTGCTTATTTTGCAAAGTAAACAAGCAAACGTTATGTGCATAACCTTGGCTGTCTCGGTAAAGGTCAGCGCGCCCCTGCGCACTTCCCGGGCTGCCTTTGGGGGGCAGTCTGATGCCGAGGATTTCGGCTGTTGGGGAAACAAGACGTGCTCGCCTAACAAAGACTCAATCTACAAAGGCTGCATAAACAAAACAGTGATTACATTTGAGCTGGAGTGCCGCAAGTTTACTTCGGTGTATAAAATATCACCCGGTGAGCGCTAAATAGCGAGCGGGCTGGGCTGGGGGCCAGGGTGTCTTGTGTACCCAGGGCGCAGTCCGTAGACTTTTCTTGGACAGGGAGATGCCTCCTGGCAGGCTCCTACAATAGTTGCCCGGGACAGAATTCCACTGAAAATTCAGGAGATTGCAGGCGAGGTTAAAATACTCCTGCAAAGTTTCTTTTTGAATTGCATTTTCTTCCAAAATGGCATCTCCCTTTAAAATCTTTCTAAGCATTTTCATTTAAGCAGAGATAATGTCATGTAGGTACACAAGTTTCAAAAAGAACCAAACCAAAAAAAAAAAAAAAATTATATGCGGGCATAGGGAGCTCACAGATACACAATTAAAAAAAATTGGCTGCTTGAAAATCTCCAGTTAGGTCAGGTTAAATTTATTATATTCTTTTATAGCTGAACTCTATGGTTTTGACTTGAGGTGACAGCTGAAATGCACCAGAAACCTTTGGAATTTCAGTACTATATATTACTATAAGGAAGAAAATAAAGTTCTGCCATTAGAAGGTAGGTGCTTGCCTTAAAATGTTCAAGGGGGGAAAATGTTAATTTTTTCCTGCAGTTCTTTTTTTTTTTTAAGTATGAAGTGAGGTACATGATCACAACAGTCAGCTAAGCGTAATATAAGCATAGCTATGAAACACTGCTCTTGCCCTCCATTAGAAATACTCAGGTTGCTGTAATGCAAAAGGGAAGGATTGCTCATATTTTTAAGTGAAAACACCTAATTTGGTGAATGTGTATTTTTAACCTTATGAAAAGGGTGTTCTGGGCAGGACTTTCAGCAGCTGAATCTATGCTCAGAGCACACTGACTGATGATATTATCCATGAGGACAAAATATGATTCTTTTTATACGAAGCTGCCAATGGCTGTCCATAGTTCAATTCCAAATGAAATACAGAAAAGCCTCTGCATTCTAAGAGGCATCCATTCATACAGCTATAGGTCTTTCCTGTTAAAATTATTTCTGACTTTGGAAAGAGATTAAATATGAAATCCATTCTTGAAATAGTTTCAGCGTCCGGTGGCAAATACTTTGCCTCATGTCAGATGTCTGCAGTGGATTTTGTAAGTCTTCGTATCTTCTAGGCCATCACAATTTGAGCCCCCCTTAAATATCAGGAAAGCCCTCAGTAGATGCCCGGGAGAAATCACCCGACTGCTCTCTTACGAATGGAAGTAACAAGTTGCCAACTGCATGGTCCTAATGACATAGAAATAGGTGATGCTGCTGCAGACGGCTGCAGGTCAAAGGTACTGCTCCCTGGACCATTTCAGGGGTTTTGCTTTCCAAGGGTATAGCCAGCCTCTGGCTAAACTTTGTAGCTGCAGCAGGGAGCAGTTTTATTTGGACAACAGTGGAGAAAAAGATGGACAAAACTAAAAAAAAGAGAGAGAGAGAGAGAGAAAAAAACACTAGCCCTAATAAACTAAAGCCACATTTCCTTGTACTTCCTAATCTGTATCTGATGGAAATCTGGCAGAAAAGACCAGTTACCCAAATCCAGAAGCAGCATCATGAAGGGCCAGTGTCCAGAGCTGCAATTTGTATGTGTATAAATGCAAGACATTAATTTCCTATTCCTGGGAAAGGCATGAGAGCAGGGTCTGTATTTTTCTGTCTCAGAGTGCATTTGGCACAAAGAGTTGAAGACATTCTCCAATTCTGCCCTAACCACAGAGTCACAGAGCTTTCCGGCTGCACTCCCAGAAGACAGGGGTGTGCTTGGTGGCAGTTAAGCAATCTTCTTGGTTTGCACAACATATTTTTCAAATCATACAAACTGTTAAAAAAAATAAACAAAACACCTTTGCCATCAGTGTTGTCTGTTGCTTGGTTTTCAGCTCCATCCTTAAATCTGCATTCTAAGAGCTAAATGACTGAGTTGTCAGCTCAGGATGAGATTGTATTTTTCACTGTGGCCTGAAACACTCCCAGATGACACGGCTGAGGGATAAAGCCTCCCTGTGGTTGTGCTATTGTTTTATTTCTATTTTTCGCTTGACTCCAACCTCTAGTGCAAAAGTGCTGGGAAACCAGAGAGTCACAGGGGTTGGATTTTTCTAGCATTTGTCATCTGGAGGAGAGGATTCTACTTGCTTCTTTAACCGAACAGTGTAGTGCCTTGTAGGGCTACTGAAAAACTCCTCAAAGGGAATTCTGTTTATCGACAACACACTTCTAGATACTCAATTGAATTCTGCAGGATCCCTTTTTTAGACGGCTTTTTTTTTTTTTTTTGCATTCCTTTTATGTGCTAAATTCACAACAGAAAAAAAAAAAAGACATTATTTAAATGTCTGCACCTCTGTCTGTCAAGACATAAGACTTGAAGGAGGACATATTTTTCCTATTTTAGGTCTTCAAAGGAGCAAGAAGAAAAAAAATAACTTGGATACTATATTTCCTCAAGCTTTTTTCTCATGTCACCTAAATCACTCACTATTTATTAAGTATAAATCCTGCCATGGGCCTCTAAGAAAAGTACCCAGGAGTAGGGGAAGAAAAGGGAATTTACAAATAAGTATTACCCATGATGGGAGATTAAGGTTAACCGCAGTACACAGGCCGGATTACAAGGATGTGTTGTGGGGGACGTGCCCAGGTGACCCCCGACCTGAGCCGTCTATTCCCTTTGAGGAATCGCAGCCTGGCTCAGCCAGCCTGAAGGGTGGTTGGTGGTGGCCTTTTTAAGTTATTCACACTTTATTCTGTTTTTCTTTTAAAATAGTGTGACCAATTGTGATCAGCGATCGCCTACCTTTGTTCTAGAGCAGCAGGCGCCAACCTTTTGGGCACCAGGCACTGCTTTCATGGAAGACGATTTTTCCACGGATAACTGGGGAGGGATGACTCAAGCACCTTACATTCACTATGCATTTTATTCCTGCTATTATGACATCCCCTCCACCTCAGATTATTAGGCATGAGGTCCCCAAGATGGGGGAGCCCTGATCATTAGATCATCTAAAGAGCCCAGCAATAGATAAACATTCATTTGCAGGATCATCCAGCCTCCGGAGGGGAGCGGCTCGGTGGGCTGAGCCTCTCCCCCGCCAGCCTCGCACCTGTAGCAAGCGGAGGAGCTGCAGCGGTGGGAGGACTGACCCAGGGGCAGAGCTGGTCCTCCCCACGCCATTCGAGTATCTTAAGCACAGAGGGGGCTGTGAGCAAAACACAAGCATGTCATGTGCCCGGGTGACATTTCGTAGCAAACAAGGTGAGCACAATCCAGGAAGTGTTGCATTTTATGCCAACAACAGCCTGACAGTTTTCTCTGTAAAGAAAACATGACACTTTTCCAAATATCAGAAGAGGCGTCTTCCGCTCCAGGGATTGCTGTCCTGTCACGGGGCTGGAAGGTCGCGGGCTGGCCTCAGGATTGCTGTGGCTTCACGAGGCGGTGGTGGAGGGCTTGCGCGTTAAATGCTGTAGGCTAAGGGGAATCTTCCTCTTCATCTCTGAAAGCAGTGACAGCAGGAAAAAGGTCTTTGGTTGACGGCAGTAACCTCTGGGTGGAGAGGTTCTGCCCTAAGCAAGGGGAAGTGAAATCGGGTGTGTTAACGCGTGGCCGGAGATGCCCGCCATATGTAAGGGTACTCACAGATGCTGTGAGTACCCCTCCCCGACCCAGGTGCTGCTGTGGACCCAGGCAGGAGGAATTTCTATTTTGTGCAAACAAAACGCACCCAAACGAGAAAGCCTGTTTCCATCACAGCCTGGGAAGCCTGTTGTTTCCACCTGCACTCTGCTGGAAATGACCACACAGACTCCTTCCGGCCCATGTCCTGCCTGCGGGGGGCTCCCCAGCGAGGGGTCCCACACTGACATTCAGGGAGCTTGCTTCCAGGACACCTCCGCTGTTGAACTGCTTTGAGGGTCTGCATGCGCTTATGGTCATTCTGTTATTTTCAAAAGGTGCCCCCCTCCCCGGAGGTTGCCTCCGTGGGCATGGGTCCCAGGCAGGCGTGCGATGCGGCAGAAGCTGCAAGCACCCTAGAAGGGCCAGGGGACCAGGGGAGGCAGCGTTAGTGAGAACACGAGGCTGACGTCGAAGACACAGCTTGCTCCCTTTCACAGTCAGGAGACTCGACTTTGAACCCTGATAAACGCGGATGCCCTGTTTTTATCTGGTCTCAGCTGTGCTGAGGAAATAAAAAATTCTTTCAAGCAATTTCTTGTAAGAGTGGGGTTCCATTTTAATTAGCAGAAAGGCAAAATGTCGCTTGCCATGTCAATACGTAATTCTTTGAGTTAAAGTCAAATGGGCTCTGCCGACAATGAGGAAGGAAAAAAAAAATCAAATCAAATTTCAAGCTTGAAAGCAGAGAACAGAATGGAAAGTGATGTGTTCCCTGCCCGACTCCCCCCACCGGCGCACCCGCTTCGAGGTCTCCCGCCCCCTCCCCGCCCTCCCCACACCCTCTACTGGTGGTTATATGCTTCCTGTTGCCCCTTTTATAAGCAATAAGAATTTAATAACTGAGGGCAACTCTATAGCAATATTTATATGGGTCAAGTGGCTTAAAAGTATGCAATAAATGTAGAGTTATGAACCACATTGCCCCTTTTTAAATAATGCAATGAGCATGGAGATATTATGTTTCATATTCTGGAAAAAAAGGTGTTTCGAGCTAAGCTCCTGGCATACAGCAGACATGAAAAGTTATACAGAACCCATAACAAAGTCACTGCCTCCTTCACACGGCGTGTTATGTCAGTTCCCATCCCTCTCTCAGCCCACAGCAAGAAAGTCCCAGATGGTAGGAACGAAACCTCAGCTTTTCTCATTAGCAATCAGCAAATTCTCTTGGTGTCTATGAGTTTCAAATCGAGGCAAGTGCTTCTGCCCCGAGTGTGAAGCCCAGTAGGATCATAGAAATAATGTTGCCTGATCAGTGGGGTCCCATTTTCATAACAGGCTGGAGAAAAATTGGTGGATGTGCATTGAGCAGCCTTCACACGTTCTGCGGGCCCCAGCAACTCGTGGGGCACCCTGGGCGGGGGCGCAGCTGAGAACACACAGTCGGTCCCGGCAGTCCATGGGACCTGGGTGGCCCAGTCACGGTCACACCCTCCCAGGCAGTCGTAGGAGGGCAGCTTCCTAGTTCAGAAATTTGCAGAAGTTAGATTTCCTGAGATGTTCTCTCTGTAAGCGGGAGTGAAGCTGGTGGTCTGGGCCTGGGTCCGTGTATTGCCCCAAGGTCTGTGCCCCTCTGCCCAGGTCCCCACAGCCGCCCCTGGCTCCATGAAGGCAGTGCCTGCAGTGATGAGACCTTTTCTTTCAGTGAAAAGCAAAAAGTCCAGTCCAACCACCGGCTTCACCAGGCCAGGTCTCATGTGCATAGGCTTCAGGGGAAACAAATGTTTCCAGAGCTGGACAGGCAGACACCCCTGCTGGCAGCCTGAACTCTCCCAGAACCTACCCAGATCTGCGGACACCAGGGTGGGACGTGAGTCAGAGAAGCAGCTCAGGAGATGGGCCAAGCTCTCCAAGGAGGGCCCTTCCCACCAGTCCACCCCTGGGGCCTGCAGGCAGGTTGGTGCAGAGCAGGTGAGGTGCCCTGTGTACCTCAGTGAGGGGTGGTGCTGGGGCTCTGCTCGTTTGCCAGCCTCCCAGTCTTGCTGGCAAGGTGACCTCCCAGGGTCCCTACCTCTGTTTTGATAATTTTCATCTATGTGTCTGCACCGCAGGGCGCCTTCTCCATGGTCAACGTAGGGATGCTCCATGCATGGGTTAGACATGCGGTAGATTTTCAGCTACACCACTCTTCATTCCCATCCAGGCCTCACTAATTCAGCCCTCAGGTGACTTATTCCAGCCTCTGCATTAACAGAAAGAAAGCTCATTTGAGGGAGTCTGAGTCTGACAAAATTAGGAAGATGGTGCTGGTGACAAAAAAGCCGTGGACTCAATGCCCAAGTCTGCCGTCTCTGCCATGCTGTTATTCGCTGGGCCGGGACTATGGGGTGGTGGGTAGGGACAAAGCTTCTCTCGTGCAAATAGACTACTTCCACTCTTGGGTGCATCACACACATTTTATGACTCCTAACTTCTTCATAGCCTGAAGAAAGGAAGGGGTTGGATGGACAGAAGGAAGGAAAGAGGGAGAGGAAGGAGGGACGTTACATCAGGTGCTTGCAACATGACTCCTTACTGATGTTGCCTTTCTTCATGCAGTTTGAAATGATTTCTCTTTGTTCCAGTCTTACAGCTCTGTCCCAGCCTTTTTTTTCTGAACAATGAGTTTGCTATACGGAATAAAAATCAAAGTTTGGTTAAAAAAAAAAAATCCATATTTTCTTTCAGAGGGCAAAACTGGGCAGCTCCACGAGAGACTTGCGGGGCTGGAAGATGCTCTTTCTGTAGTACCTCCATCACCGTCTCCTCTCCTGCAAATTAAGATCGTAGAGCTTCTGAGAGCATCTGGACTGGGATGAAGATGGAACTTCTAGAAGCATCTTCATCCTTCAAAGAGAAAGGCTTTGCTTGAGTCCTGCTCATGACGCAGCATCTTTGGTGTGCTATGAGGCATTTTTAGACCTGCCTGAACGTGAATCAGTGGACCCCAAAGATGCAGTTTTTACTCTACAGGTGTAGATTGTCAGGACCCCGGGAAGGTCACTTTGAGCTCTGCTTTTGTCTCATGGAAACCCTAAGAGTTGATTTCCTCTGTGCAATGATTGACTGCAATCAGAGACAGCTTGGCGGAGGTGTGTTGGAAATAGCAGAAGAAATTTCCACTCTGCAGGAGATGAGGGAGGCCTCTCCAGGAGGGAGCAGAGTATGCTCTCAGCGTTCAAGGCTGAACTAGACCCAGGGAGCTCGCCGCTCACCAAGGGCTTCAGATGCATGTGGCCTGGATCCAGTCTGTATGCCTGCTAGTAGCTCACCCTTGGAACTTGGGCAGGTCACATTCTTCTACAGAACCTCAGTTTCTTCTCCTGGAAACTGTGGACACTAGTGATCCTGCATTAAGGGTTCTTAGACGAGTCAGTTGAGCAAAGGCTTGCAGAGGACTCAGTGTAATTCCCGCACTTAGAAAGTCCCCTCTACATGCACACGCTTACTTTATTGACTTAGCACCAGGGCCACACATTTTTTTTGTAAAGGATCAGGTAGTAAATAATTTCAGCTTCCTGAGCGGTGGTCTCTGTCACAGCTATTTAACTCTGCCATGATAGGGCAAAAGCAGCTGCAGACGTCAGGCAGCTAAGCCTTTCTCTCTTTAGGACGCGGATGTTTCTAGACGTTCAGTCTTCACCTCAGTGCAGATGCTCTTGGAAGCTCAGTAATCTTAATTTGCAGGGGAAGAAAAAGTGGGGAGGTACTACAGACAATGACTGGTGTGACTGTGTTTCAATAAAACTTTATTTACAAAAACAAGGAGCAGGCTGGATTTGCTTGCAGGCTGTGCTTTGCTGACCCCTGTGTAGTATATTGTTACTTCTATCGCCACCACTGCCTCCTCCATAGAGACCTGTGCACTGTTTTCCAGTGGTCCCAGGCTGCTCTTGGTCAGCCAAAACCCTACTGCCTGGAGAATTTTCGTTGTCCCTGGAAATCAGTGTCCCACTGATCATCGACACTTTCATTCTGTGCCATACTCCACTCGGCTTTAAAAGCGTCATTGTGAAAGGAAACAGTTTTGTTACTACTAAAAATATTGATAGTGATACTATGATGTCACTACCACTTCAGGTACAGGCCCAGGTCTCTGCCTGCAGGATCTCATTAAAGTTTGTATTGAGCCCCTGGTTGTCATACAGGTAACGAAGGAAAAAGCCACGTTTCACAGTTAGAGGAAGAACTGATATAGCTGATAATTTTCAGGTCATTTTAGGAATGTAATCTGCCTAAAACAGTCATCATTTTTTGGTCATTGGCTTGCTTGTTTAAAATACTCTTCAAAAATTAATCCGTGTGCCTTCACAAACCAAATCCCTAGGCTTTGAGCCAACGTGAATCCTTCCACTGAATTGAAGTGTTCTTGTACAGCTATTTCCAATGGAGTTTTACAGTGAACTAGCTTGTGCTTGCTTTATTTTGAGGCAAAGCCAACCATCTGCCCCAACCCAAGTGTTGGACAGTGGATGGGCTTGAGAAGTTCCATGTCCAGGTCAGCAGTAGTCTTTGAGGCCACTGGTCTGCAGCTTTGAGTGTAAAAGAGGACAGAAAACAGGGTCCTGTCCTCCAGGGAAGGACCAGTGCAGAACGATGTTCAGTAGGACAAGGCCAGGGTGCAGGCAGCTCCCGGTTCCCCAGCAGAGGAGCCAATCAGAAGGCTCCAGATTACCGCAAACTAAGGGCACTGAGGTCCTTGGTTCTGGGCTGTCAGCTCCTCCTCCCCCTCTCCTTGCATCTTTGCATCTGTAAGCAACATTCATCTGTCAACTTCGGATGGAGAGTCTGTGATGCTCGGGCAGCCCCCAGCACTTTTCTTCTTCCTAAAGAGGAAGGGATGATCTGTGAAGATAGAAAATCATTTTCCTGCCTGTGTTGACTCAGACGAGGGAGTCTGGTGTTGGGGAGGATGGGTGTCTGCCTTCCACTCTCCTGGTGTGAGCCTTGGCTTATCAAGGGTCCGTGGGGCTGAGGACGGCCCTCAGCTGCCCACCAGCTGCGGGGCTGCCCTCCCTGAGCTGGCCTGTAAATGCCTGGGCAGTGCAGCAGGCTTGGCTCTGTCTTCAGATCTGCTGTGTGTATGGAGTGCCTGGACTGTCGAGGATGGTCTCTGGATCATCCATGTGGCCAGGCTGAACATCTTTTTGCACCAGGTAATGAGGGTTCAGAGGGGAACCCAGCAACCAGGAGCCACTGTGGGAAGCCTCCACACAAGAAACCTGCAGTGACTGGCAGATGGCCTTGTTACTGAGAGGCTTTGGATGTAGGCAACTGCATGCTTGAATCATCCAACCCTCCATCCAGGCCTGATTCCATGCAGCAGGGGCTGGTATGATCCCCCACTCTTAGACACTCCTAGAACTGGGTGTGGAGGATGGCTAGGTGCCCGGTCTAGGGTCACCTTGAAGCTGACTTGGCATTTAAACCCAGCGTACTGACTTCAGAACTCACTCCTGTAACTTCAGTGATAATCACATTGCCTGAAATTGTAGCATCATCCCGCTTTTGCTCACAATACTCTCCTGCTTATGGGAAGAAAAGTTATGACCAACCTAGATAGAGTATTAAAAAACAGAGATATTATTTTGCCAACAAAGGTCCGTCTAGTCAAAGCTATGGTTTTTCCAGCAGTTATGTATGGATGTGAGAGTTGGACCACAAAGAAAGCTGAGCACTGAAGAATTGATGCTTTTGAAATGCGGTGTTGGAGAAGACATTTGAGAGTCCCTTGGACAGCAAGGAGATCCAACAAGTCCATCCTAAAGGAAATCGGTTCTGAATATTCTTTGGAAGGACAGATGCTGAAGCTGAAACTCCAATACTTTGGCCACCAGTTGAAAAGAACTGACTCACTGGAAAAGACCCTGATGCTGGGAACGCTTGAAGGCAGGAGCAGAGGGGACGACAAAGAGGCGTTGGTTGGATGGCATGACCAATTCAATGGGCATTAGTATGAGTAAACTCTGGGAGCTGGCGATGGACAGGAAGGCCTGGCGTGCTGCAGTCCTTGGGGCTGCAAAGAGCTGGACATGACTGAGCTACTGAACTGAGCTAAACTGAACTTCTCTTGAAAGCCGCCTTCCCATTAAGTTGTGTGTGGTGTCTTCTGGAGATGTGGCCAGACTTCCTCACTGAGGTGGGTCGGCTCAGCGTGGAGAAGCCCCATCTGGCTCTCTGTCCATCCAGCCAGAAAAGGTGCAGAATGGGGGATTCAGAGTTCCCACCCAGGACCGGCCGGGCTGCGCCAGAGATGCAGGGGGCGCTGCCATAGGGTGAGACAGAGAGAGCAGAGCTTTCAGCATCTCCCCCTCGAGGCTTCTTTAGTCCATGACCACCGTGAACAACCTCCTTCGGGGTCTCCTTGTGGGCCAAGGGATGGACAACAGCTTTGTGGTTGCCTTGGCGGAGTTCAGCCCAGCCCTGGAAATTATGCTTTGTCTTGAAGAGCTCACTGTTTGTCAGAAGCAAGTAGAGCAGACTTTGGTGCACCCAACCTCCTCTGAGGACCAGATGCGTACACTCTCAGTCATTATCCTAATATCATGGAAAACACACAAATTTAAATGTTAATGAACTCTCTTCTTGACTCTTCATTTGTCCCTTCCTTACACATCTACTGTTACTAGATTTGGGCTGATAGCCTCAAAGCACAGTTTGGCTCTGGGCTGTGCGTGGAACCTGAACCTGTGTGAGTTCAGAGCTTTCTTTCCAAGGTGGTGAAGAGGAGGAAGGTACCTAAGGCAAGGAGACCTGGTTTCCAATCGTTCTCTGCCATCGCCAGGCAGGCAACCTTGGGCAGAACGCTGGGAGAATTTACTTATCCCGTTTTGTCTCCCTGGGCCTTCGTTCTGTCTGCTGGAAAATCCTACCTGCACAAGGACAGGAGATGGGATCTGAAGGTCCTCAGAGGGTGTTACCAGCACGTGATTTCACCAAAGAGATGCATGTACAATATCTCAGCTGACCTTCCCTTAATTGAATCTAGGGAACTCTTTCAACTCTCTCCCCTCAGAAGTTAGGGTTATCATTCTGACACAAAACAGACATGGGAGAGAAACGGTGCATTCAGTCCCATGTACAGAACTCCACTGATGCCAGAGGGAGTTGAGAGCAAGTCTTGAAGAAGAGAATTTGGTCTGTTGAGGATTTGTGCCTGGGATAGATGGGGAGAGATTAACGACAAAGAATTAGAGGGCTCATTTTGACAAAAGAGGGAAGCGATTATACGTGTGGCTGGTGGGGCTATGGGGGCAGGCCCCCAGCAGTGCTGGAAAGAGCCCCAGACAGACTGAATGGTATGTTTTGAAATATTGTGTAAACCCCTGAGAGGAGACAGTTGGGGATAGCAGGCCTGAGAAACCAAGGTGATCCTCAGCCCTGGAGTGGGGGACAAGAAACTGTTCCTGGAAGAGGAGGAGCTGGATGTTGGGGAGAAACACTCACCACCACCCGGAGGCGTGGGAAGGCCTCTGCTGCTCGGGAGCCTGAGAGGAGTGTGTGTGTGTGTGCGTGTGAGTCACTCAGTTGTGGCCGACTCTTTGCGACCCCATGGACGGTAGCCTTCTAGGCTCCTCTACCCATGGAATTCTTTGGGCAAGAATACTGGAGTAGGTAGCCATGAGCTTCTCCCGGGGATCTTCCTGACCCCAAAAGAGGCATTTGGGGAGAATAAAAAGAGCTTTACAATCAGGAAAAGATCTAGATCAGAACCTGTTGATGGTTCAAGTTTCTCAGCTTCTTAATTGTTTAAGGACAATTTAACAAAATAGTACATGCAACTCAGAGCTTTCAAGAAATCAAAGTCATGTTCTTAAAGAATAGGATTCTGTCTGAAAAAGGCACTTCTAACAGCTGAGCCTGAGACGCCTGGGCTGGCCCAAGAGCATGCGGCATGTTCCACACAAAGACACAGCTTTTGAGCTGAAAACCTTCAGAGCTGCGCCTTTATTTTATTTTATTTTATTCATCAAGCCTAAAATGTGATCATTAGTAACAGACCGATGTGTCCCTAAATTTGTTTCACTTCACAAGATTCCTTCCCAACTAATTTAGAACAAAATGTGTCCAACATTTGCTTTTTCCTTGATTTCACAAAATGTCATTTCTGTCCACAGGAGCCTGCAAAACACCGAAAGGGGAGATTGAAGCAAACTCAGTTTGCATAAATGCTTTTCCAGTTAATCAACAGGCACCTCTGAGAGCAGGGCTGGTGGAGAACTGAGCTTAAGACCCACAATGCCAGCAATGCCATGGGAATGGGGCTGTCTTAAGCCAAAGAGAATTGCTCTGACACCCTGGAGAGCTATTGGGAGCCTTGTCCTGTCCTAGGTCCTGGGTGTGGACCCTCAGTTAGAAGAGACAGTGGAGGGCTCAGGAACTTCCAAGAAACAGATCTAGAAAAATCCCGCACAGGTGATTGGGTTGGACTGCTCTGTTTCGACCGACATGAAATAGCTGGAGAGACAGAAAAGTCCCGCACACCAGGCAGACTTTGTAAGGATGCTGGTCCTTGGTTCTGATGGGGGCTTGTCACAGCGTTTATTGGAGGAAAAGGGAGGTCCAGTGGGATCTGTATGTCCCAGTAACTTCAGATGGTGACACTACACACATGGCTTTTGAAGCTCGGGGACTATAACATTTTAATCCCTAGGAAGCCCTGGAGAGCTGGAGCAAAGCCGTGGGGCTCTCTCCTGCAGGAGCCGTAGGGCAGTGGTGGCCTGGTGGGGACTCCTGTCCTGCGTGCTGTGTATTCGAATCATCAGAGGGCAGGTCGGCAGGAATGCTTCCGACTAGACACAGGTCCCAGAGAAGGAAGCCGTCAGGCAAGGGACACCTAGCCTGGGGTGGGCCTCCTTCCCCCGAACCTCTCCCCTCGAATTTGAGTCAGCAGTTGGACTAATGAATGACAGTCGGGCAATTCGAGTTCTGAAGGAGACAAAGCAAAGTGTAATGATATGATTAGAAAGGTCCCCCAATAAAGACGCATGAGCCCCTCATTACGTGGGCCCGTGAGTGCCAGCTGCCACTCTGCACCCAGCCTGCCTTCTGATGACTAGCCTTTCCATCCCCTCGGCTTGTCTCTGTCCCTTGTGCTATTACACTGAACGGCGCTGAGTCATTGTTGCTAGTAGGGGGTGACACGGTAATAGCTTAATAATAGTATAATCTCACAAATAATAATACGCTGTCACCCTGTCTGGAGCACGATGTTTACAGGGGACGTGGTAATGTATGATGACAGTAATTTGAATAAAAATGAATTTACAGCTCTTGTCTCATTTGCAGTAAATTTTCGCATCTTTCATGCACAACTGGTGCTCCCTGACCCCGCTTGTCACTGTGCTGGCGACGGTGGTGGCGGCTGGCTTTCAAGCGAGAGGCGGGCAGGGGAGTCAGAAGCCTACAGCTCCTAATGGGCTTCCAGAAAGGAGTTCACACTGGCTTCTCGAAAAATCTTTCTTCACTTGTTTCCCGAGATGAGGTGGTTTCATTAATACAAAGCTGATCGGGGAGCAGGCATGGATGAAAGCGATTTCGGGTCCACGGTTTATGGAATTATTGGAAGGAGTTTCCTGGAAAATGGAGGAGACCTCAGCGGTGGCCCAGACTTGGTCCATTTGAAGGAGAGGTCAGCAGTTAGATCACTCAGAGCCCCTGCCCGGGGACCCTCCCCTGCCGTTGCTGCAGCTTCATACATACACCTTCCTGGAGGCTGGCCCTCCCGACCCACCAAACTTATTGAGCACAAACTGGACTGTTCTCTCAAAGGCAGACACCAGCCCGTGGTCACTCGGATGTGCCCTCCTGGAGACCCTTTGCAAAGACTTGCCACGGGAGGTCCCTGGGCTGCCTGGGATTACCACCTTCTCTGTGGAGGAAAATTAATGTGTGACGAATGGGTCTCCAGTGAAGCTGTGAGTAAGTGTTGTTGAGTGCAGGGAAAAGAGTCTGGCCATCCAGCTCACAGACTGACTTGAATGAGGGCAACAAATGGGAATTTGCTGGGGCTTAAAGAGAGACACGGAGAAGGCAATGGCACCCCACTCCAGTGCTCTTGCCTGGAAAATCCCATGGATGGAGAAGGGTAGGCTGCAGTCCATGGGGTCGCTAAGAGTCGGACACGACTGAGCGACTTCACTTTCACTTTTCACTTTCATGCATTGGAGAAGGAAATGGCAACCCACTCCAGTGTTCTTGCCTGGAGAATCCCAGGGACGGGGGAGCCTTGTGGGCTGCCATCTATGGGCTCGCACAGAGTCGGACACGACTGAAGCGACTTAGCAGCAGCAAAGAGAGACAAGGAAGTGTTTCCAGAAACTTTTCAAGCTTTAGGCCAGCACAGCAGGCATGTCAACAAATGGAAGGGAGTGAGGGCCACGGGTGAACGTGGAGTGAACGTGGACTGGCCGGGGGAGACCCCCTGGAATGGCTGCTGACCTGCTTCCCAGCAATCCTGCCCCTCAGGTAAGTTCATCTAAATTAACTTCGCCCGTTCCCGTCTGTTTTAGTTCACTGACTCCTGAGATGTCAGTGTTCACTCTCGGCTATCTCCTGTGTGACCATGTGCAGGTTACCTTCATTCGTGACCCTGACATTCCAGGTTCCTGAGCAATATTGGTCTTTACACTGGAGTTCACTTTCACAGCCAGATGCGTCCGGCTGAGCGTCGTTTCCTCTTCTTTCCAGCCATTTCAGTCTTCTTGGAGCTGTTAGTAATGGCCCTCCACTCTTGGCCAGTAGCATATGGGACACCTTCTGACCTGAGGGACTCATCTTCTGGTGTCATATCTTTCTGCCTTTTCATACCATTATGGGTTCTCTTGGCAAGAAGACTGGAGCGGTTTACCGTTCCCTCCTCCAGAGGACCCAATTTGTCAGAACTCTGCACCTTGACCTGCGCCCTGCACGGCATGGCTCCTAACTTCATTGAGTTATGCAAGCCCCTTCTTCACTACAAGGCTGTGATTCATGCAGGTGGGGAGCAGATGGCCATGCTTCTAAACTAGAGGCGCTGCAAGCGGGATTTGCCTACATGATCAAGGAGGATGTCAGAGGCTCATGCTAGGGGCTCAGACAATAAAGAATCTGCCTGCAATGCAGGAAACCTGGGTTCGATCCTGGGTCAGGAAGATCTCTTGGAGAAGGGAATGATAACCCACTCCAGTAATCTTGCCTGGAGAATCCCATGGACAGAGGAACCTGATGGGCTGCAGTCCATGGGGTCCCAAGGAATTGGACACAAGTGAACAACTAGAATTTTCCGAGAAGATGTCAAAGGTTCATGCTCTGTAAGGAAAAGGGGGCTGGAGTGGAGTGGGGAATAGTCTGTGAGCCCTGGAGAGGAAGTCTGACCCAGGTACAGGGCCATTTAAGACCTTTGTAGTGTCCTACCAGACAACGCTGAGTCATTCTGTAAATGGGTGAAGAGAAGCTTATTCTTAAATTGGGTTGAATGGACAGACAATTTCTTAACAAATTAACCTTAAAGGAGAATGGAAGCCTTTCAAAAATTGCCTCGACATGCAGCTTGGCCATATCCTACCCCTGGGATTACTGCAAAGCCAGGTAACTCCAACAGCAGAGATTTTTCCAGAGTGCTCTCCTCAAAGAATCTTACTATCACCTCCCCCCACCCCTACTCCAGATTGTGCTGTTTCTTTAAGAACAAATGCTGTAGCTGAGTATCAGACGCTTAGGAATGTCCCTTCTAGTATACATAGGATCTGTATTAGTGTTGTGTTCTGAGTGGTAGCAGTCGCTGATGTGGGGGTGGGGGGCAAATATCTGTCAAAAAATGTTCAGTTTTGCTGAACATGTCACATTAATGTCATTTAGCCACAAATACCCAGGACTCCAGTTATCAGTAGTGTCCAGTTCTTTATTTTTCATTATCCGTTTCTACTAGGAAGTTTCATAGATGCTGCTACTGTTTCAATCATGATATAAGTCAGCTGATTGTCATGTCAATACTCACTTACAAAAAAGAGAAGAAAAATGACTCTGATTAAAAGTGGTGTCTGTCCCCTAACTGCTGTAGGCAAAGCTGAGGCTCCCATCATGTAATTTTGTTCGCCCCAGGCAAAGATAAGAAGGGATCTTCTTAAATGATTGCCTTAAAGACCAAGCGCCTAGGAAAACATCAGATGTGTGAGTCCCTGTCCCCCCTCAGGTGGGAGGCTCCATCCCCTCATTCTCCAGGGACCTGTTTCCCTGCTACCCTTTGCCACCTCTTCCCAGCTCACCCTGGGTTCCTGGGTCTACTGCCTCCAGCCCTGCATCCCCCCTACCCACTCTAGGGCTTTCACCCCTCCCCACCACTCATCCTAATGGGGGACCATCAAGTTAATCACCCCCCAAACTGCATCATTTCTTTTAGTCTCCAGGCCAATGGGAGCCTTTGAGAGCTTTTGAGAGGACTTTTGGGAAGGACTAGACTGTTGCTTTTGAACAGCGGTGCTGGAGAAGGTTCCTGAGAGGCCCTTGGACTACAAGGAGATCCAACCAGTCCATCCTAAAGGAAATCAGTCCTAAATATTCAATGGAAGAACTGATGCTGAAGCTGAATCTCCAATACTTTGGCCACCTGATGCAAAGAACTGACTCACTGGAAAAGCCCCTGATGCTGGGAAAGATTGAAGGCAGGAGGAGAAGGGGACGACAGAGGATGAGAGTGGTTGGAGGGCATCACCAACTCAACGGACCTGAGTTTGAGCAAGCTCCAGGAGTTGGTGATGGACAGGGAAGCCTGATGTGCTGCAGTCCATGGGGCTGCAAAGAGCGACTGAGCTGAACTGACTGAGACTGTTGGAGGCATCCAGGCAGGTCAGAGTTTTCTTCTCTTCTCTCTTCATGCTGACCTCCTGCCTTTACTGTCGTCCATGCACACACTGGTGCCCACCACTCTTCCTTGAGAAGCACCGTGCTCTCATGCTGCCTCCTGCGTCCTCAGCAGACGTTCTCACCCCTAACTCTCCTTCCCCTAAACTGGAACCCTCAGTCATTTCCACCCTCTCTCAGGCTACCGCTATGTGATTTTTGGGGTACTTTCCAGTATTTAAAAGTTTGATACCTCAATTCCTTAACAACAGAGACAACAAAAAACATGTTTTCCAAATATAAAACCAAAATGTGTATACGATCTAGTTTTGGGGAAAGTACAAAAAAAAAAAAAAAGAGAGAAAAATCATTTATAGTTTTACCCACAGATGAGCCCTGGTTATTTTCTCCCCTAGTCTTTAAGGGTTAGAGTTTAAAAAATATGAATTTTTATATACAGTATGGTTTCAATCATTTCTTTCAAAGGTTGTGTTTCTTTTCCTTTTTAACAATTATTAGAATTTCCCCACATCATTAACTCCTTATAAATATTGCTTTTAGTAGCTTCATATCATTCCACTGGGTAGATATTCCAAATTTATGAATCCACTCCCCCACAGTTGAATGGTTAGACTGATTCCAAAGTTTTGCTTTTAAACATCACTCTGCAATGAATAAATTTGAACACAAACCTTTTGCTGAATTTCACATTATTTCCATAGGACAGATTCCTAGAATGGAATTGTGAAGGACAAAAGAAGAAATACTCTAAGTCTACAAATAAATATTGCCAAAATGTTTTTGTAAAAAGACTTATTTGTGTGTGTGTGTGTGTGTGTGTGTATGTGTGTGTGAGTTTTGGAATATGGAATATGACTTAATATCCATTTTATCCAAAATGTTTTCTTTCCCTAACCTTCTGTGTCCTGGTAATTAGACCATTTTTTTCACTGCCACGCCATTTTTAGAAATTACTTATTTTCATCACTTAGATGCTAAAGAACTTTATTTTGAGAGATGTGTACACACACACACACATATACATTCTTTTTTATTTTTTAAGACATTTTCAAACACAGAACGGTTTTCAGAACAGCGCAAATAGCTCCCTCCTATCCCCCATTCACCTTTCTCCTTGAACTGAGTCTTTTAGGGCCGCGTGGTCTGGGCCACATCCTGGGGTCGTGCCTGTGTAGCCTCTTTCAATCGTGAACAGTTGCTTGATCTTCGACCTCTGTGACCTTAACACTTGAGGAGATTATGGGCCAGTCATTCTGTAGTGCGTCCTTCGGTGTGTGTTTACTTAACGTTTCCTCATGCTTAGGCCCAGGCTCTGTTTGGCTTTGCCGGAATATCGCAGCAGCCGGCTGCTTCCTTGTCAGCCTGGAGCACAGCGTTGGTTTGTATCATTCCTAACGGTTTCACTTCGGTGACCCCACAGAGGTGGCGTCTGCTAGGCCTGCTCTGCGTGCGGTTCCTCTCTCCCTTTCTCATGGATAAGTACTGTGACCGGAGATGTCTGAGACTTGGTGAGGCCATTCCTTATCCAATTTTTACTTGCGTTGTCTCCATGCATACTTCTTGCCTGTGTGAATTACTGCTACGGTGTTTCCTAAGTGCTGACTTTCCATTTCCATCTTTCTTCCCACATTTATCTGTTGACATTCAAATGTGAGGAGCCATTTTCTTTTTTCCCAATATATTTGTTTATGTCAGGTGGTTTCATTGATCCCCATTTTATTCTATGGGTTATAAATTATTCCTACTTATTTTTCTACTCAAACTGTCCCAGATTTGACCATTAGGAGCCCTTGAAGTTGCTCCTTTGACCTTTAGATATGCACTCCTCTTTCTTAAGTTCTTCTTTACTTTCTGGCATTTGAAAGCAATTTCAAGATAACCTAATTCTTTTCCCAGTCTAGCCATTTCTCCAAGAAGAAGCCCAGGCATTTTTTTTTTTTTAAAGCCAAGAAGGGCATTTAGAAACCAAGATCTGGCACTAACTGTGCTCATTGTTCGTGGAGCATTGCTGCTTCCAGCCCTCTCAGTGGGCAGAGCTAGGAAATGTGTGTGTCTGTACATGTGGGCGCATCTTTATCTATATTTATTTTTATGCCTATCTGTGAAAACAGGGTGTTTGTACCAACACTTCTGATCCAATCCAGCCACAGGGTGCACTGCAGCTTCTCTGTTTTTCATGATTGCCTCTCTCTTTTTAGACAGTGAAAACCTGGCTCCCATTAGCCTTAATATGTTTTCTTATTTGCTCAGTTCTCTCTACTGAAGCTAATTCATTTCCCCTGCCAGGCTGCAGCCTCTCTTGGGTCCCCTCCGAAATTGGCCCCTGGTTGGCACTGGTTGCCGCCTTCCCCCTCCCACCTCACCTGGGACACCTCCACTCAGTCCTCCTTCCCACAGCTCCAGGAGTCAGTAAGCGGCCCTCTGGCTGTCCAGACCACAAGGTGGGTGGCCTCCCACTAGGAACACTAAACTCCTGCCCAGACCATGCTTCCAAATCCCACCTCCCTTCTCTCCACCCATCACAACAGGGAAAGAACTAATTGAAATGTGAGTGGCTACAGGAAATCAACTCTGAATATCGATTGGAAAGACTGATGCTGAAGCTGAAGCGGAAGCTCCAAGACTTTGGCCACCTGATGTAAAGAGCTGACTCATTGGGAGAGACCCTGATGCTGGGAAAAATTAAAGGCAGGAAGAGAAGGGGACGACAGAGGATGAGATGGTTGGATGGCATCATCAACTCAATGGATGTGAGTTTGAGCAAACTCGGGGAGATAGTGAAGGACAGGGAAGCCTGGCGTTCTGTAGTCCATGGGGTCACAAAAAGTTGAGGATGACTTAGTGATTTAACCACCACCACAACACCTGGGACTCTGCCTGCAAGACACATGTGTTTATAAACACTTACCAGCCAAGATAAGAATAGCTTGGTCTTTACCAGAGACCTTTTGAGTTTGGGGCCTTCTGGGCATCTTTCAAATTACAGGATAGAGTAGACAAGCAAAAGACTGGGGGGCCCTGAGATTCTAGAGTTGCCACTTGTTATAGATAGAATTGTGTCCATCACCCTCCCCCCTGCAAAATTCATCTGCTGCAGCCCCTGCCTCAGAATTAGCCTGTATTTGGAGGTAGGGTCTTTGAGTGAGTGAGTGAATTGAAGGCGTTCAGTTGTGTCCGACTCTTTGGGACTCCATGGACTATACAGTCCACGGAATCCTCCAGGCCAGAATCCTGGAGTGGGTAGCCTTTCCCTTCTCCAGGGGATCTTCCCAACCCAGGGATCGAACTGGGGTCTCCTGTATTGCAGGCGGATTCTTTACCAACTGAGTTATGAGGGAAGCCCAGGGTCTTTGAAGACCTTTCAAAAGCTAACTAAGGCTAAGTGAGAGGAGCCTGGCATGCTACAGTCCACGGGCTCACAGAGTAGGATGCAACTTAGCAACTGAACAACAAAAACAAGGCTGAATGAGGCCTTTGGGAGGAGCTCTAATCTGTATCAGTGGTGTCCTCACTGACAGAAAAGAGGAGGCGAGGCTCAGACACACACAGAAGAAAGACCTGGGAAGACACAGGGAGAAGCTGGCCATCTACAAGGCAAGGAGACAGACCTCAGAAGGAGAAACCGACCTGAGGACACCTTGATCTCGGACTGCAGTCTCCAGAACTATGAAGAAGTAAATTTCTATAGTTTAAGCTGACCCGTCTGTGGTTCTTTGTCAAGGCAGCTCAATCAAACCAATGTACTAACGAACTTCTCTGTGACCTTGGGCGACTCATTCAGTATCTTTGAGGCTCAGAGAAGCTCTGTGGTCAAAGAGGAATTCATATTCCTCTGGCTCTCATATCTTACACTTCTGAGGTCTACTCTGGAGCCTGTAGCTAATTTTATAACAGGAATTCCAGGAAACGAGCTAGTCGCTGTCGCTGGAGAAAAGGGACCAGGAGGTTACAGTGTCGTGACTGGTCCCCACGTGTCTGAATTAAAGTGCGCAGTGATTCCACGAAGCAGGGATAAGTCAACCACTATACAGGGATGCATTTTATCAACTTGTTTCCTAACTGCTAGTTCTAATATTCTGACATGTTCACCACTGTCATCTCTCCTTTTGGTTATTTTTAAGCAGTAATTGCTGACATGTATGTTACACATATGTTTAGCAATCAGTTTTCACAACACAGACTGTTAGCACAGAAATGTCATGCGGGGGTGCTGTTTCAGCGGCTGGGGGGGACGGGGTATTTCGGGGGCTAGTTAGTGTTCATTCTAATCCAGTTGTTCTCTAAAGGAAATAGATACTAAACAGGAACCATCTGGTAATGCATTCTGTACCTCTTAATTACAGTGTTTTGAGTGGCACCTAAATAAATTTCATTTACAAGCACATGACTGCTTGTCAAAACTCTGTTGATAATTTTATTATTGTAATATACTTTCTTTCTTAATTATTTAGTTCCACTAAATCCAGGAATATTAATTTTTATGGAAATTACCTGTACAAACAAACCTGAGCCCCAAACCTGTTTTTATTTATGTCTCTATATTTAGAAATGCATTTTAATTCATCTGTCCATAACCATCACAGTGGATTCCTTTGGGTCATTCGAAACTTGTGCTCATCCTGACTTTTTAGTTGAAAACTAGGATGGAGTTCAGCACTTCCTAAAGGGCTGGGAAGTTGCCAGAAAGTCCTTGGAGGCAGAGCCTTGTTCTTCTGCTCCGTCATCACAAATGACCCTTGGAGTTAGCCCAGGTCCCCAAACGCATTTCCTTGGGGACCTTGAGGTTTTTGCGTGGACCTCTCGAGGTATGGAAGAGCCGTGCCAGCGTAGACCCGGGTCCAGCGTTTAGAGTTCGTGCGCTTGGCTGCAGCAGGAAAGGAAGGCAGTGTCGAACGCGGGCTCCTGTGATGGACCATGCATTTCATGAACTGGTTTGGTGGTTTCGCTCTTTGCATCTGCTCTTTGCCTTGACCCTTCCTGTTTATTCGCTCTGATCATAAACAAACGTGAGCCCTGTGGTTGGAGTCTGGCCTTTGGGGAGGATCCGTGCATACTATAAAATGCCGCAAAATTAACAGCACTTTCCTCCCCGGGGCGGTGCCCTGGGCAGTCTGTAACAGCAGCTGCCTCTGCCGCACCTGTGGCATCCGTCGGCGACCAAGCAAAAGCAAAGTGAATGTCGGCTCTGTTGGGCGCTGGGGAGGTTTCTTCCTCTCTCGGTGGCAGGTTTTTGCTGCAGAAGCCTAATGGAGTGGGGCTCGTATGTATGCAAAGTAGAGCATGTCTTCAGGGCTCCACCAGAACCCAGGGCTGGGAACACGTGGGGATGCGCGCACACACACACACACACATACACAGAAGGCACACATGATCCTACAGTTCTCGTACCCTGGCAGGCACCCCAGCGGAGTCCTCGAAACTGAATCTGAGGTCACCCTCTTGTCTCCACTCTGAGGTGGCCCTGCATGGTTCTGGGTCCCATCAGCGCCCTGCGGCTGGAGGAGGAAACAAAGGAGAAAAAGAGAAGGGTGATCACCCGCCAGCGCGTGAGCTCTGCCATCGCCCCCAGCCCCTGGACCCCAGCGGCAAGCAGCCGCTCGGCTGTTGCCTGCCTGCAATATGGCAGCTTCAAGAATAATGCCCCCATTTATTCTTTGGGCTGTTGGAGGACCAGGGAAGGGGGTGGTTCCAGGGTGTGAGGCATGCGGGGGCTTGTACTAGGTCGTGCCCAGATGCTCTGTGGTGCCTGCCCCACCCCAGTGGCCCCCGGCCGCCCACTGGGTGCCAGGCCGAGAGCCCAGGGACCTCGGGCCTGAGATGACAAAGCCCCTCCGAGTTGCACCCTTGCAGCTGAGACTCATTCGAGGCCTTGGAGATTAAAGGCGAATTCCTACTTTAAAAATAAAGCCACGCTGTGCTTTGCACCTTTTGACACTTATTAACTTAGGTCATTAAAAAGGAGGCTAATTAAAAATGGAGTAAAACAAAAGAGTCATTTGTTGCGTGTGAAGCCCGCTCTTCCTGAGCCCCCAGCCCTGGGGACAGGGGGCCCCTTCCTCCCTCCCTGCCCAGCAGGAGGCCCCAGGCCCTGCAGAGGCGGTGGGCTACCTCATCACGCACCTCCTTGAAAAGGACAGAAACTGTCTCCCAGATGAGCCGAAGCTGAAGCGAACACTCCCTGGAAATTTCGGTTTCCTCGTGGTCCTTGGAGGCAGGACAACCAGCTGCAGATAAAGAAAGCAAAGTTGGATGCGAGCTCAGGACTTCACTTTCTGAGCAAACTCCGACCCTGCTGGGCAACATGTGACAGTCTCGCAGGAAGGCAGTTCGGTCCTGGGAGGGCAGACCTGTCCTGCAGAAGGGCCACAGGGCGACTTGCCTTTAAAGATCAGAAAATGCTAAGTAAGCACTCACAAAGGTGCTGGTGTCCCGCCGCTCCTCTCTTCCGAGGAAAGGGCGATTTTGCTGAGGGGCCTTGAACGTGGTGCCCATGAGCCACCCTTGGCATGGAGGTGTTTTTTGGAGACAGGAAGGGATGACATTTCAGGAGACCCTTGGACATCCTGAAATCGCCTGTTTGCCATCCTGCCAGTAAGTGCATCCTGGTGGTTGCCACGGTCACCCTCTCCCTCTCCCGGCTCAGAGGGATGGTCCTGCCCTCAGTGGACAGTGGCGTTCCCACTCTGGCACTCTGGCTTCTCCTTAGCAAGCCTTGCCTGAGTTCCTGTGCCTGGCAGGTCTCTCCCCCACACCCCAGTTTGGAGGCTCTGGGGAAGCCACCTCTCAGCCTAGGGAGGAAGCCACGCTGGGCACTTTGCTGTTTGTACCCAGGGCCTCACCAGGGAGGCAGGGCTGTGAATAATTACTGATAGAGACTCTCTGGGAAATAAAATATTCAGATGCCGTTATGAAACCCGTTGGAAGCACGTGTTGTCACATTAAAAATAAACCAGTGGCAGGGCCAGGAGGGACGCTGCAGGTGGGTGAGGGACCGGGGAGGATGCTGCTGCCCCATGGCTGGGCATTGGGGCCTCCATGCCAGCATCAGAGGCTCCAGGCTCCAGGCTCCTGGAGGCAGGAGGGGCACAGAGCCGCCAAGCCGGCTCCGGACCTGTGAGCAGGAGAGCGCGGCGAGCTTTGGACAAAGGAGTTTTCATCTTGGCCACAGACAAAGCAACTGTTGCTGGTGACTCTGTTTCAAGCTGGCCCTGGCCACCACCTCTGTATCCTGCAGGAAGCAGCCACTTACAACAAATCCTTCCCGGGTTCGCGGATGTAATGAACACATCAGCTCAGGCTGTGTGCGTTCTGCCAGGGGCGTGTTTCTCACATTCTCTCCCCCAAGAAGGTTCCCCCGTGTCCAAGAGGCCAGCTCCTGTAACTTCTCTGCCAAAGAAGCCCCTGGAAACAGGCGCACTTTATACCTGCTTGCAAATGTTCATGTGGATGGAACATAAATGTAACAATCAGATTGCTGTTGAAACCTTTGCAGACCGGAGCTGCCCTGGGAGCCACGATTTAGAGAGGACTCCCCATCACCAATCCTTCTGGAGACCTCCGAGACCCGTAGAAGTGAGGGATCCGAGTTTTGTTTCCCCCCAGCCCCGCCCGTGTGTTTGCTCTCAAGCCGTAAATGCGCGACAATGAAATTTCCTTGCAGAGACCCCGCGGTGCCTCGTGCCCTTAAGCTGCCGAGACAACACCACCTCTTACAGGTGGCAGAGAGAGAGAGCTTGCAGCGAAGCCTCCAAGTCTCGAGTCACAGCCGTCAGCTTCAACTCCCAAATTGTCCTGGAAGGAGAAAGGCATCGGATTTGTCTTCGGCTGTTTGGCCAAACTGGGGCACAGATGGGATAATGACTTTTACAAACAGCATTTTGATGAGAGGAGGGGAGAAAGAATCATATGTAAAATGCACAAAGGCTGCATAAACACACTGATGCCTGCAGCTGGAACAAACTAAAAAGATGTTTAATAATTTAGAACCAAGCAGGCAGGGCGTGTGCAGCTGTTGTGTGCAAGGGACCATGAAAGTCTTCCATTTGACAGCTGGCCCCATCTTTCCCTCGTCGCTACGTGGAGGAGAGAATGCAGATCTGGGATTAGCCAATCCCTGTTACCCCTGCCCATCTGCCACCAAGACCCCCAGCTCCGCCGCCCCTCACCGAGAGGCGCGCGCATAAAGAAGGCCAGGCTCCCCAGCATATGCATGCCTCGCTATTAGCCGTCAGGGCCGCCCGCTCCCAGGGTCTGTTGACATGCCGCCAGTACATGGCTGCTGTCGTTTTTTGCTGGAGGGCACATTTTGCATTTCACACATTTGCAGAAATACAAAATGCTGTTGGATGCAAACAATTCAGGGCCTAATTGGCTGAATTACTTCAATGTTACCTTGTGTCCCCACCTGATTAACATAGCTCAGCGGGGAGGGGCAGGGAGAAGGAGGAGGAGAGAGGATTTGGAGGGCAGGTGAAGCTGTGTTTGCCCAGGAAAGCGAGAGATCCTTAGCAGAGTCCCAGCTGAGCACAGCCTGTGCCAGGCTCTAGCGGAGCCACGGGTGGGAGGGGCCACGCCGGCTGCATTCTTCCACAGGAAGCCGGAGGACGGGGCCCTGGTGGGCACAGAAAAAGTCTGGGGGCGCCGCAGAGGCCGGTGTCCTGTCAGGGAGAAGTGGGAGGGGCAGTGTCCCTTCCCCGAGCTGTCCAGGGTGGTGCCACCTCTCTGCCCACTCCCCCCAGGTGGGCACTGTGCAAGGCAGCCCCCCAGGCCAGCCAGAGCCAGTGCCTGGAGCCTGTCGCAAACACAAAGACAGGCCTGCCGAGATGCCTGCCTACTTGCTGCCCACCTCCCTGCCCTGCCCACCTCCCTGCCCTGCCCACCTCCCTGCCCTGCCCATCTCCCCTTGTTGTCCCTGCGATGGTGGGTAGGCTTACTCAGATTAAAACAATTTTTTTCTTTTTTCAAATTTGCTTGGTTTATTTTAAAATGATAAAGCCCCGGTAATCCCAATTCCACTTTCATATCTGAGTGACAAAAACCGCAGAGGAGCTAATGATCATTATTAGAGAGTATTCTGTGATTTCAGCCTATTATTCTGAATGAGGCAGATTAGCATCTTTTGTGTGTGTGTGTATTTAAAAGAACTCGGAGAGCTAGGGAAGGATGTAAAAATGACGAAACCAAAATAGATTTTTTTTTTGTCTTCTCAAAGACAAACATGCTACAGTGAATACTAGTGTTTGCGTTCTTTTCAATACATTATTTTATATTGTGGAATTTTCCCATCTCACCACTTGCAGGGAAATACTGATGCTGATCAAACCCTCCATTAACTGTTTGTTCTCAGGGAGGCAAGCTTTCTTTAGAGTGGAGGGAAGTCATTTTCAATCTAATGCTGAGGCCTCCTTTCACTTAACATGAACATTTCAGACAAAATCTCATCTACACGCTAAGCACTGCTGCCCAGGGAGGTTGGCTGAGTCCTTGCTGGATTTTACCCTGTGGCCGCCTCTGTGGGCTGTTCCCTCCCATCATCCCCCCTGCCACCCCGACCCCCTGCACCCACCGGGATGCCTCTGGGCAGTGGGGGAGGGGGTGTGCTTTAGCCAGAAGTCTAGACAAACCTCATGAATTTGTCACCTGCAAAAGACCCCATAACGACCCATGCTCTGAACGCCTTCTTCAGTCTTTATGGAGGAATTCTTTCTTCACAGCAACAGCCTCAGACCATCTGGAGGCGAGCGGCCCAGGGCCCAGAGCAGAACAGAGCGGCCGCCTCCAGGAAAATCCTGTACCTTCCAGAGGACACGCCGAGCCCAGCAGAGGAAAAGGCGCTCCCTGACGGCACAGGCTCAGCATTTCAGAACGGGGGTGCCTGCAACACCCAGCCGGGTCCTCTCCCTGCCTCTTGGGAACAGAGTTAGCTGAGCCATGTGCTGCACACCTGGAGGGCAGGGACAGGGGCGGCAGGTAGAGGAGGCTCGGGAGGTCTCAGAGTTGAGTCCACTCCCATCTCTGACACTCAGAGTGCCTAGGAGAAGGGAGAACAGGGACACACACCAGCCTTACCTCGTGGTTGTGTTAATGTTAGTCACTCAATCGTGTCCAATTCTCTGCGACCCTGTGGACTGTAGCCTGCCAGGCTCCTCTGTCCACGGGATTTTCCAGCCAAGAACCCTGAGTGGGTAGCCATGCCCTTCTCCAGGGGATCTTCTGGACCCAGGGATCGAACCTGGGTTTCCTGTATCACATACAGGCAGATTCTTTACCACCTGAGCCACCAGGGAAGCCCTACCTTGTGGTTAGAAACTTTATAAGCACTCTGTGCTTCAATCAAGGATCTTGGAGCTGGACATCTGACCTGCTGGAATGAACAACAAAGAATGATCTAGAAGGCTGGGACAAGGCTCCATTCTTCCTGGGCACACAGGAACGCAGGATGGTTCTGATTCTGATTCTGTTCACATTCTGATCTCTGTCTCCATTACACCTCCTGGCCACGTCCACGTGCAACTAAGTCTTACCGTCCTCATGTAAAATGTGTGATATTCTTGCAATCAGACAGCAGCGTGATGGGCACCGCCAGGAAGGGCGGGGGGTCCTTGGGCCTCTCCTCTGCTGGGAGAGCGTGGTGGGCTTCTCCTCCTCAGTCGGAGCAGGGCTGCTCTGAGTCAGTCTTCAGCCTCTTCCTGGGGAGCAGCCACTTTGCAGCATTAAGCAACATTTCCACCAGCAGGGTGGGGGTGGATTTCTGCTCTCAGGATGGAAATATGCTGCTACAACTGTGAAGATCCTCTGGATGACCCTCAGTTTGTGCGATGACGTCCCTTAGGGGCTGGACAGCTACTGCCAGGGGTGGGGGACTCCAGGATCCCTTCACATAGGTTTCAGACCAGCCTCTTTCCAAGAATGCCTCTGAGCTAAGTCTAGTTTTTAGTCCATCCTCAGCGCTCCTCCATGAATTCGCAATTTAGCTCCAGAAGCAAAGCTGAGGTCGTGGCCTAGACAAAAATCAAGGGTGTCTGAAGTGGAGGTGGGGCCCACCCTGCTCTTACTCTGCTGCGGTCTCTCCCAGGTGAAGGGTTGCTGCATCAGAGATTGGGGAGGGGGGTGGACCTGCTCCCTCCTGGGTCTCCGCTCCCCATCAGGCAGAGCCTCGCTCTGGGAAGAACCCAGCCTGGCCCTGCCTTCATTCCATGAAAATGTCATGAACTTATAAAACGAAACACATCAGTGAGTTCCAAAGAGACTTTCAGAAGGACAGAAGGAGAAGGAAAAGGAGCAAATGACTGTTTGTGTTTGTCATGCAAGTAGGAAAATTAACATAAAGGAGTGAAGCCCTGGCATTAAATCCAGTCTGACAGCTTTACAGGCAGCTGTTCATTCCCTTTTATTCATTCACTCAAGAAACATTTATTTAGCATTTAGCATGTTCCATGTGTATATATATTATATATGCTTATATATTTATTAATAATACATACAATGGCAATTCCCATCTGCATGGTGGTTTTTCCAATTAGCATATGTCAAGTTTAGGTATAGATGTAGCCCATGTCTCCAAATCAAGCTTTTTCGCGTGCGAATAAACCCATCTTTAAGATACTGCATGTGTGGGATTACTGCGACTGTTTCACCTTGCTTTTGAGTGAGTGAGTGAGTGAGTGAACTCGCTCAGTCGTATCCGACTCTGCGACTCCATGGACTGTAGTAGCCTACCAGGCTCCTCCATCCATGGGATTTTCCAGGCAAGAATATTGGAGTGGGTTGCCATTTCCTGATCTTTCACTCAACCTTCTAATTGCCTCAAATCTTGGGACCTGCCTTCCTAAAGCTGTCGGTTTCTCTCCCCTGGGCACGAAGCTTCCCAGAAGGTGGAGCCGCAGGCACACCGACCCTCCCTTTGGCCATGTCCTCAGAGGGGGACTGTCGGTGCTGCATGGGGTCTGCTCTCAGCGGGGCTGGGGTGCTCTGCGAGATAGCCCCGGGAGGTGTCCAGGGGGTCCGCTCTGAGACGGGGTTTGGAGCAGCAGCAACTTGGTCTGTGCAGGGTGGACCTGGGGGCACCTCCAGGCCGTTGAGGTGACCTTACTGTCCTGCCCCCTTCCCAGGCTTAGCCGAGGGCCCCACAAAACATCGCTTCTCCCCACTTATAGGTCTGTGCTGCTTGATCCTGGAAGGGGCAGCTTACACATGTTGGCCAGGAATGGGTTTCCAGAGAGAGGACCAGTGGCCCAGGCGTGGTCACTGGCTCGGCTTCCCAGCCCCCCATCCAGGCCTGTGCCCACCCCCTCCTCTGCCCTCTGGGCCCACAGGCCAAACGTGTCTTCTCCTCCTGATTACCATCGCAGCATCTCCACCGAGAGCCAGGCTGGCGCAGGAGCGGTCCCTGCCCTCGGGAGCTCTCTCTGAGGATGTCACTGGGCTCACCATCTGTCTCCCTAACAGGCAGGGAGTGGGAGTTGGGAGGGGGTCCCCACAGCCGGAGCTGTGCCCCCCCCCGGGGCGGCTGCCCACCTTCCCCTGCAGCTGCTGGGCTGTGCTGTTGGCCGCCCGCCGGGCCTCTGCTGGGGTCCCTCCTGGCCTCCACCTGCCCCTCTCGGCAGAGGAAGCCCGTGTGCAGAGGGAAGGTCAGGGGCAGCAGCGTGGGGGTGCCTGGCCCCCGCCCACATTCCAGGTAGGCCAGCTCCCAGGTCCTGGGCCCCCCAGCACCTCTGGGTTCTGAGATTCCGTGGGCCCACCCAGGATGGTACACGTACTGAGATGGACAGGTATTTCAGGCTGGGGTGCGAGAGAGACCGAGGAGAACAGAGACATTCCGAGCAAGTATGAAATGAGATGGGGAGTTAATGAGGTGGAGACACAGCGAGGCGATTCCAGATGGCAGGAGAGGCGTCTGCGCCCCGAGGTGCAGGGCGGTGGAGCCGGGCAGTGGCTGGGATGGGGGCTGGCAGGGCTGAGCTGGGGCCTGAGAAGCTGTCTCCAGGTCCCGCAGGATGAGGGGCCGGAGCCCAGGCAGCCAGGACATCACTTGTTGCTGCCTGGGACCTCCTTTACTATGCTTTCCGCCAGAGAGGAGCCCCTCCAGCTGTGGGGTGCAAACACCCTGCAGACCCAGGCATCCCGGCACTGCTGCCCGGCATCTCTGGAGCCATGCACTCGACCCCCGAGGGAAGGGCTACACATCTCAGAAAACGGTGACCTCGACCCTGTCTTCCTCCAGCACTGTGTTCGCAGCTGAGCACAGGGCCTGGCTGCTGTGTAGATGCCCCCTGACCTGTGTTGATGGTGACCACATCTCTACCTGGTTGGATCCCACTCGCCCTGCCTGGGCTCACATGAGAAATACTAAAATGCAAACTGGAGCTGCAGATGTCCCAGTGTGGGCGACGGGGCGCCCTGATCTCAGCTCGGCTGGGTCCCTCTGAGGCCACGTGTGGCTTGGCCAGTGGGGGCCGGACCTCCAGAGTCCCCTCCATGCTCAGGGAGCAGAGACCAGCCTTCCCAGCCATCCCTATGGCACTGACCACATTCCGAGTTCAGCCGGAGTTCCAACTGTGCCGGTGAACCTCCCTTCTGGGGAAACGTTTTCTAAAATTGCCAAGTGGGTGTTCAATAAAGACAGGGGACCGGCCTTTCCCTGAGGAATCCTGGTTTCAGGATCCTCCCATGTGCTATCACAAGGAGCATGGAAAAGGCCCGAGACACGGGACTCAAGGGCTTCCCACCTTTCCCTGCTACTGTTAATTGTTTATTGATGCTAAACATTTTCTCAACAATAGGAATTCCCCCTGATCTTCATAAATCTGAATAAAATGCATACAGAGAAGCCAGTATGAGAGAGACAGTTCACATTTTAGTTATCCAAGCGAAGTGAGTGAGGAATTTGTTTCTTCTGCTCTAGGAGGTTAGAAAAAGAAGGAAAGAAAAAGAGAAGAGGCAGTCCTCTAAATTTTCACAAGTTTCTTGCTTCTGTGCAATTGCATTTACTTTGAAATGAAAGAACAGGACTGTGAGTCTGTGTGTATTTATATACTATACTCAAACATGTTTTCTATGCATGGGTGTGAATATATACAAAGAGCGAAGAAATGAGCGAGTGCTAGGGATGTATTAAAAAAATTCCCAAATGCTTCCTGCATCTCATATATAACAGTTACATTTTTTCCCAGGGTTTGGAGGGGGAAAAAAAAAGCGAGAGAGAAAATGAAATCCAGATTTGTAATTCCTAACAGGAGAAATGTGATCCTTTTCAATGTTTAAGTAATATTTCCTGTAAAACCTACGAGGCCATCTGCAAAGCCGTTTCCAGACACATTCTGGAGTGCCAAGGGCAGCTAAAGGAGACGGTCGGCCACAGCCCACCTCAGGAAGGCAGCCGGCAGCGGCTTCGGGGAGCTGGCACTCCAATTTGGCAAAGTGTTTCGACTCCTGCCTGGTTCATAATCGGTTTAATTTACCTCCATTTTACAAACTGGGAGGGGGCCTGAGAGAGCCAGCATCAAAACCAAGACACTTGTGAGAGGGCAGGGACCTTATCTCCTCCATCAAGAATGCCACATGATCTCAGGCCACCCGAAGGATGGATGGCATCTCAACTTAAAAGGGCCCTGGATCCAAGATCATCCAGGGAGCCATACCCGGCAAGTGGTGAGGAAGCTATTTGGCTAGACGACGTGGCCGCTGAAGCTTTCTGCCTATTTCAGCCCATTCTAAAATTGTGTTTTATTGTTGATCTCCGGGGTCACCTTATGAATTCGTGTTAGTAAAATGTCACAGCCCTCTCACTTAGTGAGAGGTCCTGTTTTGTTTTGTTTTTAAAAAAACAAAAAACCCTATTGCATCTGAAGAATCAGGAAATAGGCATCTCTCTGCTAGGAATTTCTGTTTACTTTTGATTGTTTTTGAGAGTATTAATCTATATCTCATACATCAAACTCTCATTTTAATACCAACATTGATTCATTCCCTTCCGAGAGAGTTAAATTTTCGTGTTGGTACAGATGGCTTTAAGTGAGTGTTATACATTCTACAGATCATATCAATGCATGAGGAAGTTTTTTTTATTTTTTTCCCGAGGTCTCATGTAAAGTTTTGCCAGGCCTGATATGGGTGCCGATCAGCAGCTGGCTGTGATTTATTTTTTAATGAACAGCAGGGTGTTATTTGGATTGTGTATTCACATTTTTAAAATAGAACCTTAGACGGAGAGCTATTGAAAATATCTCCCAAGTGGACACAGCTAGAAAAAAAAAAAATCTTTGATTCCTAGATTGGGCTCCTTATTTGAAAATGAGAGTGTAAAGAACATAACTTTTACTTAAAAAGCTAGCACAGAGCTGTTTTCCTGGGGCACCCAACTTCCCTTGTTTATACATTTTTCCGCTTATCGCTCGTCCCTCCTTTTGGCCTCTTCTCTGAATTTTGATGATGTTTTTCTGCTCCGCTCCCATAGTTAGCATGAGGCTGAGTCACTACGTTGAATATAAGCACGGCTTTGGAGTAATTTATTCCAGGATCATGAAGACACGCTTCTCGGCAAGAGAATCTCTGCTGAACCCAGCGCCCCGACGAACACGGCGGCTTCATCAGCTGCTGCGATCGCATTTTGGAGTATCAATATCGTGTTTTAACGCCTGCCTCAGAGCACATCTTTAAATGCCGAGAAGTGTGAACATGAGAAGGCTCAGAGCTGCCGGAAACCAAGTGCAAATTTAGTGGCGGCCTCACTAACTACAGAGACAGTTTAACACTCACCGGCAATGAAAGCGGTGACACTTGCCTGCTCAAAGCAGTGCCCCCTGACAAGCTTGCAGCAGTGGACACCCCGGTTTCAGAAGGTGCAGAGGCTTCTCCCTGAGGGGCCACACTGTTCAGGGTGTGTGGTCTGAGGACGTCCCCCTGGTGGATGCTCACCCAGCTCTCTCTCCAAAACTGACAGGGCACAGGGGTGCCAGGAAGCCCTGGGAAGTCCTAGGAAGAGACCGGGAACTTTTCTTGCATCCTGAATTTTCCAAATTCATGGGCCAACTGGTTCTCTTTTTGGAAAGAGGGACAGGTAGTTCAGCTTTTCTTGAATGAGACAATCCAGCTCAAGGAGGCTCCTGACATCATACCACTAACTCATACTGTCAGTGGGGATGGTAGATGGTCATTTTCAGTGAGAGGCATGTTGTAATTATGAAAAATAAAAATACACCCCGTGATGGCTCATCTTTTTACCCGAGAGGATGGAGGCTTGCAATCCACGCCGACATCCAGGGTCACCCCTCTGCCGCTCCTTGAGCTGTGGCTCCTAGCTGGCTGGCCTCCTGTGTTCCTCCCTTCAGAATAAGATTCCAAACACACGCATGCTTGCTCAGTCGCTTCAGTCCTGTCCAGCTCTTTGCGATCCCATGGACTGCAGCCCGCCAGGCTCCTCTGTCCATGGCATTCTCCAGGCAAGAATACTGGAGTGGGTTGCCATGCCCTCCTCGAGGATCTTTGCGACCCAGGAATAGAACCCATGTCTCCTGTATCTCCTTGCATCGCAGACAGATTCTTTACCCACTGTACCACCTGGGAAACTCAATGAATAGTCAAATGAAAGATAATCCTAAAATGGCTAATAATAGCTTTCCTTAGACCAGAACTATGAAGTCCAAGAGTCATTTTGTTCTCATGTCTTATTCAGGGAACTCTCCATTCAAGACAGGAGAGGGATGTTCTTGACACTGATGGCAAGTGTACCTAAACTGCGGGGGAGACTGCTTGGGAGCTGCCCCCTAGGGCCTGGCCTGCAGGGCCCCTCAAGGCCATCTCCTGGCAGGGCGTTGCCCTCTAGGGGCAGTCTCCCTGTCTCGGGAACAGACTCCCAAGCAACCTTCTCCCACAACCCGCCTCCTCAGTGGAGGTAAACCCGCCAACAGCGTCAATAGCATGCCCACAGGATACGGCTCAGAATATCATCTATGCCCCTTGAGAAAGGGCGGAAGTGTCCTGACTTTGCTTAATGACTACCTTATTATTATTTGGTCTCCTTTGATGGTTTTCCTTTATTTTCAGATGTTCTCATTTTTCTAATTAAACTTATTCTTTAAAGTTTTTACAGGCAAAAGGTAGGCTGAGGACAGGGTGGGGGGCAGAGGCGGGGGAGGCAAGGACTATAGGGTCCCACTCCTTTGCTACGCAATGAGCAGAGCAAATTGCTACCAGCATTAATGTCCCTTCCTCTCTTTCAGAGGCAATCCTGCTGTGTTGCCATATATGAAGGGTTGTCTTCAGCAAAACCATCCCAGAGAATGAAAACTCAAGAGGTATTTCCCCCCCTTTCAGAATGTCTATGGACAAGCTGGGAATGCTCATTCCTCTTTGCTTGTCTTAAGTCCCCGGCTTCAGGCTGGCTGTCAGAAACTTGAAGCGACCATCTGGCTGTGGTCCTTGGACTTGGTTCGGTCCATCCCTGGGGAAGGAACCCACGTGGCAGCGGGTCTGAGTTTTGCTAGGAGAGTCCACTCTTGCTTCCCCAGTCAGACTGGGGAGGGCGTCTCCAGGGTAGGGGGCGGGGACAGTTGGCTGGTGACCTGGTGTCACTAAGTAAACCCTGGCCATCTCGGCTCATGACAGACCAGGTCAGCCAGCAGTTTTAAGTCAGGTGCCGAGGAAACAAACGTAACTGTGAAACACGGTGATTTACGGCTGACTCTCATTAAGTTCTTCCTTAGGAGGCAAGCATTTTATGGGGCGCCGGGGACACACAGAGTGGGTCAGAGGTAGCTCTGAAACAAGACCTGTTATAGCCGTTTTCTCACACATCCAGCTCCACGATACAGAGTGCAACAGAAAAGTCTCCTTGGCTTGAAACGCGTCAGCTAATTACATGGGTGGCACTTCCCCGGGTGGGAAGGGGTCAGGTGCTTCTAAGGCGGCGAGGGGTCACCCAGGTGCTGACTGGACATGGACCCAGTGGCCTTTGGTGCTTGCCTGCCTGGATTCTAAATGTGAACTTAATGGAAATGCATTCATTTATTCCATCTGCATCTGGAAACTTCCCTCATTTGCTTTCAGAACCCGTAGGCTCCTAAGGAGTGTTAAACTGATTCTCCATGACACCCACTGACGGATTCGGCCTGCAGAACTCAGGCCCGACCCCCAGGAAAGGTTTTCTCCAGTGGGAAGCTAGAAGGCTGGCGTGGGGCAGACCTTGCTGCGGGCAGCCTTCTGCAGACTTGAGCGTCGGCTCAGCTGCCTGGGTGCTGCACGGATGTCTAACGGAGAGATCTCCCTTCTGTGGTCCTAACGAGATGGACACATCAGAGAATCAGTTCTTCATCCATCCCTTTTAGACCCCCAGCCTGGGGCCTTCCCAGCCTGGCCTTGAGCCCGGGAATCTTCGCCCGTCGTTTGGCCACTGTTGGCCCTGGGCAGCCCCTTCTGCCTCCGGCAGCTTCAAGTGCTCCTGGATTCTGGGTCTCCCTCCCTCCTTCTCCCTTCTCTCCCCGGCCCATCTCCTTCATGACAGGCACCCTCTCAGCCACCTTCCCTCCTTCTCCTCGACAAGAAAACTCCAGAAGAGGAAACTCGAGGCAACAAAAGGGTGTGCCCAGCATTCCTGGAGACTGAACATAGGTTAGAGGCTGCCGGGGTCTGGGGGTGGGGTGGTAAAATTTGGAGTTATTCCTTGGTGACAATTCCTGTCTGGGGTGACGGAGAATTGTCGGAAATAAATAGCAGTGGCGGTTGCACACACGGTGAGTCCAATTAATGCCACGTGTTTTGCATTTAAAACGGCTAATTTGGCCAATGTGATATTAGAGATATATATATATATATATATATATATATACTTTTACTACAGGCTTCCCAGATGGGGAAGTGGTAAAGAATCCACCTGCCAATGCAGGAGACATAAGAGACACAGGTTTGATCCCTGGGTTGGGAGGATCCCCTGGAGAAGGAAATGGCACCCCACTCCAATCTTGTTGCCTAGAGAGTCCCATGGACAGAGGAGCCTGGCGGGCTACAGTCCATGGGGTGGCAAAAGAGTCAGATGCAACTGAACAACTACACAACAGCAAATGTGCCTATTACTCACTATCATTTCGGACAGGGAAGCCTGGCATGCTGCAGTCCACGGGGTTGCAAGGAATCGGACACAACTGAGTGGCCGAACAACAACAAAAATCAGGTAAAATGTTGAGAATAAGGCAACCCCGGAAAGGGCTGAGACCTGGAGTCCCCGTGAAGTATTCATGAGCAGTATGGTGGATCAGACCCTGAGTGAGGGTGAGACCCCAGGATCACTGCGCTCTGGTCACAGGAGGTTTTGTTCACTCTTTTTTTTTTTTTTCCTGGCCAAGTGGCTTATGGTTTGTTTCCTGCTTACCGGCTACACACTTACTAACGACATCCAGGGTAGGGCTTCGGACAGAAGCAGTTTCACGTAGGCAATTGCAAAACCGTAAGAAATATAAATTTTCCCTTCCATTTCTCATCAAGGAGTAAAATAGGAAAAAAACACAAAAGAGTATATTTGAATAAAGCAACCTGGACTTAACCCAGTAACCAGGCAGTCCAAAAACGCAGCAAGAGATTAGGTGGCCCTAATTAAAATGACTAATAGGTGCTGAAAATGAGTGAAAATTTCGCAATGCCTTTTTTTTTTTTTTAATAGTTTGCCTTCCGGATTCCTGGTCCAAAAGCTTGTTTTAGGAATTGTTTTTGGTCCCAGAAGTCAGCTAACCTCTCAAATGAGATTAAAATCTTTGGGTTTGGTAAAGTTTGCATAAATATTTTACATGGATCCATCTTTAATTAGGTTATAACATTATAAAGTGCCATGCAGTGTTCTCTTGCCTCAAATTAGACCTGAGCCTCACAAACAAATTAATTTCTGTCTCAGGGTTTTGACTGGGCCTCTTGGCTACACCCGCTTTCTCACAAGGACTCCTGACCCTCTGGATTTCGAATGCCTGAGGGTAAAAAGCAATTATAAAAGCATGACTCCCCCAGATCAGCTTTCGCCTCTGCCTTGTCTGTGTTTTATTGATGGGAGATTGAAGGAAGATTCAAATTGGCCATCCTTCAATTCCTCACCAGCAGCAAAATGCGGAAATCATTAGCTTTTCCCGTGTAAAAGACTTTGTCCTGCCTTATTATTCAAAACTGCTTGCTAGTATGACTCAAAAAGGGCATGTTGAATATTTATTTCTAATTTTCAGCACTGGTAAATATTATATCGCTTTGTTCCCAGTGTTCTTTTTATTTTGCAAATTTTATAGCAATTAATTAATGCAGCGCTGTTATTAGCAATATCGCCCCAGTTTTCACTGCCTGCATTTAAGATGATATCGCTCATAAGGACTTTGCTGGCGAGATTTCACAGCCAGAGTGTGTTTGAATTATAAGATCAGTTCTAGGTGAATAGAAACTTGTTCTCAGTGGAGAAATCCTTTATTGCTACTGGAGCACTATATTGCAAAGCTCGCCTTGTACCATCACAGCTAATTTTCTTTAATTATAGCTCCCTCCCACCCCCACCCATCCCCCCCACCAAAAAAAAAAAGAAAAGAAACTTGGTATAGAGATAGCCAGCTGTCTGATTTCAAACAAAGAGTGAGGAGTAAGGATTTCGGAGCTGCCAGATTAAAGGATGGCAGAGGCTTCTCTCTGTCACCAGGGCCACTAAAGGAGAGCAGAAGAGAAAAATTAACTCATTATCAGGCAGCATGCTTCTGTTTATTCACAAGGCTAATTTTAAATGTTGCTCTTCTGATTTTACTAGTGAAATGCTTTTCTATCTCATAGAAACCTGAATTCTATTGATCCATCAAAAATAACGAATACGCTGCTGTGAACAGGATAAACGTAATGTTCATTTGGCCCATGACTCGGATCAATGTCCATAGCTAAACTCTACACTTGAGGCAAAATATATCTCTTGTTAAAAACGCATCTTAAAATGGTCTTCCTTTCCCTGGATTAATTCAGAGGGAAAAAGATGAATTCAGAGACTTCTGAGAGCAGAGTAGGGGGTGGGCAGGTGGGGTCCAGGGCATCTGGAGGTGGTGGGTTGTGGGGGTACCTGGCGGGAAAGGGTCTTCCAGGGGTTAGGTGATGAAGGGAAGTCCAGAGCCCAGATGGGAGCCTACTGGAGAGGCCATCTGAGCCGGGGGAGCCATGTGTCAGAACAGGGATAGGACAGAGGGGAGGGAAAAGCAGACAACAGACAGTCAGGCAGCCCTGAGGGGCGATCGACGGAGCACCTCCCGAAATGCAGGAGGAAAGGAGGGAGTCAGGGAGCCCCCCTGAAGCCCGGGCTCTCGCCCTCCTTTGTGCAGGATAGGGGTCCTCGCCCGGCTCCTAGAGTAGCGTGGGATAATCACGGTACCCGTTTGTGGTCCCTTTGTCCTGGGCCAGGCACGGGCTCTGAGACTGAGCTCACAGCGGTCCTGGGAGGCATGGAAGGTTCCAAGGACCACTGCTAGGGGCAGGAGTGTTCAGCGCTGACAGCATCCTAAGCCTCGTCTGCCTCTGGAACTCACCCCGACCCACACCCCAGGCAGGGGCTGCCCAAGGGCAGATCCCCAAGAGGCAGTGTAGGCCATGCTGGAAGGTTGCCTGCCTTAGGCTCAAGGACACCCCGCTTACTCATTCCTCAGTGAGAGGTTCAGGACAGAGTCCTGAGGGCTGGGGCGTCCGGGAGGGGCGGGGGACCCTGCCAGCCCCACCCAGGATGAGCCTGACTAGCCCCTGAAGCTGCCATCTGTTCCCCCAGGGTCGGGGGAGGATGGAGCCTGCAGGGTCCACTCGAGCCCAGCGGAGGGGAGGGGGCAGCCCTGCCCGCGCTTCGGCCCTGGTCTCCAGGGCTTGATTCTGAGCCATTTCGTCAAGCTGCAGCTTTAAATAGCCAGCGCTGTATTTTTGGAATCCCAGAATGTGAGCCGGGTTTAATGAACCCAAAGCTATAATGTTTTACTTCTCCTTTGATAAAAATTTGTATTTCATATTTTAAAAATTGCACTCATTCTGCCAGTTGGTGTTACCAGCCAAGCATGACCCACCCGTGCAGCATTCACAAACTGTACTTTTTCTCGGCCACAATGTCTTTCTAATAGTTTCGCCATATGCTGAAAAATCAGAGTGAGGTTGGATTAATGACCAGGTGGCACTCCCGTGAATTAGAGGGGTATGTCGCTCTGGATTTCCTGAGTACACCCCCGATCTTTCCTGCTCCTTGCAAACTCACCCACGTGTTCAGCATGATGACTGCAAAGACCCAGCACCTCAGTGGAGTAGGGGAACAGAGGCTGCTTTGCAACTCAGAGCTGTTTTCTTTACCACTGTCGAGGCTTTGACACTTACAACCACTGTAAGGAGAAAACATTTGGTGCTCACTGAAGCAAGATAAACTTATACTGTGCTTTTCCATGCAAATGCACTTTTTGATTTTAAAACAGGAGATACGTGACATAACTGCCTTGTAACACTTGTCTCGTAATGTATTGTGAAGCTCTCTCTCCGTGTCATTATTGAAGCAATTTCTGTGTTATTGATCATTTAGGCTTTTCCTTAACCAGTACATTTTTGTTCTCCTAAATATCCCTTTGAGGACTATCGTTTTAAGCTAAATCTGTGTGCCCGTGATTATTTGCTTGGAGTAAATTGACAGAAGTGAAATTGCTGTTTTATTTTTCTCGCCAAAATGTCTTCCAGAAAAATTGTAGCAACTCCCCCTGGCAGCGATAGCATCTCGGCATGTGCCCCCACTGTACCTGTGAGCGTGTCTTTCTGTCTTGAATCTTTGCTACTCTATGGGTGACCATCGTGGATGTTTAATTGTGCTGAATTTTGCATCTTTGAGTGCTGTGTGTTTATTAGGAATCAGTATTTCATCCTGGGGAATGCCCTGGTCCTTTGCACATTTCTCCACTGAGGCTTTTAATTTGGGGTATCAGTTGGTACAAGCTCTGCTTTTATATTTTAGCATCTATATTTTCTCAACTTACTGTTAGCCCTTTAATTTTTCTATGTTATTTTTCTGACCACCTGTAATGTAACATTTTTGTACAGTTAAATGTACCACTGTTCTCCTTTATAGTTTTGTGTTTGGCATTCTCCTCAGATGAATGTCCTGAATCTCATAAGGTACAGATATTTTTTTAATGTATTTTCTTTTATTTTGCGATTTTATGACAAATTTAAATCCCTTTGGAATTTATCTGAGGCCTGAATCTCATATTTTTCCTAAATGAATAGTCATTTCCTCTAATACCATTTATTTCATCTTGATTTGAAATGTCACTACCAAATTCTTGGGTCTGTTTCAAGATGCTCTATTCTGTTTTATGTATCTGTCTGTGTCCGCCACAGTGAAACATTGGGTTTTAATGCACACTGATGTTTTTGTAGGCAGGTTCCCCTCATCTATCTTTTAACTCTAACATGATTATTTTTTCAAATGAACTTTAGGATTATTTTATTATTAAAAAAAACTCCTGTTGGGAATTTTATTGAAATTGCCTTAAATCTGTAGATTAATTTGGTGGAAGGATTGAGTTCTTTAGCATTCTAGGTCTTCCGACAGAAACACGGTTTGCCCAGGTCTTTAGAGCTTTCTTACTGATTCTTCGTTATTTTATATCTTTGGTGGCTAAAAGCACCTTTTGACATTTCTCCTCAACCCATGGGATAAAAAATTCACATCTCTTTAATTCTCTCCTTTTTCCTACCCACCTCTCAGCTTTTGTTAAAATAACTGGATGTTCATGTAAATAATTATTTCTATTACGTTTTTATACTACTTTACATTTTTTTTAACCTCTCAGAATTTTTTGATATTTGAGATTAGTTTTATTATCATGTTAAAACTGTTTAGGTGTTAACTTTTGAATTTTTGTAACTTTTTTCTTCTGTCTTCCAATTCCCCTTTCCCTGAAATGATTATTTTGATTTATTTCTCAGCTTCCTGAAGTTCATCTTTAAGTGATTTTCCTTTGGCATTGTCATAGGGAGACAATTATAAATCACAAAACTGATGGTTTTGGTTCTCGTATAATTTCCCTCTAAATTTTGTAGACGAGCTTCTTTTGTGTTCCAGCATTTGACGACAAGATTGGTTTATTATTAGATGCTACAAAAGTATAAGTAATGTTCTTTTTGCCTCTGCCTATAAGACAGAAATATTTGAAATTTTTTTAACAGTATGTCTAGATAGAACAGGTATTATTATTATTATTTTGATAATGAGGTGCTCGTTATCTGCAAAAACATACATTTAAGGAGAAGAACAGTTTCTTTAGCAAAAACATTGTCTTTTTACTTGTAGTTTTCCTCTGCATGCTTTTTATGAGATTCCTAACACGCGTGTGCTGAATTTCCTGTAGCTTCTTCCATGTGCACCTACTTTGCTTTCTACTCTTTATTATTTAGCTTTCAAACCTGGGGAAATGAAAAGAGTGACTACATCACAGACATGTTTTTAGATTTTCAAGGATGCTTTGCTAGTTCCTTTATTAGAAAAAAACAGCACGCGCAGAGATCTGGTTTCTTTCCATTCCCTTTCATAGGTGTATGCTCTCTTTAGTATCGCGAGAGAGAATTAGACAGTCTGTGCTGGACAGACTCTAGAAAGGACCATGTTCATGACCTGCGTAATCCCCTCACCTTGAGTGTGGGCAGCAGCTAAGACTTGCTTCTAATTGCTTTCTATGGTAAATGCGAGGGGCGTCATTCCTGAGACTGTGTGTGTGTGTGTGTGTGTGTGTGTGTGTGCGCGCGCGCGTGCGTGTGTGTGTGTGCGTGTGTGTGTGTGTGTGTGTGTGAATCTGAGTTGTATGCACATCTTTGTCTTGCCGGCATGCACTTGAGTGATGCTCACAGCTGGTCTTAAAGGAGCAGGCTGCCAGGTTATGAGGAGCTTAAGAGGAAACTACAAAGCCAGGGGCAGTGGGCAGCCCCAGGACCCCAGGATGGCCTTGGACCCAGAGTTAGAAATGGAAGCCTTCAATTCAGACACAAGGAAATGATTTCTGTCAACAATGCAGGCGAGCTTGGAAGCAGATTCTGTACCAGTCAAACCTCCGCGTGAGGGCACACCCTGCTCAGCACATTGTTTACAGCCTTCTGAGACCAGGGGCAGAGGACCCCACCAGGCTGTGGGCAGACTCCTAACTCAGAGAAACTGTGATACAATAAACGTGCACTTGTTAAAGCCACTCAATTTGTGCTGATTTGTAAAACAGCAAGAGAAAAGGAGTACTCTCTAAATTTAACTGCTGTATCTTGATCAGCTCGGTTTTCCAGGTAAACATTGGCTATGATTTTTCATGTGGTCTGTCTTTTGTGAAATTCTCAGTCTTTTCATGAACCCAGTGATTATTCACTGCATATTAACCTATAGGAGGCATCTGGGAGTGTTGACCTCTGTTAAAGTATTCTAGGCTCAGGTAAGCAGTGATGAGAATGTCTTAGATTCACTGTAGTTCAGCATTGCCAGATTGAAGGACCAAATGGCTGATCCTTCAAGTTGGAGGCTTTCGGTCCAGAATCATTTCCTCTCACTACTCCTAAGGATCTCTTTTTATCATGTTGCTAGGGTAGCCTGGAGTTAGACAAGAGGGATGTTGCCCAGGTAACAAGCACAACTTCCATCACTGGGAATGTAACCGAGGTGTTCTACACTGGAAGATAAAGCCTTCCCAGATTCTGTCATCATCCTGGTACTCTGGATCCTGACAGCCTGGAGTCCACCCGTATCTCAAGTTTCCATTTGCCTGAAACCTGAGCGAGCCCAGCGCATCACAGAGGGTCCAGCTGAAGGAGTGGTACCCTCTGCTCTCTTCTCAGATGCTCAGCCACGTCTCACAGAAACTCCTCAAAGCCTCTAATGTTTTGATGATGCCCTGGCCTATTTTCTCCTGTGTCCTCCCACTTTTCCTTTCCTTTGCACATCTGAACATTAAATGCGTGGGAGTTGGACCACTCACTCAGGAGATAGTCTTTAAACACTAGAACCCAGATAGCCACCTTGCATGTTAATTACCTACAACTCTGGCGGGCTATAGGACACGGCAATAGCTTCTCTTTCGTGATTTGAAATGAACGTGTGAGCATGAAATGCACTCAATTTTCAGTTTTGGCACATTAATTTTTTTCCTTAATATAAATAATAAGTCCTGCTTAAATCTCATTTATGATTTTAATGGAGAATCTGGTCATTGCTTTTATCACCCTCTTTGAGAGTGAGCTGTGTTAGAACAATCCACAAAAAGCAGGGAGGAACTGCTCATTGATGCTGGTCAGTCTGATGTCTTCCTGAGAGCCCTCACCACTTTGAACTTGAAGCCTCTGCTATTACTGGACTTTCTGGGGTCCCGATGGGCAGCAGGAACGCTCTCAGTGAGAGTCTTTCTGATATATAGATCTTTCCCCTTCTCTCCCCTTTCCCTATACTTTTTCCTGGGTTTTCTTCCCTCAGGCAAGGTTCTGGCCCTCACCATACACAACAATTCCAGCCCTGCTCTCCACCTTGCAGCTTTAGAAGGCCAAGTTAGGATGGAAGCTTCCTTAAGCCTCCACCTAAGCAGAGAAGTCAGCCCTCATCTTTCCCTGCAAATTATCTCTGGTTTCCATCAGTGGCCTTGGCTTCTATGAGGGCTGTCTTCAGTGTGGCCCTGAGATACAGAGAAGCTTCTGGTCATTACCTCCTAGGGGGCCCAGTGTTCTAGAACAGTGATGAGAACAGGGGGAAACTCATGAACTATTTGTCTGAGGTTCACAGAGAGGAAAGCACAGCAACTTAGAAGCAGTCCTTGGAAAACTTCATAACTTTTTACTGAGTACTACCGGTTTGTTGACTTTAAAGCTGATTTATTTATACCTTTGGTTTTAAAATTTTTTCCTAGTAAGTCATTTTTATTTTGGAGAAGGAGATGGCAACCCACTCCAGTGTTCTCGCCTGCAGAATCCCAGGGACAGAGGAGCCTGGTAGACTGCTGTCTATGGGGTCACACAGAGTCGGACATGACTTACGTGACTTCGTAGCAGCAGCAGCATTTTTGTCTTAGTCTACAACGGTTTCTTCACCACACTGAGTTTGAGAATGGTGTGCAGAAAACAAAACCTGTCCGCTCTCCCTGAGGAGCTGGAGGGGAAGGACAGGGGAAACCAAATTCCATTTAATTCTTCCTGAGTCTACACGTGCACTCATTTGTGTCAGACTCTTTGCAACTCTTTGGATTGTAGTCCGCCAGGTTCCTCTGTCTATGGAATTCTCCAGGCAAGGATACTAGAGTGGCTTGCCGTTTTCTTCTCCGGGGGATTTTTCCCACCCAGGGACTGAACCCACGTTTCTTGTGTCTCTTGCATTGGCAGGTGGATTCTTTACCACTGCACCACCTGGGAAGCCCCTTCCTGAATCTAGAGCATGAAAACTAACCGCCACTAAAAACACCAGCATCTCAAGATGAAAGCATTCTATTGGCCAATTGCCCATTGTCCGAATTGAAAGGAACAGGAATGGGGAAAACTACGAGGGCCTAGAACATCTCAACATGACATTTCTACTTCTGAAAGGGGAAGCAAATGAAACTCTGTAAAACCTGATGTCTTTTTCTCGAATACACCCTCAGCTGAACAAAATGAATCATGTTTCCATAACACTTCTGTGTTGCATCTTTGTATATGAAACAAGAGTTTAAAAAAATATATATATGTATTGGTAACACATAGATCTTGGCTAAATCAGGTTTTTCTTATACCTTTAATTTCCAAAAACCAAGACTATGATTTCTTAGAAGATAAGTCATAAAATAGTTTCTTAAATTGTTAAACAAGAAAAAAGTTAATAGAAATTCTGCCCATCATTACTATTTAGACTGTACTATTGGCAATTTTCAAGAGAGCCACTTGAGCTTTTTTTTCAAAATCTAACTATTCATATTTTTAAATTGTGTTTTTGGTATTCGGGCTTGGAACATAAATGCAATTAGGATGATTTGATATATAATAAAGTTTTCTAAAATACTAAAAACCTGAAAACAAGTGGGTATAAATAGTATATTTTATATAAATGATAGTTGTGTAAATGGTGATTCAAGACAACAAATTACTTAGGTAGATACTAAATGTTTTCACGTTTAGCAAACAACAGCTGATAATTTGAAAAGGATGTATGCCCTAGTTTTAGGGGGAAAAAATCTGACTTTGTATTTCTTTTTCTAACTTTATGCTTTCTGCTCACATGGCTCCTGGTTTGGCCACATTGATACTGAAAGGATTTTGTGGTTCCAGGTGGCCTCTTGCTGGTCACAGCACTTTCTTGCTAGGCAAGGGGATGCTTGAGCTTCTCCTTAAGGATGGTCTTGCCTGACTCAGCCTTGACCACATAAGGTTTTGGGGAGGCTGTTTCTGTTTCCCCAGCACAATAGCTTAATGAAAGTGAGCTCTTCAGAGGCCAGGCCACATCTCCCCCAAGTTTACCCTTTGCCTCCAGCACCCGTCAGAGATGTCCCTGAGTCTCCTTTTGGCTCCACGGCTCCACTGCCTGACGCTTTCAGTCAGGAACACGGCAGCAAGCCTCTCTGGACAGCACATGCTCACAGCCCTTTGGAGAAAACAAAAGAAAGCGAACTGCCACCAGGCTTCAGTTAAGGACTTTGAAATCGGTTCAAATCGAATGTTTCAATCAGGAGCTTCACCTGGGAGGTACAAAGCTTAGCTTGGCATCACAAGACAGTGTGGATAATCCTCAAGGGCTTTCCTAAACTTTCAAGATCATCAGGAGTCCATTGATCTAATTTCTTCCCTCCTGTTCATCAGAACAGATTTCTGAATTCTTTTTAGCCTAGTCCTTGAATCCCAAGGAGAAAAACTCAGTGAGTGCCCTTTTTCCTTACCTGATAGCCACTGGAGGCATCGGTCATGGTAAATTCACCCTCTTATGTAACAAAAATGGAAAATAGACATATTGGGGCTGGTGCACTGGGATAACCCAGAGGGATGGTATGAGGAGGGAGGTGGGACGGGGGTTTGGGAGAGGAAACTCATGTACGCCCGTGGTGGATTCATGTTGATGTATGGCAAAACCAATACAGTATTGTAAAGTCAAAAAAAAAAAAGGCATTTATTTAATTTGGAAAGCTTCCTTTTCTTTTGTCTGAAAATATCCAGTAATTCTAACAATAATAGGTTTGCTTGAATTTCATACAATTGCACCGGCAATTGCCTTTTACCTGGCCTTAGGTATGTAGACTTCTAGGCCATGGACCAACACAAGATCCACTCTGCTGAAGCCCAGCCTTTAAAGTCGTATCATAAGGGTTAACAGGGGGTGACAATTGAAAGGGCCTCTGTGACAGTGTATATCAGGATAAGGGGTTTAACCTTTGCCAGATAAAATGACATTTTTATAGCATGGAAATTCTGACACATTTACAATGTTCTGTTGATTTCAAATCCACTGAAATTTGTTTTTCCTTTCATGTCTGCCCAAGCAGAAGAAACACTTAGCAGAAAGAAATCTTATCAGACTTCAAGTTAGTTACTTTCAGTTCTAATAATTGTAGATTTCAGAGTATCAATTTCTGGTGCTCTAAAGCATGTCCACCTTTTTGCTTCTACAAATTGATTAAGCTTTTTATTTGATATCACAGGAGCCTCTGGAGAGTTTTAACCTATATTTCAACCTTTGAAGAAATTCATACCCACAAGATATTTTTGCTGGACAATCTTCAAGGTCATTAATATAATGCTTAGAAATTTTCAGCTGAAAGTGGATTTAATCAGAATCTTTCTTGTGTATCCTCATAGCATGATTCAAAAAGTGTTTTGCCTTTTAAGTTCCTGAGAAAGTCAGCCTTTATTATATTTTTTTGCACCTTTAAACACAGAGAGCCAAAGGGATATTATGACAAAGTATGATAAAACTGATACAGTAATAATGACATAAACTAAACCAAAAGGGTCAAAATTGCAAATGTTGGTGGAAAAATGTTGAAGAAATGTTTTAAAAGTGCTTTAAACGGTTCTATCTACAAATATATCCCAGAAACTTTGATGGGAATTTAAATATAATATATTTAATTTATATTATTTGAATTAATATATGTAAGTTAGGTATATAGTATATATAAATTATATACATATATTATATATAGATGCTTCCCAGGTGGCACAATGGTAAAGAATCCACCCACCAATGCAGGCGATCCAGGAGACGTGGGTTTGATCCCTGGTTTTGGAAGATCCTCTGGAGGAGGAAATGGCAAATCACTTCAATATTTTCACCTGGAAAGTCCCATGGACAGAGGAGCTTGGTGGGCTATAGCCCACAGGGATGCAAAGCGTTGGAGACAATTGAGCAACTGAGTACGCACACATTATATACAGATACATTATATAATACATATCAGGAGTAAATTACATACATAGCTATGTGTCTGTGTATATACGGGCTTCCCTGGTGGCTCAGAAGGCAAAGAATGCGCCTGCAGTGCAGGAGATCTGGGTTCAGCCCCCGGGTTGGGAAGATCCTCTGGAGAAGGGAATGGCTACTCACTTTAGTTTTCTTGTCTGGAGAGTCCCATGGACTGAGGAGCCTGGCTGGCTAGAGTCCATGAGGTCGCAAAGAGCTGGCCATGACTGAGGCACTAAACACACACACACGTATGTGTGTATATATATGTATACATGCATATATTTCATGCAGAAGCTCTTTGAGGATGAGGATGGCAACCATACGCCTTTGAAAATGTCAGGGTCACCAGTGTTGTACCTTGTCATAGCAGAGGATACAGTAATAAATAAGCTTGTCTACATTCTCTGGCTCAGTTTACCCTTCAAAGTGACCCGAGAAACAATGAAAGATAAAGAATTAAATGTGAATCTGGAAAACTAGGACCACATTTTAATTACTATGACCATTCACATTTCAGAGAATAAAACCTTACAAAACAGCCCCATGGCCAATCACTGGGCAAGACTGTGGAGGGGAGCCTGCTGAGAAGGGTGGTTGTCTGCAGCTGCTTTGAGAAATGTGGTCATTCCATCACATAAAGTAATTCAAGGCACTCCATTTATCATGAGGATGTCTTGCCCATCTTTCTTTAGACATATTCAGATGAAGACCAAGAATGGTTAGAGAAAAATTACACATCAAAAGCTACTTTGCTAATTAAGATACTTAGATTTTAAGCTCATTCAACCTGCTGAACTGACAGGTTCTTCAAGTGACTTAACTATTATAAGATGGTATCTTTTGTGTCCAGAAATGTACATTACAAAGCAGTTTGTGGCCTGAGTCCAAGAGTTAAGCCACTTTCCATGGCAAGTCCCATGGTCTTATTTGCAGGCATTTCTTGAGGAAATACTTCAGGAAAAGGAACTACAAGGAAATTTTAAGTAAAGGTTGTAGAAACAAGAAAGGACACAAATAAAGTGACCCCTTAAAAGTGAAGATAGCTCATGGCGTGGTTGTCTTTAAATGGTAGGAATTTAGTGACATGGAATCTCTGGTCATGAAAGTCTATTTCTCCCTTTAATTATCATTTTTATTGATAAATTTTGATGTCTTGTTATTAGTTGCAACCTATTTAGGATTGTTTTATCTTTCAGGTGAAAAATTGAACTTTTTTTTTTCCATTATGTATTATCCCTTATAATACTCTTTGCCTTGGAATCCACTTTGATTAACAGCCATGCCAGCCTCCTTATGCTTACTTTCAGAATGCCATACCTTTCACTTTCAACTGACGTGGTGTACATCTATATCTAAAATATATCCCTTTGGTTTATTGTTTTTTAATCCATTATTGTAACTTTTGCCTTTTAACGAAAGATTTTTAGTTCATTTACCTTTAATTATGGATGTGACTTGAATTTTATCTTCTTGCTTTTTTTTGTTATTTTTCTTGGGCTTTTTTTCTACCTTTTTGTGTAAGCCAAGTGTTTTTATTATTCTATTTAATTTTTTTATTGGCTTCTTACCTATACGTCTTTATTTTTAGTGTTATTAACAATATACACAGATATGAATGTATTCATCTGTTTAGAGTCTATTTACTACGCTTCTTCACACATCATAGTCCATCCTTGACATCTGACACTTCCCATTTCTCAGTTTACACTTTTATCTTACCCTGAGACACCTGACAGGCTTCCTTGGTAGCTCAGCTGGTCAAGAATCCACCAGCAATGCAGGAGACCTGGGTTCCGTCCCTGGGTGTGGACGTTCCCCCTGGAGAAAGGAATGGCACTTGGCTCCAGTATTCTTGCCTGGAGAATCCCGTGGACAGAGGAGCCTGGTGGCCTACAGTCCATGGGGTCACAAAGAGTTGGAAACGACTGAGCGACTTCACTTTCAATTTTCACTTTCATGCATTGGAGAAGGAAATGGCCACCCACTCCAGTGTTCTTGCCTGGAGAATCCCGTGGACAGAGGAGCCTGGTGGCCTACAGTCCATGGGGTCACAAAGAGTCGGATGCGACTGAGCGACAAGCCCAGCGCAAAGCACGGCACAGACACCCGACACTTGGCACCAGCTGCTACGAGCTTCATACTTTGCAACTAAAAATGCAACAACCACACAAACACGCAACTCTATTCCAGCCTCATACTGTGTGACATTGGCGTCCTGTCTTTTGTTTATACAAATATTGTAAACCTCATCTCACAATGTTCTTATTTTGGCTTTAAATATTTAGCTTTCTTTTGAGTAAATTTCAAGAAGGAAGAAAGCATGTTGAAGCGTATTGTTTAACTCTTTACTCATCTATTTGTCATTTCCGGTTTTCTTGCTTCTTCACTACGGATCTGACTTCCCACAAGGCTCCTTTGATCTAAAGAAGATCCTTCAGCATCAGTTGCACGAAAAATTGCTGATAGTGAGGTCACTCAGCTTTTGCTTATCTAAAAACATCTCCATTTTATTTACAGTTTTAAAATATATTTTTAGTGGATAAAGTCCAGGTTAGCAGTGTTTTCCAGTTCTTGAAGTCATTTTATCTGATTGTCTTTGGCCTCCATTATTTCCTATGGGAAATCAGTAATTTTTTCTTATCCTTGCTCTTCTCTGTATAATCTTTTTGTAAAAGTCTGTTCTTTGTTTGTTTTTGTTTTCAGCAATATAGCTATAATTTTTCTACTATTTGTCTAGTGTTTGTGTCAGGTATGTTGTTTAGTAACTTTCTCTATATTTTGATGCTTGAGGTTCGCTTCTTAAATCTATGAATCAGTGTTTTTTTCATAAAATTGCTCACATTTCTGGATATTATTTATCCAAATAATTTTCTCTTCCTTTACTAGTATACCAGGAATATCTCCTGCTATCCTACAGCTCTCCAAGAGTCTGATTGTTTTTCTTTAATATGTTTTCTCTTCCTATTCCTCAGATTGGACAGCTTCTATTGGTTTGTCTACACACTCACCGGCTCTTTTCTCCACTATCTTCAACCTGCTGTTAAGTCCAGCCAGTGAATTTTCAATTTTAGTATTTACTTTTCAGGTCTAGAATTTTCTTTTGGCTCCTTTGTATCATTTGCATTAATCTTCTTGGAGTTGTTGTCTGTTCAATTACGAACACAATATTTTCTTTAATTATTTGACTTCTTTTCATTTGATTCTTTGAACATATTTATACTACGTGCTTTTAAAGACTTTGTCCCCTAAAATGAACATCTAGGCCATCTCAAGTTTGGCTTTTACTGGCTGGTTTCAAATTTTTCTACTTATTCATTTATCTATTGATTTTTGATTAAACACTGGATATTGAAAATTATTTGTTATATAGCAACTCTAGATTCTATTTTTTATCCCTGAAGAGAATTGATTCTTGCTCTGGCGAGCAGTTCAGTTACAGACTGATCACGCTGACTTGCATGGGCTTGCTTTTATGCTTTGCTTGTGCAGGGTTGTGGAGAGCCTAAAGTGTGTGCTAAGCTGTCTAACTTGTTAGAATTCAGGGTGCAAATACTGTCTTCCTACAGATAATTCCTGAGTTTGACTTTATACCCTGTTGAAGTGATCTAGAACAACTTTTACTCTAGGATCTAGTTTTACTCCCTCCAAAAAGTCTTTGTGATTTCTCAGGTGTCTGCCTGTGGCATCAAAGAGGAGTCCTTGAGGTCTCTCCACTCTGGTGGGACCAATGCGCCGAGGTCCCCACTAAAGGCTCTCTCTGTTCCTGCTCAACCCCTGTGTCTCTGTGCTGTGTTCCGCCCTATCCCAGCTGTGTCTAGTGAGCTTTAGGCAGTCTTGCGCTATAGATGCATGACTCAGCCTCAGACTTGCTGGGGCTTCCAACACACATTCTGGGGTTCTCTCTTTGCGTCTCTTCTCTCTGTCTGATGTCATCCCCTGTCCTAAGATTTGAACCACGTTAGCTGGCTGAACTCTGAAGTCTGTCCCCAGACTCCTTGGGATCATGGTTGGTAATTATCCCCTGGAAGTAAACCAGGAAAATTGTGGCGAATGTTTTCTGAGTTTCCTTTCTCTCTGAGATCCTGGTCTGACATGGCCACTTGTTCAATGCCTCCAAACAATCGCCTCGTATAGTTTAATCCAAGCTCATGGTATGGGTGCCGGATTAGTCTGGTCTCGGTCACTTCAACATGGCTGACAGCAAACTGGTTTCAATATCTTTTAATGTGTTTCTTAAGTCATTTTATACACACTGAAATTTGGCAAATATAGATAAATCATGAATGGCAATTAGAATTATATGACAGAGTGTAATTATTGAAATATTGGCAATGTGTACAAAATTATTTAACAAAATTCATAGGTTAGGATAAAGAGAAATAGAAAAGAGTGAGTATATGTTAATTTCCTGATTTTCCTGCAATCGAGTTCAATAGACAGCATCTAAAGTTAAGCTTTCAGGATTTAGATATACTCTTAAAGTTATAAATGTCTCCTCTGAAGGAGCCAGTGGAAGGTAAAAAGGAAGGGAAGGTGGAAATAACAAAGGTAAGTTCCATTTATAATCTTACATAAAGTGAAAACAGTAGCTACTACATGTAACAGGGAAATCTGGGAGTAAGAGTCTAACTATATTATAGGAAGTTGTGGTGCTAACATCCAGAAGAACCAAGACCACTGAAAGTATTAAAGTGGCTACTTCTGGGGAATGGGAGTAAAGTGGGGGAAATTTTCTTAATTTTTATTTTTCTCTATCATTTGAAATTTCGCCAATGCAATGTTTATTTTCTTCCTTATTTATTTTTCTATCATAATTTTTTTAACTTCCTTTGCTCTTTATTCACTGCAGGTGCCTGTGCGTGTATCTTAATTTAAAAAATATAAAGTATAAAATCGAATATAGACTGTGCTCAATTTTCAATGTCAGTGAGAGTATCTGTGAATTCAAGCACTTCATTCAGAAACGGGCTCACTGCAGATCTCCCCAGGATATCCCCGGATTTCAAATTGTAGTGATGTTGACATCACTTCAAAGATCTGGAGGAAACCCCACAAATCTGCCAAACTCCCAGATCTTTTTCACTGTGGGATGTCAAATATTTAGATTTTGAGAAATATTAAAAAATGTAAAGGAATTCGTCACTTTTCAGCTGGATATCTGAAGACTCAGACGTGTGTGAAGGCATAATTGTGCTTTCATAGCTGCTTTTCTTTCTTCTCTCCTGCGCATCACCTGATTCCTTGCTCTTCCTGGAGTCTCAGAAATAATAATAAAAAAGGGACAAAGAATCAATTAAAAATGATTTTACTGTGTGTCTGTCCTTGGCAGAGGCAACACAGCACCGTGCTTAATCCGGAACTTTAGGGCGGCTGTTCAGGTTTAGAGGCCAAATTAAATGTTGTGAACGGTTTATTCTCTGGCAATGTGTTTAAGCGACTTCGTATTTAAGATGGCATCAATCGTTTATGGTTTGAAACTTGGGTTGGAAGTATAGGTTGTCATTGAAATAAAACAAGAGTCTTTGCAGGCTTTATCAGGGAGTTTTTTTTAGGGTTTGCCTTTCTTTTCACCTTGACATTTATGCTAAAATTTAGAGTGCTCAATCTTTCCCACTCTAGTTCCTTTTTTTGGTACTAAATGGGGAAGACGATAAAATCCTTGCACTGTTTGTGAAGAGGAGAAACAGGAAAAAGCAGCTTTAGAGATGCTTCTCAATAGCTCAGTGAAGAGGAAATGCAATTTTTGGCAACTGCAAAGTCCTTTTGGAATAGGTAAGAAGGACACTGGAGACCCAAATCCCATACTTTTGGTAACGATGCTAAAAATAATTATTCTGCATGTATTTCAAACTAAGCTTGTGTCTATAGTGACCTGTATTCTAACAAAGAAGATGTGCCAAGATTCTATTGGTTTTGTTGGGAAAGAAACTGTGATCATAAATAGTCACAAATTCATCCATCATTTTATTATTTGGAGAGTGATTTTTATTTGACCTCCAGCGTTTGTCAATGACAGGATTCTTGGCTAGTGAACTCTTAATTGTTCGTACGTCCCTAACCACACGTAAAGGCCCTGAAGATAAAGTGGGACGGACTGTTTATGGAAGAAGCTGCAGAATCACTTTGCAGAAGAATCAAAATGAAAATTGACTTTCAGGTGTTCTTTTTAAAAGGACTTCAAACAGAAACAAGCAGGACCAAGTGGTCTTCATAGGTGACAACCTCTTCTCCACTGTGGCCAAGGCTGATGAAAACTATCCATGCTCAATTTCTCGATGATCAGAATACAAAGTTCAAAACAAAAGCAATAGTAAAGTGTAAAACACAGACTTACATGTAGGCTGGCATATACTTAGCTTCTTTCTAGATTTTTGATTTGAGCATTCTGGGGTAAATTCATTCAAGAGCTGTCTCTGTCTGTCTGTCTGCACATATTTGTCTCAGTCTGGGGTAAGCCAGCACCCATTGTGGGTTAATGTGAATAAACCGAGGGCAGAAATGGTAAGGTGAGATCAGACATTTCCCAGAGACAGTGTGTATCTGGAAACACTGATAAGCTCGCAAAGGCACAGAGGCTGGAGGCCAGAGCCACGCTGACTGTCCTGGCCCAGGCCTCCTCGCCTGGCGGCTTTCCGCTCTGTGGCTGGGGTCTCTATCTCAAGAGAATCAGGAAATGAAATATAATCTATTGCAGGGTGCTCGGAAGGAAGCATGCAGAATGTCCACTTCAAGGTAGAGAGAGATAAAGAAAGACAGTTGAAAATAAGAATCAGAGGCTCACAGGAAACGCTAAAGGGTTGGGAACATGAGCATGCTTTTAATTAAAGACACGGCATTCCCAAGATCATTCTTTTCTTCGAGGCTTTCATAAATCTATCTTTTTAAAGTTCTGTCTTCTAGTTTGAGAATTGACTCATTACTATTTTATATGATAAAAGTAATACACGGGCCTGGTTAAAAGTCAACCCGAATCAAAAAAAAAAAAAAGAAAGACTCCTTAGGTCTGGCAGCTCCAGTTCCACCCTGTACATTTACTCACTATTCATTACTTTACTTCTCAAGTAAACTCCCAGAAACTTTATTTTCTTAAACACACACACACATACACAGATTCTTTTTGGAGAAATAAAAGCGTGTGATCAAGCCATAGTATCACTAGAAACTTGAATTTTCATCTGACATGAACTGGGGGGTCCTTGCAGGCCAGTTAAGCCTACTTCTCCTCCATTTTAAAGGTGCTAAGGAAGCGAGTGGATACATTCAGCATAATGCATTCAGCTCTCAGGCTTTTTCAAATTTTTGCTGCCTGAACATCCATGTCTATATGTCTTTGTGAATTTTATCTGTAGAATAAATTCCCTGAAGTGGAACTGATGGGTTAATTTCATTTGAGAATAATAATCCTATTTTACGATCCCATTCTCATAATCCTATCAGTGAGGGCATTGTGGAGAGCCTAGTTCTCAGCCCCTGGCCTTGATAGGTTAATAACCACTCTCTAAATACTGCTTCCATTTGCATTTCTTTAATTATAAATCCAGTCTTGTCAGATTTAGCTGGCCACGTGTATTTATTTACCTCTCTATTTGTAGCCTATGCTCATTTTTCTAGTGAATTATCTCCCTTTTTTTTTTCTGATAATTTGTATGAAACTCCACTACTCACATCACAAATATTTCCTAATTGAGTTTCTTCTCTCCAGATTTTTTACTTGATTGGTGATATAATGTTTGAAATTTTATATTATTAAATATGTGGTTAAATAGATTGAACTTGCCTTCTTCGGCTTCTGGATTTTGTGTTTTGCCCAGGATCCCTGCCCACTTCAAAATAACAGGAACATGAACATGCTCCCCGTTTCTTTTCTTCTAATAGTTTTATGCATTCGTTATCACTTTCGACTCTGCGGTTTATCTGGAAATAATTCTGGTGAGAAAGAAGAGGCAGGAATTTCGAATGTCTGATCTTTGATCTTTTCCTTATGGATTTAAAACGCCACCTTTACCACATTTAAAATCCCAGCTGTAGGTTGTTTACGCTTGGACTTTCTAAAATCTCCTAATTTCACCGCCTATTTCTCAGTCGGTACCTGGCTGCTTTAATTTTTCACAGTTTTCAAATACATATTACTATCTGTGAAGGTTGGTACACAGAGGTTTTGTTTTTTTTTTTAGGATTTCTCAAACTATTCCTGTATTTGGTCTTTTTAAATGCACATTTTAATAATTCATTATCCTCCCCTCAAAAATCTCATTAATGTCTTGAACAGGGTTGCAGTGTATTTATAGATTAAATCAGGGAGCACTGATAACCTTATAATATTGAATCTTTCTAGCAAAGCACAAAATATGTGTTTAAATTTATCCAAGATTTTTTACGTCTCTCAGTTAGTTTCTTTTGTTGCTAACTTTCTTACTGATATTGAGAAGTATAATGTTTTCCTTTTCATTTGATTTCCTATCTGACAATTTTTCACATATAGGGAAGTTACTGTTTTTATATGGCAGTTTCTATTCAGTTCAGTTCATTTCAGTTCAGTCGCTCAGTCGTGTCCGACTCTTTGTGACCCCATGAACCGTAGCACACTAGGCCTCCCTGTTCATCACCAGCTCCCAGAGCTTGCTCAAACTCATGTCCATTGAGTCAGCGATGCCATCCAACCATCTCATCCTCTGTCGTCCCCTTCTCCTCCTGCCCTCAATCTTTCCTAGCATCAGGGTCTTTTCAAATGAGTCAGCTCTTTGCATCAAGTGGCCAAAGTATAGGAGTTTCAGCTTCAACATCAGTCCTCCCAATGAACACCCAGGACTTGAATTAAATTCTCTTATTGCTTCTATTGGTATTAACAGTTGCTTTTCTTCGCTCTTTTGGGAACATGATCATTATTTGCCAATGACAGCAACTTTATCCCTTTTTTTCTGTTTTTCATTTTATCTCTCAATTGCATTGATATTTTTAGAACAGTTTGATATGACTCGTTATTTTTTTAGTAGCGGGAAATGGTTTATGAAAAACTACAGCATCTCAAAACTTGTTACAGTGTCTGGCACAGAGGGGGCCCTCAGCGCACAAGGAACAAATCCATGTCACCAGCCTCATCCTCGATGGAAGAAACAGACGTCTCGGGTCACACATTTGAACTGAGCACCTTCTCTGTACCTGACAGTGCTCTCAGTGCCAGGGTCCAGCAGCAGCAAGGCAGAATCTCCGTCCCGCCCACCATCATGTGGGCATTATCCATGCCACTGCAGGAGGGGTTACTGTTTGTGCTATCCAGGAGGCGCTAGCGGTAAAGAGTCCGCCTGCCAGCGCAGAACATGCAAGAGAAGAGGCTTCCATCCCTGGGTTGGGAAGATTCCTTGGAGTAGGAAATGGCAACCCACTCCAGTACTCTTTCCTGCAGAATCCCAGGGACAGAGGAGCCTGGGGGCTATAGTCAACTGGGCCTCAGAGAGTTGGACATGACTGAGCCTGACCACATTGATAAAGAAACTGAACAAGCCACGTAACCTCTCTTAGGATGTTGAACTTCAACTGCAAAAGAAGAATTTTCTATCAAGTCAATGCCAAGACAAGATTGCAGAGTAACTGCTCAGGTTTGAGTATTAATTTTGGTGTCAAAGTTTGGCTGACTAGTTGGCATTTAGTTCTTAATTTATTATAAGTTTGCCATTTTGAATCTGGAGTGAGTGTAGAATTTTGCTGAATCTTTTAGTCCGTTTCTAGTGAGACGGGTAGACAGATAGATATTCTCCTGTAACTTGTGAGGTGAATAGTATTTACAGTTTTTATTAAATTAAATCATCCTTATATTTCTGGTTAAATAAGATAATCCATGTTAAACTTGGGAGATGTGAACATGAATATTTTTATTTTCTGTTTTCTTTTGTTTGAAATATTTCATGCCTAAAGCAAAAAATTCTAAAAATGAAAAGTAGTGATACTTGAGAACTATTTTCCATAAATGTGATTATCAGAGAGATTTGAGAGAGACACAAATTGTGATAAAGGAAGCACACACACACATGCACACAAACAAACAGCCTTGTGGTCTGTTTACGTAACAACATTGGGATTACACTCCACGTGCAGTAAGTGCGTTTTGTGCTCACTCCTATGTTGTGAACACAACTATATTAAAAAATAAGAATGCTTGTGGAAGCGTGGATTTTAGTGTTTGTACAGTCTTTCATTTAGTAGACATAACAGGTTGTTGACTGTAAGTTATTTCTAACTTTTCACTATTATAAATGATGCTGTTAAATCTTTATGCAACCTGGTCCATAGTTTTTATTATTTCCCCAGGCAAGATCCCTAGAGATTAAACAAATTATTACATCAAAAGATGAGACTGTTTCAGAGTTCCTGTTAGCTGTTGCCTAATTGCTCTTTAGAAAGGTTTTATCTACCAGAGCCTTTCCAAGTCTTGTTTTCTTTCTGTTTTTAATCTTCAGCTCTAAGTCTTGAATGGCTCTCTAAGTCGTCATAGAATGGTGCACTTACGCTTAGTACCAGCTTACCGCAACGTGCAATTTGCTGTCATAATTTACCATGCTCTAATTCATGAGGGGCATATACTCATGTATATTATATGAGCTACATTATCTAATATTGTAGTAGCTCACAGTGTTAACTCGAATGCTTAATATTCTTAACTTTCCCTTATTCACTAATGCTGGAAGCTAGTCAATACATACAACTTTCTGGTTATCGGTCACTATTATCTTTTATTTTTTTCTAATTCTAAACTATACTCCATGAAGGGCTTCCCTGGTAGCTCGGTGGTAAAGAATCCACCTGCCAATGCAGGAGACTCAAGAGACGCAGGGTCAACCCTGGATGGAGAAGATCCCCTGGAGAAGGAAAATGCCAACCTGCTCCAGTATTCTTGTCTGGAAAATCCCACAGACAGAGGAGCCTGGCAGGGAGCTAGGCTTGAGGTTTAAAAGAATCAGACACAACTGAGCGACTCAACAACAACAAATACTCCAGGAACCCAGGAAAAGACAGCCTACAGGGTAGTAATAACAATAACAAGGACGAGGCCAATGAAGGTTTGCGTCTGAATGTAGGAGTATTCAGTTCAGGTCCCCTTTGCTCTGAGATCCATGGTAGCTGGTGGGCAGTGATCCACTGAGTGTTCACAGACTTGTGTCTCCAGCCTCTGCACTGCGTCCTTCATCCCCATCAGATTAAGAATTGGACTCACCACACTTTTCACTTTCACACATTGGAGAAGGAAACGGCAACCCACTCCAGTGTTCTTGCCTGGAGAATCCCAGGGATGGGGAGCCTGAAGTCGGACACGACTGAAGCAACTTAGCAGCAGCAGCAGCAGCAGCAGACAGACATCTGCATGAACCTTGGAGGTTTTCACCACATCAGCCAGAGTGTTTGACGTGGATCAAGAACTTGGCTTGTTGCCTTGAGAATGGGTGAGGGGGAATGGGAGGCCAGAGGGGCCTTGGGCCACGGTTCTGGCTTCTCGGGTTCAGTCACTGCCCCTTGGGTCACAAGTCCTAGGTCTGCCTCAAGTCTGCTCTGTGTTTTAGTCCAGTGCATCTGGCCACAGAGAGCCCAGCAGAACCCGAGCCAGTTGTCCCACCATCAGCAGTGGTGCAGAGGGGAAAAACCAGAGGTGAAAATCTTCCGCAGAGTAATCTGTGATTTCTGTACATTTACAGTCAGGCCTCTGCATCCCTGCTCCTTCTCCTTCGGGGAAGCTGCCAGCCCAACTCTGCTTCCTGCTTCCGAGCCTCTCACCTCATCCACAGCTCCCCAGACTCACCTCGAGGTCACCAACACCTTCCCAGAGAGGCTGCACTGCCTGGAGGGTCGCCCAAAACCATTGCGCCTGCCAGCCCCTGCAGGAAATTGGAGGAACAAGAGCCAATTTCCCTGGGCTTTTCCCATCCCACTGCTCTCTGCACAGGCACCTCCGTCTGTCCGAGAGAAGGAAAGAGGTCACCAAGTGGAGAAGCGCTCTGCCGGGAGACAGGCCATCAATCAACAATCAACTTCATGCAAACTTGCGGAGCTGCCGGTGAGGTGGACCCACTTCCGCGTGGCTCCCCGTCCATCCATGCACACAGATGCAGGTTGCACAGACGGCAGGAAGCAGGGTCAAGTCCGAAGGAGAAAACGCCCTCCATCTATTTAGAGACGAGCACTCGGTCCCCCGAGGGCCTGGTGGGAGGCGCAGGTCTGCAACTTGAACTCGTGTTCACAGAACAGCCCTTCGTCTCGTTGGGCGAGATGCGCCTGCCCCTCTCTCTAAGTGCACGATTTCATGATTAAGCGTGTGAGTCTAGCGGGGCGAGGATCCAGCCTGCGCTCCACCCGCCCTGGTCTTAGGTAATTTCCCGCTCTTCCATGACATTCCAGATTCTCTTTGAAGCTTCTAATGGACCAGTGTTCAAAGGGTATTTTGATAATTTATGTCTAGCTTTCAGGCCATCGTGACAAGCCCGGAATCGAGATGAGTCTCACTGAGACATTTTCTGTTGGCACAGGCGGACCATGAGGTGGATTCAATATGGAAAGCTGTCCTCCGGTGAGGAGACCCCTGCTCTGCAGCGGTGACCCTCCTTCCTTCCGAGAAGGAGCAGAACCCCAAAGCCACACTCGTGTGTCTCCCCTTGACTTTGACTCTCAGTGGCCATTCCTGCTCAGAAAGCTTTCCTTGAAAACGTAAGCTCTCAGACGACTAAATTGCCCGCTCTAATCTTCCATTTGATTTTTGGCAGTTAAATTCACACCTCAAATGTAGACTTTATTACCTTAGGCGACTCTTTTGATTCTTCTAGTCGACTGCGAGTTTAGCAGAATGCATATGCACGTCCTCTTTCTGGTAATTACGGTTTATACATCCCTTCCTCTTCCCTTCAGGACCTTGCTGGCGAGTTTCCTGCTCTCCTGTGTTTCAAGGAGGCGAGAATTAAACTCCCTTCTGTGCTGCGCTGTTGGGTAAGACAATGTCCTCGGGGCTGTGGAGTTTGTTAACCGTCCCCCAGTTCCTCCTCTGGGTTTGGTTGGGCGCGGGCGTAGCTTCCATGCCTGTCCTGTCCCGCGTGGAGCTTCACTCTGAGCAGACTCTTGGCTTCTGGTCCCTTCTGTGCATCTTCTGTGCAGGAGGCACAGCTCAGGGGCTCTGCTTCTCGCCCTCCCGCATAAACAACGGTCTGATGCGGTGGCATCGTCTGTTTCTCCCCTGCTCAGGGTGCTGAGTTTGTGTGCCGACCCAGGAACACACGCATGCAAGCACACAGACACGTGGCCAAGTTCCCACAGACACAGATGCTGCGTACACAGGTGTGTACTCACAAGCACACGTAGTCACATATACCTTGGCGCATTTGCACACGTGGCCCTTGCACACAAACCCACACACGTGCCTGCACACACATACTGAAGTGTGGCCTCCGCTCTCCTGCTCGGATGTTTCTCATTAAATGCTCAGAGCTGTATTTGCGGAGGGTCGAGGGCTTTCTTTCAGTGATCAGCCGAGAAGGTGAACCATGACTTATGTGACTTACTCTTGGAGGGCTAAACGGGGCTGCCTTTCAACCCAAATATTTGGCCGTCGCTATAGAAACCCAGGCCCTGGCTCTGCACAGCAAGATGGAGGAGCTGCCGTCCTGCCTTTCTCTGCACGTCCCCTCTTCCTGCCTCTGCAGCCAAGTTGTGCCCCACCTGGACCCTCGTCCTTAAAGGGGAGAGGCCAGGATGGTGAGGGGGAGGGCGCTCTCCTGCACGCAGGTGGCGGGAAGGGCTGCTCCTGCCCATCCCCTGGGACTCAGCCATGACACCACCCTACCTGGCTGGCCGGCCTGTGCCCAAGGCACTTCCTCTTGCTGTGATCGCTGGGATCAATTTGTTCCCAGTTACGGAAAATCAGCCTATGCTGTTTTAACATCCAAACGGTGGCTCCAAACGAGCTTTCCCGGTTACATCTGAAAATGTAATAAAATAATTCCTCGTGCTGACAGCCGCTGTGCAGGCCATTTGGAAAACATCAAAGGGTGAATGGTAAATGCTCCCTCCTATGCCCGGTGTGCAGAGCGGGCCCCACAGTGGATCCTCGCCTCCTGCAAAACTTGCTCTCAGCGTCGCCCACGCTGGAGGAGAGGAATTGATAATGTTGTCAAATGAGCCTCTGCGACCGATCCAGAGGCAACAGCTGGCCTGCTGGGTCCCGGCTCTGTTCTCCTGGGGGGCCCACTGCCGAAGCCTCCAAGGTGAGGCTGGTGGGTGCAGACTTCCTGCCCCGGAGCGCTGTGGGTATCTGAGCCAGGGAGCCGAAGGTGGCTGCTTCCGGCTCTCCTGCCCAAGGTCATCTGGGGTGTGACCGTCTCTCCTGACTCTTGGTCCATGTGGGGCAGGAGGCTGCATACTTGCTGAGGTCATGGTTTTGCTCTGAGGATGAGCTGGGACAGATTGGAGACCAAACAGGCACATTTAATTTTCAATGCCAGCACCCACTCTGTCCCCCACCCTCCCCTCGGGGGCCCCCCCGCTCGCTCTGCGTCTTCCCCCGTCTCGGTCACTGGACACTGCTCCGTGGACCTGGGCTTCCCAGCTAGACCGCAACACGACTAGGGGCCCAGGCATGAAGCCATCGTGCCCCCACCCTCCTTGGGTCCCAGAGTAGGAGGCAAAACCCACACTGTTGGGTGTGCTTCAGACAGATCGTGGAGGAATAGGCAATCCCGGGTGCCTCCATCAGAAGAGCTGTGGGGAGAGCAGGCGTTATGGAGGCTAACACCAAGAAACGGTTCAGAGGCTTGTGGGGAGAAAAAGAAGACACGGTGGAATAGAGCGTGCAGGGTTGTTAGAGAGCCTCCCTGGTGGCTCAGAGGGTAAAGAATCTGCCTGCAATTCAGGAGACCCAGGTCAATCTCTGGGTCTGGAAGATCCCCTGGAGAAGGGAATGGCAACCCACTCCAGTATTCTTGCCTGGAGGATCCCATAGATAGAGGAGCCTAGCAGGCTACAGTTCATGGGATGGCAAAGAGTCAGACACAACTGAACAATTAACACTTCGCTTCCCTTCGAGTTGTCTCAGAACTGCCCCAACTGAGCAGAGCAACGGTGTGTGTGCTGGGTCCCAGAAACAACCAACAGCCTGTTCTCACCCTTCTCCCTCGTCTGCTTCCAGCTCTCAGGTGGGAAGCGAGGCCTGGTGGATGGAGCCGGCCTGCCTGGCTGGTCCGTCCTGTGTGCTGATCCCGACTCATGTCTTAAATTCATGAGAGGGTCCCCCGTGTGATGAACTTCATGAGCTGACCCTTCCTCTCTTCCCTCCTCACAGCGGGTGGGGGGTGCAGATTCCTCTGAAAACGTGGGCAGACAAGAGTCGGTTTGGCCTTGGTTGTGGGGAAGCCCACCCTGCTCAGAGATTCCATTTAGAAGTGTTTGAAAGATCTGAATTGCCCATGGAATCCAGGCAGCCCCGGGCATCAGGATATTTCTTCGGATCTGGACCCACATGTCACCGAGGGCAGTGGGACTTCCAAGCCTGTGCAGGGTGGAGAGAGGACGGGCTGGGTGCGCCTGCTGCAGCTGGGGTACTCCTGGGGGGATGAGTGGGGAAGGGGACCCTGTGTGTCCAAGGAGCGGAGCTGAGCCCATCCCCTACCCTCCCCCAAGGCAAACCCTGAGCCGTGTCTCCACCTGTGGGCTCTGGTTTTGATAACTGGGATCGCGCCTCTGTTGCTGGGTCTCCTCTCGAATCAGTCTCTTACTCCCGCGTATGTGTTTGTTTTCTCCAAGCCAAGGTGGGACATTCCCTGGGCTTCTAGAATATTCTTTAATATCATCTACAGGCTTAAAGCAGCACACAGATACTCTCCTACCATTCTGAAGGTCAGAATTTTGAGATCCGTTTCACGGGCTGAAGCCCAAGTGTGGGCCAGGCAACATTCCTTTCGGAAGCTTCCAGGCAGAGTCCTTCCCATTGCCTTTTTCAGCTTGTAGAAGCTGCCTGCGTTCCTTGGCGGGTGGCTCCACCACACTCCATCCTGGGCTCCAGTCCTCACATCTCTTGCCCTGACCCTCTGGCCTCTTTTTTTTTTGTGAGGATGCTTGTGATTACACTGGGCCCACCCAGGTCATCCAGAATTAACCCTCATGGCAAAACCGGCCACTTCACCCCCTCTGCAAAGTCCTCTCCCCGCATCCCGTAAAGCGGCAGGATTTCAGGGTAGGATGGTGAGCCCTGGGTTGTCACTCTGCTCACCAAAAAGGCACAGAAAATATGAAGGCAAAGCCAAGGGCAGGAGGGGAGAAGCCCCTTCCTGGGGCATCAGTGGCTGGAGGCAGTTAAAGGCCAGCATTTAGCCGTAGTGTGCCTGGCCTTTCTCTTCAGAGGCGCTTCCTCTAGCCCTGACCGCTTGATGCCTTTTGTTTTCCATTCAGAAGTTTGAACTCTCCTCCTCTCTCTCTCACACACACAGGCAAATGCTATTTCCTTCTTCCTCTGTTTTTCCTCTCTTTTTAATTTGGCATTTATTGAAGCTGATGGAGTGAACTGGATAAGCGTACCCCAGAGTCACTGCTGTGCCACTTAAAATATTGAACATCCATTTAGAAAAAAAATTACAGAACACGCGGTCCCATCACAGCACGCGTGCCCCTGCCCCCCGCACCCTGGGGTCTCGGCCAGAGAGCAAATTCCCCCAACTCCAGCCTCGGAGAGCCAGGCCTGTTTCTCTGCTGGAGAAATGTAAGTCCCAGAGAACAGGGCCATTAAGCAAAGTTCGTGACGGTAGGAACAAAGGGGAAGCGACAGCCGCCCGCGGGGCCTGGGGAGAGGGTCGCCCCAAAAGCCTCCTCGGAACAGAGGCCCAGGTGAGGCTGTGGGTGCGTCTGGGGTCACAGCTCCCAGTACAGGAATTCTTGTAACAGTTCCTGACTTGTTTTCCATTAAAATCTTACGGTCTTTTACCTGTGTTGTGTGACTTTGTGAGGGCAGAGAAGGTTACACAAGCCTATTCCTTTTGCATTCAGAGATTCAGCATTTCAGCAGATATGGAAACTGGTTCTCAGTCATCAGTGTGATCCGCTCCTGCCTAAGATTGTGCTTTTGTGCCTCTGTTATCCATGTGCTGTAATAAAGGGTAAAATCAGTACCTGCAGCTCAATGGAAATGCCTGGTGAATGCAGCTGTCTGGGGGCAAGACTGCCTTGGCATTTCAGGATTGACCCAGAGGTTACTACGTGCTCACAGCTTTGATGCTGCTGGGGCAGGCATCTGATCGTGGAAGCCCAACTCTGGACTTGAATTTTGTGGTGCATGAAAACAGGCTTCTAGTGATTACCCCAGAATCTCCTCTTCTGGCCAGGCTGGGCGCGTTATCAAAGGCAAACTTCCAGAAGCTGGACGTTTGCTCAGGTTCCCAGCTCTAACCTAGAAATGCAGACATGTGCTGGCAGGTCCAGCCAACAGGAGCAGAACAATGTAGTCAGGTCCTGGAAGGGTGGGGCTAGGGCTGGACTGCGGGGGGAGAATCGGGCCAGTGGCTCTCATTTCACTGGATGAATTTTCCCGTTGCTGCAGCAGATGAAAGCAGCATGTTGATGGGGAGTCTCAGAAATCAGTTCTCAGGGATGGCTTCTAGAATGGTGCTTGGGACACCCAGGAGGATGGGGAGACAGCAGATCGTGGCACTGGGAGCCTTCGTGTTCGGTCCAGGAAACCTCCGGGCTTGTGGACTTGGCAGTGCAGAGTATAGAAGGGAGAAACCTCACTGCATCTGATAGAGACACTTGGGCCACCTCTTCTGACCCTCAACTTGGCTGAGTTTGACGATGACTTTGGTTCTTAAGGAGGTCAGGCCTCAGGATTCAGGCTCTCTGTGTGGACTTGTTATAGGATTATCAGGTTATCGGCTTCCCGGATGGCTCAGCAATAAAGAATCTGCCAGCAAAGCAGGGGACCTGGGTTTGATCCCTGGGTTAGGAAGATCCTCTGGAGAAAGGAATAGATACCGGCTCCAGTATTCTTGCCTGGAGAATCCCATGGACACAGGAACCTGGTGGGCTACAGTCCATGGGGTCGCAAAGAGTAGAGCACAGCTGAGCAATGAGCGTTATGTTTCGGTATCGGTCAGAACCCAACAGTTCCTCATCATTTCATTGCCTAATAGGTGACTACATCCAGTGTCATCAGGTAATTTTAGCAGATTTTCATCCTAATTAATAAATATAAATGCACGGTTTATTTATTCACAGGTCCCGGGACATCCAAACTCCTTGTCTTCCTTGGTGACTTGTGTGATAGCGTCTGCAGCAGGCAGAACCCACCCTAAGGAAGGGTCCCCCAGAGGCAGGGAAGAGCATTGGCAGATGGGATCTCACCTGGGCTCTGCCCCACCTGCTGAGTCGCAGGGCAGGTGAGCGGAGGTGGGGCCATGCCTGCTCCCTCCTCTGTCAGGTCCTGCTCTGCAGGGGCCACGCACCTCGGTGTCTGCCCACGCCGTCTGGGGACGGTGTCTCCTCTCATCCAGTTCCAGGCACCTGTTGGCTCCTAGCTGCTGTCTGTACTCAGAGCTTTGCCAAAGGATGTCTTTCAAGAGAAATCGTCCAGTGTTTGCAAGGCATACCTGCACGGCTCTTCTGTAGCAAACACACATGGTCTCATTTTGGATGGTAGCCCTTCTCCTCCCTTTGATTTTTATAAATAGGGAAAAGTGAAGTCGCTCAGTTTTATTCAACTCTTTGCAACCCCACGAACTATAGCCCACCAGGCTCCTCTGTCCATGGGATTTTCCAGGCAAGAGTACTGGAGTCAGTTGCCATTTCTTTCTCCAGGGGATCTTCCCAACCCAGGGATCGAACCCAGGTCTCCTGCATTGTAGGCAGATGCTTCACCATCTGGGCCACCAGGGAAGCCTAAATAGGGAAGGCTGTATATCCAAAGGGCTTCCTAGGTGGCACTAGTGGTAAGTGGCATTGCTTTATTTTGATGGTAGATGTAATATGTCACTGGGCTTCCCAGATGACTCAGTGGTAAAGAATCTACCTGCCCATGCAGCAGAGGCAAGAGACACAGGTTCGATCCCTGGGTCAGGAAGATACCCTTGAGAAGAAAATGACAACCCACTCTAGTATTCTTGCCTGGGAAATTCCATGGACAGAGGAGCCTGGCGGGCTACAGTCCACAGGGTCACAGAGTCGGATGCAACTGAGCACACACTTACGTAATACTTCACCACTGTAACGTCTTCCAGTTTTCTGGGAGAAAACTTTGAGGAACTCGTGTTCAAGTCATTTTGCCTTCAAGATTTTTAACTTACCAGGTAGACTTTTAATTTTATTTTCTGTCTTAAAAGCATCTTTGGAATGCAGCTAATACTTGAAGAACAGTTCTTTAAAACTGTGAGCACCTATTCACCATGGAGCAAACAGGCTTTATTTCTTGCATGTTCCTCTGGGACGCTTGAAGGTATGAGATTGGACTTGGTATTTAATCCATGCCCAGACTTGGCCAGTCCTTGAAAAGGTGAAATGAACAAGAGAGACTATTCAGGGGGAATGAATCTTATACTATTTTAGCAAAAATATAAGGTGGGATTAACAATTCTACTTGAGGGAGAATTTTAAGAGCACTGTTTATTTAGATAATCAGCTCAAATCCTTAAAAAACAATGAATAAGAAAAGGGTGCGATTTCCCACTCAGCCAGCTAATTAATAAATAAATACAGAAGAGAGGGCTGCTGCAGCTCATGCCCCCAAGAGAACTTCTGTAAAATAATAAGCTCTTTGAGGAGATGGAGACCTACATCAGTGAAAGGGGCAGGGGGGGTCTCTTCATGTGTATGTGCGGCATGTCAAAACTAGGAGGCTGAAAATTGTGTGTTTGTAGCAAGAAATGAAAGTTAAATTTTGCAACCAGAGCTCAGAACTGTTTTTTTTTTAACTTTGAGAATTAATTTTATTTTAAATTTTTCTTCTATTTTTAAATTTATTTTTAGTTGGAGGATGATTGCTTTACAATGTTATATTGGTTTCTGCCATACAGTTGGCTTTTAAAAATATGATGAATAAGGTGCGGGACGTAATTGAGAAGCCTGAAAACCAGAGGGCCCAGGGTGACTCGCTGCCTGATGCTGTGTTCTCAGAGCGTCTCTGGCTGCCCCCAGGGCCCCTTCATAGTTCATCTGCCTCTGGACCTTGCAAAGCTGTTGGGTCAGTATCCTTGGTGGTCGTTTATAGATGGGCATCCAAGATCAGAGCAGCCAAGAGACTTAGCTCAGGTCCTTGCCCCCAGGTGGGTCAGATCTTATTAGAGGTGGACTAAGTTCACTGTCAATTTCTCCTTGGCAATTAGTCAGAGTCAATCTCATGCAAAAGATATAAAGATTGAAATTAGACAATAGAAATTAATGAACTGCTGATACATGGTGTGTGTCCGAATCTCAAAAATGTTGTGTTGAGGGAAGGAGCTGGAAACAAGATGCTAAACAGTATAATTCCATGAAGCCTAAACTTAGGCAAACGGATCTGGCTGTTGAAGTCAGAATAGTGGTTCCTTGGGGTGTAGGTATTGGCTGAAAGTAGTGGGAATTTTCTTGGAGTTCTAGAATGTTCTGTATCTCGATCGAGTTTATGGTGATACAAAAATCCATTGTGCTGCCCTCAGGACTTGCTCGCTTACTGTCAATTACATCCCAGCAACATAAAAATGACTGCATTCTGCTACTGAACTAATCAAAGCAAAGTAACGTCACAGAACCTAAACCGTCACGTCCCATATTTTTGCAAAATGTCCTCACATGAATTGGCACTGTGGTGGAGATTTTTTTAAAGTATGCTTTAACACAAACATAAAATAACGAGATTTTGAACTTTTAGTTTTGAGTTGCACATTCTAAGAAGGATACAGCTATATATTTTTTAATGGAGCCAGTGAAGTTTCACAGAGAATGGATATTCACTGTAAATAAATCATTCTTCAATTCCTTCAATGAAATTAATTTCGCATTCCTATTATTGCATGCAATTCGATAACTGCTAGCGCTAGTCCAGCAAATATCATTTTGCTAATGAATACAATCATTAGTGTTGTTTTCATTTTACAGTAAGCCATTATTATTACCTACTTTCATCTGAATGCATATAAAGTTGCAATAACTTGGTTCCTCTCCCTATGGAATCCAACCACCAAATCGGCTTCTGACATTCAACTCACCCAGCCCAGTAGGTCCATCCCCAGAGAGAAACATCTGGGCAAAGTTATTCAGAAAAGCTCTTTTATTCTTCCTAAGCTGATCCCTTAGCAGAAAACTTTGGAAGTGATACATCAACACCTGACTGCATTACAATGCCTATTGGGTGATTTCTGAAGGTCTAACACACAGTTGATTCTTTCTGTGGGATTCCAGAAATAACCTTTACCCAGCTCCAGCAGTTTAGGGGAAAAAAGCTGTGTTTTCATTTTGTTGGAAACCAACTGTAGCTAGTTGGCTACTTGCTCTTGGCTTTCGTTGTAGCAATGGGGCTGCCCACTGCCCTGCGGCCCTGGCACTTTGTCGGGATTTGTGTTGAGTATTCCATCTCACACACCGAACTTCCTGGAGCCATTGGAACCTGTGTGTCCACAGGCACCTTTAAGCAAAGCTGCACGCAGCTCAGATAGAATCCCCTTCAGGCCAGCAGGCACTGCCTAGACTTGCTTGATTCAGGCTTGTCATTTGTTAGCGGTACCCTGGGATGAGGGCTACCGTGGGACACACAGGGACAGTTCCCCCAAAGCCAGCCACAGAGTCAGCCTTTGGCTTCTTTCCTAATCCTGGCCTCTTTGTAGTATTCTCTGACTTCTCTGGGACCGCAGTCCTGGCCGGATCACAGTGGTTCCTCATTAGCCCTCGTGACACACGACTGAGCAGAACCAGGGTCTGGGTCACTCACCCAGCGACGCCCCCAAGACCAAGACCCTTGTTTGTAGCAAAGTGGCTGACTAACCTTGGGGTGGGCGCCTGCCTCAGAAACGCTCTACGGAACAAAGCAGGTGATTGCCTATAGGTCAGAACCGTCTTCATCAAAGCCGACTAGAAAGTTCATCCCGGGGATGGAGAGGCAGGGCTTTTGAAGGGAACGTGAATGGCTGTGGGAGCCAAGCAGCCCGCAGAAACATGAGTCAGGCTGCCCAGAGCCCTCTGGAAAGGTTTCTGTCGTCTGGGGGCTCCAGATCAGACAGCCTGTGATTTTCCCAGTCGTCAACACAGAAAAAGAAAACTCATAAACCAAACCTGAAATGCGGGCTTTGCTTTTTGCCACTAATTGGTGGACTGATTAATTAGGCTTCCTGGGGAGGAGTGGCTCTGTGGCGACAGGGACCCTGGGGAGCAGACAGGAGGGAAGGGTGGACCGAAAAGCAACCCCAGGGGCAAGCGGGGGGTACAAGATTTAATGCTACAGTAGCTGGGGCAGTTGGCATCTCCAGTGCCAGGTTTGGGTAAGACACAGGCACTGACCCCAATCAGGGGGTGCCCAGAGGGTCTCAGAGTGGCTCCCATCACTAGAGGAAGCGTGGGTGGGAGCCTGGAGGCAGAGCCAATGGGGACCATCTCAAGGGCCTGCTTAACATGGAAGGAGCTTCCAGAAGGGGAGGAGATGGCAAAGAAGAGCACGGAAGGACCATAAGCCGGCGGGGCCAGCATCCACCAGCATCCGTTCGATGCTGTCCCAGGAGGAAGTTCCCCCAGCCTGGCCTCTCAATGCAAAGGGAACGGCAGCAAGGGCAGGGGGTGTGGGTACGGAGCGGGCAGTAGGGACAGACGGGGCCACACCCCCAGGTGCCCCACGGATCCAAGTCCGCTTCCCAGGCAGTCAGAGCCGGGTCCTCACTGCTCACAGGTGGCTGGTCTTGTTAACCAGAAGCTCACTCACGCGCCCACCCAGGCTGGTGACGTCTGCAGCACCACAGACACCAGAAACATCTTTTCCATGTTGACTCACTCCCACGACAGCAGCCCAGAACATGAGAGAAGAGGGAAAACAAACAGCCCCCTTTGGATATTGAGCAGACGAAGGATATTTTTAGTTTTAGCTTTCTAAATTCCGAGAATCAAAGCAACTGGCTGATGGTGCTTCTGAGTGAGGGCGCGCTGCTGGCAGCAAGCAGAGCCTGGAAGGGAGGCTGCAGATTACATCTGAGACCTCGGGGGTCGTGTGCTGCTGAAAGGGACAGGCGACTCTGTCTGGTTTAACCCCCTCTGGCTGAGAACTTTGCCAACGCCAAATCCTCTCCGGAAGACACCGCATTTCCACTAACTCGAGGCCACCAGGCCTTGGTAATATTTTAGGGAACTAAAATCCCTCACTCAGAGAAGGCAGAAATGCTGCTCAGTGTCTTAAAACGACATCAAAATACCTTTATGGCCCAAGTCAGTCCATTGCCAATTTCCTGAAAACTCGCGTAACCTCATTTATTGTGAGGACGATCAATGATACCATGAACAATTCCATTATTCCACAGTCTTTAGGTGTAAACATCACAAAGAATCATTTAAAGAACAAATAGTAAATGAAGTCACATGCCAAATGCTGTTTGCTGTCGCCAAGGTTTCGATATGCGAGGGCTGGCCTCCTCTAAGATAACTTTGCAGAGGCAGAGAACTAGGGCAGCAACCTTTTGACGCTGCTCATCAAATTCAGAACTGACAGCCCAGTTGCTTTCCGTGTGTGTGTTAGTCACTCAGTCGTGTTTGACTCTTTGCGACCCCATGGACTGTAGCCCGCAGCTCCTCTGTCCATGGGATTTTCCAGGCAAGAATACTAGAGTGAGTTGCCATTCCCTTCTCCAGGGGATCGTCCCGACCCAGGGATGGAACTTGGGTCTCCTGCATTGCAGAAAGATTCTTCACCATCTGAGCCACCAACAAATGAGATCTCTCTTTTTTTTTAATAATTTTATAAATTTCTGGGCGTTCCAGGGTCTCTACTCTCTCTTTCTCTCTGTCTCCCTCATCATCATTCTTTCTCTGGTTCATCTTTGCCATGAGCTTTTTTATGTTTCTAGGTATTTCTGGGCCTTGAGGAATCTCCTCTCTCTCTCTACCTCACCCCACCCTTTCCCTGGTTCATCTTTGCCATGACCTTCCCTTTTGCTGGGTTGCGGTTCCCAGACGAATACAGACAAAGGGCGCAAAAGCAAAGCAACCTCAGGAATGAAAGCGTCTTAAACTCTGCCTGACTCGGGAGACAACCCCGGGCCTACCTCACCAGCACCCGCGCCGTGGAACGGGGATAATATTTTAAAACATATTTTCAGATGTATTTTCATAACCTATAAATCCTGTTGTTCTCAGGCTCCTCGCCTATTGGAGCAGTGGTTTTCGAGCTCCGAGGGAAGGCCAGGCACACCAGCTAGGAAAACAAAGTCGTTTTTCAATCTCGACTGGCAAAGATTTGTGAGTCCCCAGCAAGTGATGGATCTGAAAGCCATGCATTGCTGGGAAGAGGGAAAGATTTACTAAATTCCTGAACTTACCATCCATAGGGCCAGCATGCTGGGGGAGCTCATGGGGTTTTACTGTAGCTCTGTGGTGGGGTCATCTTGGAATGTGGAGTCCAGGGAATCACTACCACCCGGCAAGACAGGAAAATGCTGCGCTTCTGGGTTGGGATGTGCCGGAGGAGAAGGTCAGAGACCTTTGCTGTCCCTCAGCTTGTAGACACAGCACCCCAGTCTCTGCCTCTGTCTTCCGTGGTGTCTGTTAGTAAACACTTGACATTGGATTTAACTCATGTAACTTAGGATGAGTTCAGTGTTACTATTTACATCTGCAAAGACCCTATTTTTAGAAAAGTCACCTTCTAAGATTCCTTGTGGACATGAATTTGGGGGTTCACTTTTCAGCCTAGAGCTCCATCCAGGCGCATTCCTGCTCGTGGGTGTGTGTGCGCTCAGTCGTGTCTGACTCTTGCAATCCCATGGACGGTGGCCTGCCAGGCTCCTCTGTCCATAGGATTCTCCAGGCAAGAATACTGGGGCGGATTGCTGTTTTCCCTCCAGGGGATCTTCCCAACCCAGGGGTCCAACTCATATCTCCTATGCCTCTTGCATGGGCAGGCAGGTTCTTGACCACTACACCACCAGGGAAGCAGATGGCCCAGAAGCAGAATCTATGTTTGCTCGTGGGTGTGGGGGCTTGGTCGTTGCTCCGAGGCAGTTCTGACTTAAGCAGTGAAAGTGGCCCCTCTGAGGTTAGGGGCCGTGCAGGGTTCAAGTGTGATGGAGGGCCTCCAGCTCGCCTCCACTCCTCTAATGCTGAGGTCATGCCTTTCGCCCCCCTCTGCACATCCAGCTCTTCTGGCCCCTACTGATGACGTCCCGTCCATCTCTGTGTTCTCCGGCTCCTGCTAACTCTGGGCGGGACCAGAGGGAATCTAGGAGAGTGTGCACATCCCTCGGAGACTCTGAGGTCTAGTCTGTGTTAAGGCAGAGCCACAATTTCAGCCACCAAATCCTTTTTCTTATTTTTGAAAAAAAAAAACAAAAACAAAAAACTGACCCCCTCTGGGACTTCCTATTCACTCAAAACGAAGCAACTGTGCTTGGCAGATCTTCCCCTGTCAATTCCCTCAGCACAAATTCAAAACTAAATACCAGAGTGAGAGCCCACATTCATCACAGTCACTTTGCCACTTTGTGCCACACCTGGCCCCTTGTCATTAGACCCGTGTGTCCAGGTAACGTGGTTTCATTGTGTCTGTGTCCTGCAAATTCATCATGGAACTGGGCACTCTTTTAAAAATTCCCATTGTTTATAAAGTTATTATTATTCCATTTTACACAATTCACCATCTCTTCTGAAATTTCAGAAAATAATAAATCTGCAAGTAGAAACAATGGGCAGGGTTCCTTCCCAGCGGGAACCTGAGGCGTCTGGGAGGAGCTTGCCAGCCAGTCCTCACTCCCAGACATGCCTCTGGAATCCTGCTTCCCCCTCGTCCCAGACATAGCCCTGTAGTGACTGCGGGGACACTGGCTTCGCAGTGCTGAAAACGGGAGTCTGATTCTGTGGGGTCTAATTTGGAAAGATCCCTGGGTCAGGAAGATCTCCTGGAGGAGGAAATGGCTACACATTCCACTATTCTTGCCTAGGAAATCCCAAGGACAGAAGAGCCTGGTGGGCTACAGTCCTTGGCATTGCAAAGAGTCAGGCATGAGTGAGCGATTAAACACCAAGATTGCCCGACAACTCTTACCACTTCAAGGCAGTAACAGGCCACCTGCAGCCTGGCAGGAGGATGCAACCCTCTCTCTGGCCAGAGAATGCCCTGCAGGGTTGCAGGGATCAGCTTCCCAGGTAAGCCTGGCACAGAAGGGACAGGAGACCTCCCACACGGTGGATGGAAGTCTTCCTGGTGGCTTCACCTGGCCAAGCGATACAGGCGGCCCTTGGGGAGAGATGAGTGGCAGCTCTGGGAACCTGGGGAAACCTGATGGCCTCAGTGGGGCCTGGGTGGGAGGAGACGGGGGGCACCGGGCCCCACACCTGAGCCCGTGCCAACACACGGGTCTCGTAGACATGCTCTGGCTGATGGAAACTCTCGGCACTTCAGTTCCCTTCACAATCCTGAGTCCTTGAAAATTCTGATTATCCTTGATACTTCTTCCAGGCCTCGCACACAAACCTGATAACGTTATTCCAACACTTAGCTCAGATGAGCACCCCGGCAGACCTCGGGACAGAAGGTTGAAGCTTTGGCTTGGTTTCCACCATCAGCGTTTCCCTTCTGCCTGCCGTGTCCCAGCCTTCTGTACAGGCGTCATGTCCTGTGAAACGCACGGAACGTGCCATGCTCTGTGCTCATCACTAGTTCTTAGGGTGTGGACCCAGCATACATTCCAGCTTTTCTTCCCATGGGAAATATGACTCTGGGGAACCATTGCTGCCTAAAATCCCAAGTCTGGGGACTCCCCTGGTGGTCCAGAGGCTAAGACTCTGTGTCCTCAGTGCAGCGGGCCTGGGTTTGACCCCCAGTCAGGGAAGAAGATCCCACATCCTGCAACTGAAGACTTCACAAGCCAAAACTCCAAGATTCCTCATGCCTCGACTAAAGATCACACATGCTGCAACTAAGAAGCAGCAAAGCCAAACAAATAAATAAAATAATAAAATAAAATCCCCAAGACACGGCATCAAGGGCCCTTGTGTTGGGCACCACGTCTCACACTCTCAGGGTGGTTACCAGGGCTTGACTCCCACGTAGGCCACTGGGCAGCTTGTGCGCTCCTAGAGATGGAGACCAGCATCATCTTGACAGGTGCGGTCCTACAGCAAATAGCAGGAAATAAAATGATCATGAGTCCAGGAGGGAAGACTCCCATTTTTGTTTTCATTTACAATGTTTACTGCACTTTTTAAAAATCATAAATCCCATGCCATACATTTCTACAGCACAACTGGCATTAGATTTAAAGGCTGCCCTAGGAATCCACTTGGGCTTCCCACCTACCAGTGCGGGAGACATAAGAGACTTAGGTTGGATCCCTGGGCTGGGAAGATTCCCTAGAAGAGGGCATGGCAACCCACTCTGGTATTGTTGCCTGGAAAATTCCACAATAGAGGATCCTGGAGGGCTACAATCCATAGCATCTCGGAGAGTCAGACATGACTGAAGCGACCTCGCGTGCATGCCGCACGGGAATTGACTTACACCTCTCCTTTTGGAAAAGCTGAGCAGCGTGGTGTGAAGTAAAGTGGAGTGAGCTGTTAAAATCCTTACCGGTCATCACCCATTTCCAAGGATGGGTGCTCATGATACTGGAGACCGAGGGAGATCACGTAGAATTCTCTCCTTGATCTGTTTCTGATTCATTAATAAACGTTCTATGCTATTTGGGATGAAAGAGCTATTTATGGATGAGTTTTGGTTTTGTTGATCTTGTTAATTCTATGAGAGGTGAAAAATAATCTAGAAGTGAGTTGACTAGGGATAAGCATCCTTAAGCAACAGCAACCCACTCCAGTGCTCTTGCCTGGAAAATCCCATGGGCGGAGGAGCCTGGTGGGCTGCAGTCCATGGGGTCGTGAAGAGTAGGACACGACTGAGCAACTTCACTTTCACTTTTCACTTTCATGCATTGGAGAAGGAAATGGCAACCCACTCCAGTGTTCTTGCCTGGAGAATCCCAGGGACGGGGGAGCCTGGTGGGCTGCCATCTATGGGGTCACACAGAGTCGGACACGACTGAAGCGACTTAGCAGCAGCAAGCATCCTTAAATGAAGATAGTTGGAAATCTATGAAATTTTACAACAAAAATAATAACAACAGCAACCAAATAACCTGGAGAGAAACTTTTCTCTACTATAACATTTTTACCAAAAAGGCAGAATTTATGCCCAAACTGAGTAATAACCACAACCAAGGGAATATCCTCTGCCTACAGTAAGGTGAGTCCCAAGTTGGAAAACCTGACTCCAGGTGCAGGGTAGTCAGTGAACTTACAGCGAGAGCTTAAAGATCAAAGATTTTGACCTGGGTAGCCCGCAGTCATTGCTCTTGCCTCAGCTCTGTCTAGTAACTGAATCCCATGATTGACAGAACCAGGGCTGAAGGCCTGGACTTGATGGTCCATAAGGGATGAACTGAAACAATACCTAGGTGAACAGAAAGGGTGGCAAGGAGTATTGGCACATGGCATATGGGTCAGAACAAAACCAAAGAAAACTCTATTACTCAAAGGAGAATACACGGCCAAAATAACACAAAACCACTATAAAGATTCTGCAATAATAAAGAAAACAAGCATATAATATAAATAAATGACACACTTTGACATAAAGTATAGTTCAATAAATTGAAGAAAATTTTAGATATTTACAGCTTCATATTCTTGGGGATATTAATGAAACATTGGTTTTCATGAACAGAGATGAAAATCAGATAATAAGACAAGAGAAGGTAACCGGCAGCTACTTAATCCAATAAGAAAACTTAAGAAAAGCTAAATATCATGGCACAAATGGGCTCAGCTGGTAAAGAATCCATCTGTAATGTGGGAGACTTGGGTTTGATCCCTGGGTTGGGAAGATCCCCTGGAGAAGGGAAAGGTTACCCACTCCAGTATTCGGGCCTGGAGAATTCCATGGGCTGTATAGTCCATGGGGCTGCAAAGAGTTGGACATGACTGAGCACCTTTTACTATCACACTATAAACGGGAAGCTTAATATAAGCATCAGTGAACAGAATCAGCAATGCAGAAAGTCAAATTAATAAAGCAAAAACATGCTAAGAAGTGTCATGTCATTGCAGAAAGAGGACCAAGAGATGGTGTTGATTTAGATGAAGTATGAATATGGAAGACAGCAAAGACGCAGATCATGAATAATTGGCATATCTGACCAGAAGAGCAAACTGAAGGTGTTGCTTAAAGGTGCTCGTTTGGGTATAATAGGAGAAATTGGAAAAGGCAATTGGCTCAGAGACACCCGCATGTTAACAAACTTGAAGTATAAGAAAAATACTAAACACCTATAAAAATATTAAACACCTAAAAAAAAAAAGGTCACCTACAAAAGAGACAACAGGAAAAAACTGCCCCCAAGTAAAGCACAAAAGGAACGGGCTGGCCTAGAGGCTCTCTATCTAATCAGAGGCCAGTGGACGATGGATGGACTTATTTGGTGTTTCCAGAAAGAATGGCCCCAAATGTTACGCTCACTCATAGAGTTGTTTATGTATGCAAAAAGAGAGAAACACTTAAATATGTATGAACTCATGAGGTAGATTAATTAATTATTGATTCAATAAACATTTACTGAGTCAATAATACAGAAAATATGACCAGAAGAGGTAATCTTATTCAATGAAAAAGATTCATTATTCAGTAAGAACAACTGAGTCTTTAAAAATACAAAATCAAACGTAACTCCCCCTTATTACGAGGCTTATAATCCAAATTTAAATACCGTGGTTCTTGAAAGGAAGCCACGTAATATACATGCGCGATGGTGCGACTGCAAAGGCAGGACACAGAGGCCCCGGGGTTTCTCCACGCACTTGACACAAGGGGCGGTGAATGGGCGATGCAGAGTGTCACGGGGCACCCCTCTGCACTGCAGAGCTGGAGATGCTTCACTGATGACCTCATCACACTGAGAAATGCAGGTTTTAGCAAGTTATTTCAGTTGTAAAAGTCATCACTACTAAAATCAGAGGCGTGACATGTCTCACACATATCCAGGGGGACAAAGCCAAGTCCTAGAGCTTCTAACAGCAGTGACGACAATAACGAAGCAAAATCAGGGAGCATGAGCAAAACTGCTTTCAAAAGGCGAGAGGAAATACTGCCAGACTGGAAGACAGCAACAGCTGGGTGAACACAAAAACATTCTCAGGCAAGTTTCCTTGTGGTCTTAGTTTTGAATCCTCCCGGGTCCCACAGATAGCAGGTAAACATGAGCAAAAAGATACACAGTCAAACTGAACTCAAAACTACAAGCATTAACAATCGTTCTGCAAAAAAAGAGAATGAAACCTGACAGTTAATAAAGATATGTACCAATAAATACATGCATCAAGCTCTTTGCCTGAGAAATCTTTGCCATGGAACACTTGCAAAAATGGTCTTAATCATTGCCCAAAGCAGAAAAGCTCTAATCATGTTTCTCTGCCCACAATAAAAAGTACCAACTGGAAAATTTTTTTTAAGAATATCTCTAAAACATTCCATTGGTCAGTACAGTTGTGGACTAGATAAAACACGACTGCAGTAAGGATGTCAGTGTCAAAGAGCTACCAGATATGCCCAAACTACAGTCAGAGGACAAATTATGCCTTCTATTCAGTTAGTACTAGACAACCAGTAATTAAGAATTAATTAATTAGGACTAAAAATTTCAAGAAATTATCTGAAGAAAGTAGTAGGATATAATTAATAATGATAAAAGGAGATAATAAGGAATTAGAAAAATAGAGAAATCAAGGAACTGGAAGATAGCAACAAAATTGAAATATATTGCAGCCAAATCTTTAAAAGAAAAACCTGTATGTGTATACACACACACACACACACATACCTGAAGCTAGCACAATTTGGTAAATCAACTATACTTACATTAAAAATATGGAAGAGATGAGGTAGATATTATCAAAAATATAAAGGACAGTGAAAAAATATGAGAGAAAGCTTTGTGTATCTCTATTCTAATTATCCAAAAATATACTAAAGCAAATTGTTAGCCCATGAGTAGAGAAAAATGTATTTGATGGGGGATACTTTAATTACGCTGAGAAAGTATTCTGCAACATGTGAATTTTCTGGGCTCACCTAATACATTATATTACTATACTCATGGATAATATACATGTATACTACCCCCGCACACACACACACACACACACACACACACGCACTGATGCTGGGAAAGACGGAAGGCAGGAGGAGAAGGTGGTGACAAAGGATAAGATGGTTGGATGGCATCACCGACTCAGTGGGCACGAATTTGAGCAAACTCTGGGAGATAGTGAAAAACAAGGAAAGCCTGGCATGCTGCAGTCCATGAGATCACCAAGAGTTGGACACAACTTAGCAACTGAATCATAACAACACTACCTGCCTCAAAAAAAACAAACAAACAAACAAAAAAAAAAAACACACACACACACGCATACACTCAAACTAGCGGACAAGCTCGTGCTTAATTGTGAGAAGTCTCAGGCGTCCCATTAAAACCAGGAGTCTTGGATTGGCACATGCCATCTTTACAGTTTTGTAGCATTGCCCTGGAACTCTTCATTCATGCATTTAGACAGGTCTTACAATTTTAAAAATCAGTCCAGAATGTAAAGAACCCCTCAACTACTGTTTAATTTTAGCCTTGTTAATTTTTTTTCACTGCTGTTTCTTTTTGAGATGAGAAGAGTGCTCCATCCTCCGCCTGCAGCCTGACTGATGCCCACTGCCAGGGGCCACAGGGACCTTCCTGGCTCTTCCCGGGTGCTCTTCCATGTTCAGAAGAGGGGCGGACGCAGGGCTCCCTCACCTCCGTCCAGAGCTGGGACAGCCTTGGAATGTCTCCCAGGTTCCCAGGCTCCATTCCCATGCTTAGAACCTCCTCTGGCCTCCTCCACCCAGAACTTTATCACTGCTTTTCTATATCTGAGTCTTTGGTGGCTATGCTTGCCTGGAGCAGAGCTACAAATGCCAATTCTTTCATCAGTGTGTGCTAGGGGTTGTTTGAAAGCCAGAAATGTATCACTGGCTTTGTCCTGGGACACAGGACGGTAAAATCAGGCATTACTATTTGGAGAAAAAACAGTGCCATTAGAAGGAAAAAAAAAAAAAAAAAGCGCTCTGAAGTGCATTCTCACATTTAAGTAGGGCTACCTTCTCAGACTAGCAGAGGACCCAAGAATATCTTCTTGACATTGGGCCCCAAAGCTAATTTCAACTGTGGAAACCCCGAGAGTGGCAGAGGGGGCTGGAAGCCCAGCTTTGTTTATCGTTTCTAGATGGTCTGTGTGCATGACTCCCTTTGCAGCCGCTCAGTTGTATTTGACTCTTTGCAACTCCCTGGATTGTAGCCCGCCAGGCTCCTCTGTCCATAGGATTTTTCAGGCGCGAATACTGGCATGGGTTTCCATTTCCTCCTCCAGGGGATCTTCCTGACCCAAGGACTGAACTACGTCCCCTGCATCTCCTGCACTGGCAGGGAGGTTCTTTACCCCTGAGCCACGGGAAGGCTTCTAGATCGTCTGCTGCGGCTGCTGCTAAGTCGCTTCAGTCGGGCCCGACTCTGTGCAACTAGCGAGAGACAAATACAACAGGAGCAGGTATGTGTGAAGCAAACAATACCAGGTTTTCATACTCAATTAACTTGTGTTTACTGAGAATTTGCAGAAGGTACAGCATTGTGCTAATCCTGTGCAGAAATTGATGGGAGATGCTACACGATCCCTTCCTTCTAAATGTTTATAGTCTCGTGGAGGAAATAAAGCCTCTTACTTGCCATGTAGTTTTGACTGCTCTCCTATGCATAGACATCAAAAGAGAGGTGCACACAGCAAGTATTGGAGGAGGTGAGATGTGGAAAAGAGCCTGATGCTGGGGAAGATTGAGTGCAGGAGGCGAATGGGGTAACAGAGGATGAGACGGTTGGATGGCATCACCGACTCAATGGACATGACTGACTCAATGGACATGAGTGTGAGCAAACTCCTGGAGAAAGTTTGAAGGACAGGGGAGCCTGGCATGCCGCAGTCCATGGGGTTGCAAAGAGTGGGACATGACTTAGCAACTGAACAACAACAACAACAAGAGGTGGAGGCCTTCCTGGGAGAGATGCTATTCCACGTGGACTGGCAGAGAGAAAAAGACGCAGAGAGGTGCACGTGAGGATAAAAAGTGTTTCAGGCAAGCACAGCATGAGAAAAGAACAGAGATGGAAGATATACTTGGAAGTCCAGAGAGACCACTATCTGGAGAAGATCCCTCAAACCAGAAAAGATGGAATGCAGAGAGGCAGTGTTGGGCTTGTTGGTGGACGGATGTGAAGACTGAGCTCAGGAGGGCACTGGTGGAAGGTCAGCCTGGGTGTGTGCTGGACAGAGGCTTCTATTGAGGAAGATATTCCCTGGTGCAGGGAGAAATGAACTGCAGACAGGAGCCTGGCGGGCCACGGGGAGTGGATATGTGTCATCTGGGGAAAGAAATGCAGGTGCTATAAACTTGATCAGAAGAGGTAACTGCGCTCGGTGACTGGCTCAGAAAAGAGGTAGGGCTGGGAGGAGGAGGAGGATGGAAGAGGAGGAAGGAGGGTGATGGAGTTGCCTTCAAATAGGAAAATCCAGATCTCAACCCGAGAAAGGATGCGTGTCCACCAGGCTGCACAGCAGGGGGCATCGATGGGACAGGAGACGAGGATGACACAAACGCAGAACCAACCAGCAAACAGACCAAGGCAGCCTGACTTTCGCGTTGCGGGAGCTCGTGTGAGGACCTTTTCATCCTGTTGGCAGTGACTGAAACATGAGCGGTTTCATTTCCTGGGAAGATGCACAAGGGCCTCTGGAGCCTAGCGGCTGAACAGCGGCACATGCTGCAAGGATTTCTGGGAGAATGATGTTCCCTCCACTTCCTGATGGGGTGGAACTCAATGGGCCTTTACACTCGAAAGGCACCTGTCTGTGCTTCTCATGTCACAGCACAAACGATGCTGTGAATCAGAGATGCCCCGAACAGTGGCCAATAAATGATTCTATAGCCACAACTGTGGTCTCCAGGAAATGGGAATACTTTGCAGAAAACCAGGTAAACCTTACCCAGATGGACTGTATAGAATCTGGCCGCTGGAGCTCAGCTGATCTAGTACGAACATGTAACGTGATTTGTATTGACATTTCCCTCTTCTTCAAGTCTCAGAATGCAGAGTGTGACTTCAGTTGTTTCTGCCTACATTTTTAGTAGCTCATCTTAATTTGGTAATGTTCATGGATCTATTTTTAGGGGATAAATGGGGCTATGTGCTCAGTCGCTTCAGTCGTGTCCGACTCTTTGCGACCCCGTGGACTGCAGCCCGCCAGGCTCCTCTGTCCATGAGATTTTTCAGGCAAGAATACTGGAGTGGGTTGCCATTTCCTCCTCCAGGGGATCTTAACCCAGGGATCGAATCCATGTCTCTTAAGTCTCCTGTGTTGGCATGCAGGTTCTTTTACTTTTTTGATAATAGTCATTCTGTGTGAAGGGCTTCCCTGGTGGCTGAGATGGTAAAGAATCTGTCAGCAACGCAGGAGACTCAAGTTCGATCCCTGAAGGAAATTACAACCCGCTCCAGTATTCTTGCCTGGAGGATCCCATGGACAGAGGAGCCTGTCACTTTCATTCTATGTGAAAGGTGTGAAGTGGGGTCCACCGCAGTTTCTTTCCTCTGAAAGTGGTAGTTCTTATTTTATGATAATACCTACTGGCTTTATTATTTTTAAATTAAGTTTTAATTGGAGTAAAGTTGATTCACAATGTTGTATCTTTTTAAAAAAATCTTTTATTGAAGCATAGTTGATTTATGATGGGAAGCTACACCCTCGGATCCTGATCTGGACTTTGTCCGGTATGGGCCGGGAGGTGATGAGATGTCCGCTGCTACCTGTGGGAGGCAGAAGGGCGAGGCATGAGTCTTCCTGAAGAAGATGCCTTTGAACAGGTGAGGCCCAGCATGAGGCTGAGAAGAGCAGGTCTGTTATCTCCGCTGCCGTAGAATAAACAGTACCTCTGGCTTATGGCTCTTCCCCCTCAACCCCCCAATCCCCTGCAAACTTCTCTCCAGCTCTGGCTGGGTGGGCATGAGTCTTTACAGGATCGCTGGCTCCTGGGACCCCGGATGCTGTGAGATGGCCCATGTCCTGGGGTCACCTGACACTCCCCCCCACGACTCCCATGGAATGCCACTGCAGAGCGGTCCCCTCCTTGTGCCGAGTGTGGTCCAGGTCCAGCAGTCATGGTCCACGTCTGAGCAGGGCCCAGGGCTTGGCACCAGCCTGAGAGGCCATGGATGATTTGTTTTCCTTCAGTGATATCAGCTCAGCTTCATCCCCACTTGTCTGCGTGGGCCTGGGGTGGGGTTGGGGGAAGGACGATTAGGGATATCCTGGAATTAATCAAAGTGTTGACATTTAACTGTGAAGTGTTGACATTTAATGTAGAATAACTTAAACATCAATGTAATTGAGGACTCACTGCTACTGAGCTTTGGAACTTACAAAGTGCCTCTCTGGACATGAAAATATCTATTTAGCCAAAGGGACAATATATTTTTACCTGTCCTGGGTCCACACAAGACCTCCGAGGCCCGTGTTTTTATTCATCAGGGTGTGTTGTCAGGCGGCAGAAGGCACACTCTTAGACCCTCCTTTGTGAGCTCAGAGCCACAGCTGAGCTGAAGGCACCACGCTCCTCCCCTGTTCTTTCCAAGGAGGAAGCAAATGTGCTGGTCCTCAGCCCGTGCTCAGAGCTGCTGCCCCCCCCAACCCCACACGAGGCCCCCAGCACAGCATTTAGTCCTCATCTGGGTAGGATCTCAGTATACGGCATCATCCTTCACACCGATTCATCCAGGAGAAAAATGAAGCCCTAATTTTTTAAGCCGAGGAGTCCATGTGTTTATGCATTTAGCACCTCCAGACAGCAGGAAATAATTAGCGGTTTGGGAACACATTAACAAAAACCGAGAGCTTTTTCAACTTTCTGACTCATAATATATGTACCTGCCGAGTAACGAGCCCTCCAGAAGGAACAATGCGCTTTTGTGATCAGGAGCTTACCCTGCACCCTCCTCCTAACCCCCTGGGGTGACCACAGCCTGGACTTCCTGCCTCTCCAGGGCCTCCCCGGGACAGCCCGTTTCATTTAAAGTGCCCAGGACAAACGTACAGCGAGGTGTATTTCTCCCCGCGCAGCAGCTGCTAGGGATTCCCATAAAACACCCCTTTATTTAATTCGAAGTGATTTTCTGGCAGGCTTTCCTTCTAATTTGGAACCAAATATTTAAACCACCCTTGCTTGCCAGTCCTAAAATACAAGCTGGTATAAGAATTTTCAAGTGATGACAAGGGCAGAGTGGGTTTGCAAAAAAGACAAGGAGTTTAGTTCTGGGTTGCAGCCAGTCGATGGGTCACTTCCAGTTTATTTATCAATTATGTGTTTGTCCCCGAGGTCAATGAGGGCTGCGGTGACACTGATTTTTACATGGCATTCGTGTTCTTTCATTCCTCGTCTTCAGTTTGGGAGGAATCAAACATCCCCCTGTTAAAAGTCCTTCCTTTGGCCCAGTGAATTTATGAGAATAAGAGGGAAAATGTACAGGATAATTTTCATCTCTTTGCAAAAACAGCCCCTGTAGCGTTACTGTTGAACTCGACATTGTGGCCTCGGGGACTGGAAAGGGGGGAGGGGCATGCTAGCTGCATTATTCGTCTCCTGGGATAGGAGTTTCAGGAGGCCGTGATGAAAAGGTTTTGTTTTGAAGAAGTCAAATGAAAATACTCTGGATGGGCTTGATAGATGAGCAAATATTTTGCAGGACATTCATCTGTTTACTTTGCATTAACCGCAGAACGCCTGTAGGGGGAGTTTTCTTATTGCTCTTTTTGAGTCACTAAAATACGGAAAATCATGTCAGGATCTTCTCTGTCTCCTGACTGATGGTGGTTTTGCTCTGCTTTGCACTGAGGTTCACACACTTTTGCTCTGACAAGTCGAAAGTCTGCCTCCCAGTCGAAAAGCTGGCCCCAGTGCATCTGAGATGGTGGAGAATGACCAAATAATAATAATAATAACCACAACAGTAATATTTGCGGGCATCAGAGTGTTTCACGAAACACAGGAGCTAAATGAAGAGTGTTCTGAAAGGTGGGGACTTGACCCCGGTCAGGACTGGCGTGGGAGCGAGTGCCTGTTTCTCCTTTGTTCCCCTGACTCTCTCGCCCTGCCCCAGCCTCCCCAGTCCCCGCCCTGGGAACCAGGCATCCCCACTGGGGTGCTCCAGTCCAGCGGCAGGTCCCAGGGAGGCTGCGGCCAAGAGGAAAGAATGCTAACGGGGGGGGGGGGGGGGGTGGGCTCTGCGAGGTCCCAGACCCTGCAACCCCTCCCCCATGGGGCCTGGAGGAAGGGACGGGGTGGGAAAGGAGAACAAAGCCGCTGGGCCCCTGTTTCCACACAGTGAGTTATGACCGGTGACCTCACGGCCGTCTCCACTTTCAGGGGCCAGAGGAGTTTTTCTGCCTGATATCAGACTGAAAGGCAGAGAAAGGTGGGTTGCAAGGTCAATCTGTTCAAGTGGAAGTTTAAGGAGAGGAGGTGAAATCTGCTGTTAAACAAGAGGCTTGTGAGAGAGCAGAATAGTGCCAGGGCCTTGAGACTCTGCTTACAGGAGGGGTCATCCTCCCAGCAGAAATGGCAGCGGCCAGCAGGAGGAGTGGGGGGCACTCGGAGTCTCTTCCTGACCTCCAGTGTGCCAGCTGCCAGCACAGCTCTTCAGGACATGGGCAGGCGTCTGGAGGAATCTCACCTGAGCGACAGTGCCAGAAAGGAGCCCAGAGCTGTTAAGGCTTGCTCCAAGGCCAGAGTAAGTGCGCCACTGTGCCAGCGCAAGTCCACGGGCAAGCTCACGGTCAACAGCGGAGAACACCTCTGGTCTTCTGGTGGGAGCGGCTGCAAAGTCACGTGACAAAAGCTACGGTCCAGGGAAGGTAAACGATCCAGGCTACTGATGTCATCCATCACATACGTGTAGGCAAGAATGTGGGGAAAGGCCATACTCATATGCTCTATTGGTGAGAATACAAACAGAAAATAGGGTTTTGGAGGCAATTTGGCAATATCTATCCAAATTTTAAAGTGTATATCCATTGTGAAGAATGTATGCTATAGATATATTTGCCAAGACACCAAGAGATGTGTAATAGTAAGTTAACTGTAGGATGGTCTGTAGAAAGAGGAAAAAAGAAATCAAGAAGCAACCTGAAATTGATAAGGAGCTTTTAAAATAAAAATGTGATATAGAACATGTGTGAAAGTTGGAAAAAATGAGATAGCTCTTCAGTGACAACGTGGAGTAACTTTTATGATATTTTATTAAGTGAAAACTACCTAAAGAACAGTGTGTTCAATATCACCTTCTTTGTATCAGAATAAAGGATATAATCCTAAGTACAAAATAAACTGTTGACCATGGTTGCTTCTGAAAAATGAGACCCAAGATGGAGAGTGGATTATGTTTTTATTTTATACATTTCTATGCTTCCTGATGTTTTAAATCACATGCATGTAATACTTTTCCAATTAAAAATTAATTTTGAAATGATTCTATATTTATTTTCGGGCCTCAGAAATACAGAAGACATTTCTTGGAATCCTGGGATTTTTCATTTAGAAATTCCCACCGTAGGTTGTCATGACTCTGTGACTTGGGGAGCTGGATTCAGTCTGTCTACAATGAGAAGAATTACTTGATGATTATTAGTAAGGAAAGAAGTGGCCCCAAAGTCTCTAAGCCCTTTATTCGCGAGTGTTCCATTGATTTAGTTAGCAGGTGTAGTATCTTCTCTCAAGCTATGGAAATGAGAGTACACTGAAAAGAAGAAACAGAGGATCAAGCAGTTCCTAATTTCAGTTTTTCTTGTGATTTCTGATTGTGCATTTTTATTACACACACACAGGGGTCCCTGCACACCAAACCACAGTACCAAAGATGACTGCTCACTGCCCCGCGTCCTTAGCCCCGTCTCCTTCTTAGCCACATCAGACATGGGCCCTCCCATGAGCTCACTGAAATGGCTCTGTCATGATCAACTCGCCCAAATCAGTGGCAATGTTTTCCTTCTAATTTGACCAGTCTGCAGCAGGCAACGTGATTATCACTTATTTGTCCTTGGAACGTTTTCTGTTTGTTCTCTGGATGCCAACTCTGTTTTTCTTCTACTTTGTTAGTTTCTCATTCTTACTCTCCTCGCTGACTGTGGTTGACCAAACTGCCGTCTATCTGATCATTGTTCCTCTTATCCATCTTAATATTGTTCCTCTTCTCTAGACTTAGTATTGTCAAAACATAGTCTAGATTTCCTCAATCTGCTTTCTGGGCCTCAAAGTTTCCCTTTTCCAGTGACTGATAACACCACCCAATTTCTCAGGTCAAAATCCCAGAAAGCAGCCTTGATTTCTTGCTCTTCTTAGCATCCGTGGATACTCTTGAGCATTCGTATTTGACTTACTTTCAGAACATGTCTCACTTCCCGTGGCAGCTCAGTTTCTACTGTGACATTCCTAGTTTTGGTCTGTTAACTGCATCAGTGTCCCAGCTGTCCTGCCTGCTTCAGCTTTTGCCTCATCCTCCCTGCGAAAACCGGGGACTACGTACATAATCGTGGCGTGCATGTGTGTATATATACAACTATGTACATAAAGACTTCACGACTTGGCTAAGATGGAAAAAGCTCACTCCACCCATCCCTCACACTGATTACAATGGAAAAACTCTATAGAGAGTGAATAAAGCAGCTGTCTGAGGAATCTAAATTTTTTAAATAGGCAGAATAGAGAGGAAAATCAATGCCTTGAACTTGAAATGACTAACAAGATAATGAGGTCTCTGATTTGTTGTTTTGATTATTCTCAACTATATATTATCTACAAGAAATCTATCTATAATTCTGTAGATAAGTTAAAAATTAACTGATGGAAAAAGATATACCAGGCAAATACAGATCGAAAAAAAGCTGGAGTGGTTTCATTGCTATCACACAGAATAGATTCTGGAAGAAGGGACATTGCAGGAAATTAGGAAGGAACATCGTTTAATTATAAAAGGATCAGTTCCCAAGTGAGATGTAATAACCCTAAAAGTGCATATACCTAACTTGAGGCAAAGCTGATATGAATTGAAAGATAAATAGATAAATCTAAAATTAATAATGAGAGAAGTTAACTCCTTTTCTTAATAATCAATAGAATAAGTAGGTAGTAAATCAGTGAGGATAGAAAAGATTTGCCCAGCATTGTCAATCAACTTGACCCAAATTAAAATTTATAACACAGTCCGTCCGGCTGCAGCAGCATAGGCATTCTTTTCAAGGGCATATGAGACAGTGTCCAAGGAAAACCATATTTTGGTCATAAATCAATTGATATTGAAAGTGAAAGAATTGAAATCATACAAAATATGCTCTCTGACCACAGTGGAATCATACTGAAAATCAATAACAGGAAAATATTTGGAAAATGTTCAAATATTTGGAAATTAGACAACACATTGCTCTAATTCCATAGTCAAAGAAATCTCAAGGATAATTTGAAAATACTTTGAACTGAATGAAAGTAACTGTATCAGAACTTGTGGGATGCAGCTAAAGCAGTGCTTAGAGGAATGTATATAACAGTAAGTAATTATACTAGAGAATAAGAAAGGTCTCAAATAATTAATTCAATTTTCTACCTTAAAAATTTGAAAAGAACAAACTAAGCCCAAAGCAAGCAGGAGGAAAGAGATAATTAAAACACAAAGCAGGTGGAGCATTTGCTAAAGCTGACCTCTTGTCCGACCATAATTCTAGCCTCAGAAAATTTCAAGGAATTTTAATCAGATGGTATTCTGTAAACCTATTTTAATTGCACTAGAATCTGAAAACAAATAAACACCTAGAAAACTCTTTATATTTGGAATATTTTTAGTCACTTCAAAACAGTTCATGATCAAAGAAAAATTTAAAAGGAAATTAGAAAGTGTTTTTTAGAACAAAATATAACAAATATACTACTTATATAAAACTTATGAGATACATCAAGAGATATTTAAATCCTTTGATGCATATATTAGTTGATGCATATATTAAAAATAATGAAAGACAAAATTAATGAGCTACATATTTAAAATCATAGAAAAACAATAGCAGAATTAATAAAGATTAATAAAAAGTGAGAAGTGCAATTTTAAAAAATTAAAAATGAAAATGGGACATAACTAGTACTGCAGAAACTATACAAATAATGCAAATAATATTAAAAAAAACAGAAAAATTAGATAAAACTGATGCCTTTCTAGGAAAATATGATTTTTGAAAACACAGCCACGTGCATAAAACAGGGAAACCTGGATAATCCTGTGAGCATTAAGGAAGCACACGTGGCAACAATACATGGGAAATAAAAGTCAACTTCATTAGCAATCAGAAAAATGCAGATGCGTACTCTTTTCCTTCTACCAGTTGCTCAAAGGGCTTCCCAGGTGGCGCCAGCGGTAAAGAACTAGCCTGCCAGCGCAGGAGACGTATGAGGTGCACGTTGAATCCCTGGATTGGGAAGATCCCTTGGAGAAAGTCATGGCAACCCGCTCCAGAATTCTTGCCTGGAGACTCTCATTGGCAGAGCCTGGTGGGCTACATTCTACAGAATCACAAAGAATCAGGCGCTGCTGAAGCGACTTGGCAGGCACAGTTGGTCAAAAACGTGGAAGTTTGACAAAATTTAATATTGATCAGGCTCTGAATCAGGAGTTTTTCTTTGTTGCTGAATCAAATATAATTTATAGCCACTCCTTTGGACATGTACGGATGTGAGAGTTGGACTATAAAGAAAGATGAGTGCCGAAGAATTGATGCTTTTGAACTGTGGTGTTGGAGAAGACTCTTGAGAGTCCCTTGGACTGCAAGGAGATCCAGCCAGTCAGTTCTAAAGGAGATCAGTCCCGGGTGTTCATTGGAAGGACTGATGTTGAGGCTGAAACTCCAATAGTTTGGCCACCTGATGCGAAGAGCTGACTCATTTGGAAAGACCCTGATGCTGGGAAAGATTGAGGGCAGGAGGAGAAGGGGACAACAGAGGATGAGATGGTTGTATGGCATCACCGACTCGATGGATATGGGTTTGGGTAAACTCCAGGAGTTGATGATGGACAGGGAGGCCTGGTGTACTGCAGTTCATGGGGTCACAAAAAGTCGGACAAGGCTGAACAACTGAACTGAACTGAACTCCTTTGGAAAAAATTTGGCATACTTTTATGAAGTTGAATATTTGATAAATCAATTTCATGCTTAGATATACAGCAGAAATTTTGGCATATATGCACTGGGAGGCATGTACCTGAGTATTCATAGAAGTCTTATTCATACAAGCAAAACCAGAAATCGCCCTAAATTCATCAACAAGAAAATAGATAGAGAATTTGTCTTAAACTAGACAGCTGTCTTAAGATGGATAACTACAAGGAGAAAAGCATCTACTTAAATAAATCCTAGAATTATGATAAGTCAAAAAAATCCTAAAAGAATGAGTAGAATATAATATGATTTTATGAGGCTCAGAGACAAATAAAGAGTATATTGTATAAGCACACACACACACACACATATATATATACACACAGGATATAACTATTTAAAGAAAATGGAAAAGAAAAGGATTAACAAATATGAGAGAGATGCAATTTATGGGGGTGAGGAAATTGGATAGAGAAGGTATACAGCAGGAGCTGTATACAGCAGTACGTGAACAGAGAACTTCTAAATGTTCAAGCTGGATTTAAAAAGGCAGAGGAACCAGGGATCAAATCGCCAACATCCACTGGATCATAGAAAAAGCAAGAGAGTTTCAGAAAAACATCTGCTTCTGCATTATTGACTATGCCAAAACCTTTGACTGTGTGGATCACAAAATACTGTGGAAAATTCTTCATGAGATGGGCATACCAGACCAGCTGACCTGCCTCCTGAGATATCAGTATGCAGGTCAGGAAGCAACAGAACCGGACATGGAACAACAGACTGGTTTCCAATTGGGAAAGGGATACGTCAAAGCTGTATGTTGTCACCCTGCTTACTTAACTTCTATGCAGAGTACATCATGAGAAACGCTGGGCTGGAGGAAGTACAAGCTAGAGTCAAGAATGCCAGGAGAAATAACAATAACCTCAGATATGCACATGACACCACCCTTATGGCAGAAAGTGAAGAGGAACTAAAAAGCCTCTGGATGAAAGTGAAAGAAGAGAGTGAAAAGCTGACTCAAAACTCAATATTCAAAAAACTAAGATCATGGCATCCAGTCTCATCACTTCATGGCAAATAAACGGGGAAACAATGGACACCAAAACAGACTTTACTTTCTTGGGCTCCAAAATCACTGCAGATGATGACTACGTCCATGAAATTAAAAGATGCTTGCTCTTGGAAGAAAAGCTGTGACCAACCTAGACAGAATATTAAAAAGCAGAGGCATTACTTTGCTGACAAAGCTACGGTTTTGCCGTGTATGGATATGAGAGTTGGACTATAAAGAAAGCTGAGCATGGAAGAATTGATGCTTTTGAACTGTGGTGTTGGAGAAGACTCTTGAGAGTCCCTTAGACTGCAAGGAGATCAAACCAGTCAGTCCTAAAGGAAATCAGCCCTGAATATTCATTGGAAGGACTGATGCTGAAGCTGAAATTTCAATACTTTGGCCACCTGATGTGAAGAACTGACTCATTGGAAAAGACCCTGATGCTGGGAAAGATTGAAGGCAGGAGGAGAAGGGGATGACAGAGAGATGGTTGGATGGCATCACTGACTCAATGGACATGAGTTTGAGCTATCTCTGGGAGATGGTGAAGAAGAGGGAAGCCTGCCTTGCTGGTGTCCATGGGGTCACAAAGAGTTGGACATGACTTAACAGCTGAACAATAACAACATTTTACACATACATTACAAACCATCAAGTATTGCATACAAGGGACTTCCCTGGTGATCCAGTAGTTAAGACTTCGTCTTCCAGTGCAGGGAGTATGAGTTTGATTCCTGGTTGGGGAAGTAAGATTCCACATGCCTTGTGGCCAAAAACCAACACGTAAAACAAAAGTAATATTGTAACAAATTCAATAAAGGCTTTAAAAATGGCTCTCTTCCAATAAAAATCTTGAATGTATTGTGTGTGGAACTATAAAGAAATGCATACTATATCATTTCAGACTAAATTAAAAATTCAGCACTGAGCTTCCTGTTGGCCAAAGCAAAGATGTAAATTAGCTCAGTTCGGAAGTTACTTGTGAAGCTAAAATGTTATCACTTGTTCAGCAGAAGCAGTGTCTGACAATCAGTAAGAACTGAGTAATTGCTGAATGAATGTATTTTCTGTCAAACGAAAACACAGCTTAATAGTAAAAGTTTAACACAGATTTTTCCCCCCTCAGGTTCTCCCTAAGACGTGAATTTCACAAAACGTCCGTATGCTCTTTTCCCCAAACACTCAAGTTTATTTTACCCAATAGAGGATGGCGAATCCAGAGTGGACTCAGTTCTAGAACATGGTTGTTAGCAGCAGGAACATCTGGTCACCTCCCGTTATTTTCACAGCTGTCAGTCACTGAATGCCATCTCCCAATTATTGCCTGGTTTCTGCTAATATTTGCCACAAAAATGTTTGTTTGAATGTATCTTATCAAAGTAATGTTTGTATTCTGGATTAGCTGTTGCTTGGTTAAAGATTTGTATAATCAGCTTATTTTAAGATTAATTCATAAAAAAAACCTCTGCAAATTCCTATTATCACTTAATTTGTATAAAGATATTTACTATATTTTAACAGTGCAATTAAGATTAATATGGGCTGTAAAACCATAAGGTCAAGTCAACACAAGTTGGTTGACACTCTAAACACTCGTTTCTGATCCTCAGATATTATTATGCAGGCCAGACCTTGTGGGTTTGCAGAATACCAAAAAGGTCAGAAGTGAAATGAAATGAATATTCTCTGACTGTCACGGGCAGATGGGAGTCCCTGCTCATTCATCACTCTAGGTGTGAGAGCTAGCGGAGGGTCCCCAGCTCCTGGAGGAGGATGGATGAAGCCCCGGAGGGGACCTCCTCTTAGGCAGGCGTCAGGACCAGCTCAGAAGGACCTGGGCTCCCTGTCATCTACGCCCCTCTTCATCCAGTTTTCCCAGTGTTCCTGCTCACTAAGGGCCCGTTCACGATGGGATGTGCCCCTCCAGAGACACCCCAGGCAGCCACGGCCCTGCTCTCTGTGGTTATTCTTCTGAACCAGTGATAGCTGGTGCGGGCTTCCCCCAAACCCTGATGGAAGTGAGCAGCGTTTGTGCTGCCAAGATGGGCCATGGAGCGACATGCCCCCACCACCCTGTCGGCGGCACCGAGGCGCTGCCGGCGTCGCGGCTGGCGCATTTGGAAGGTCACCGGCACCTTCTGACTGGGAGAGGATGGTCAGCGTCTTGAAAGGAGTGCTTACAGGATGTGATCCTGCCATGGGGCCGTTTCTGCTGTACTTGGGTGAGTCAAATGCCCTGGAAGAAGTTGATCATTGAAGACATTGTAGACCTGTCTTTGTAATAGCAGAGCTCATTAATGTTAGTAAGCCATTGCTTGGTTAAGATTTGTATTATCAGCTTATTTTAAGATTAATTCACACACACACACACACACACAAACCCTCTATAAATTCTTACTATCCCTTAATTTGTATAAAGATATTTAGTATATTTTAACAGTGCAATCACGGGTTGAATGGTGGTCCCCCCAAGTATACGGCCATGTCCAAATCCCTGACATTGTGCATGTGACCTTATTTAAAAAACAGATCTTTGCAGATGTGAATAAATTAAGGATCTCATGATGAGATTGTTCTCTACTATTTTAGGGGACCTAAAGCCAGTGAGAAATGTCTTTATAACAGACAGAATTCTCTACTATTTTAGGGACCTAAAGCCAGTGAGAAGCATCTTTATAACAGACAGAATAGAAAGAGGCCAAGTGAAGACAAAAGCAGGAATTAGAGGGATGTGGCCACAAGCCAAGGAACATTTGAAGCCTCCAGAAGCTGGAAGAGGCAGGAAGGATGCTCCATCAGAGCCTCTAGAAGGACTTCAACTCTGCTGACACCTTGACTACAGACTGCCTGAGTCTGGGATTGTGGCAGAATAAATTTCTGTGCTGTAAGCAGTCCAGTTTGTGCCAATTTCCTGAAGTAGCACTAACAAACTAATACAGACTCCCACAATAGTTTATAAAACATTTTTGCTTTTAATATATTTTTAATAAAAATCATATAATCCATGTGTCTGGGTTTTAAATCCCACCTGATGGATCCTATCCTTTCTAGCTCCTTCTTTGATGATGCACGTGGCCTTAACACACCTAGGTTCCTCAGATGGGCTGGTCAGGTGGCTTGGCATTAATCAAAATCTTCAAAAAGTGTGTAAGCTGATTCTGGCTTATTACCAAGAGTTCCCATTTGACCTTGTCCAGTGGCCCAGTGGTAAGAATCCTCATGCAATGCAGGAGATGCAGGTTTGATCCCTGGGTCTGGAAGATCTCCTGGAGGAGGGCCTGGCAACCCGCTCCAGTATTCTTGCTTGGAGAATCCCATGGACAGAGGAGCCTGGCAGGCTGCAGTCCTTAGAGGAGCAAAAGAATCAAGTGACTGAACAAGAACAACAACTCACTATAATTCCTTTTTTTTCTTGACTCCATTCTGCTGGATCCCACGTCACACACACTCTTCTCTCTGGTTTCCACTGACTGTGATGCTGTAATCACAAGAAAGACCTGGTTTAGCCTCTGTTTTTTTCCAGCCTGGAGCAGAGACAGACAGACATTTGGACTTCTCACATGCTGGGCGTTTTGTCTGGGCCAAAACGTGATGCTGGTATGTGGACACAGAGATGAATCATGTCTAGGGCCATGCTCTGAACAGACTTCCCACACTTGATGGGAAGTTCTCCACCTGTGCTGTCTAGGCTCACCTTCCCAAGTCCTCGCCACATGTGACTGTTGAACACTTGAATTGTAGCTAGTGCAATGGAGAACCATGTTTTTAATCTATTTAATGTTCATTCATTTGCATGTAGACATCCATATCTGGAGAGGATTTGTGGAAGTGGGAATCCATGCTCATCCTTGAGCTGGGCACTTCAGTAGCCCAGGCATTGCCTGGGACACTTCTGGGCTGCAGATCTGATGCTACTTATTGGAAATGAAGAGGCCACATTCAAACTCCATCCATGAGTCTTAGGAAGAGAGGACAATTAATGATGATCTTTCATGGAGAGGCTGTGTGATCATCTCAAGGTCACATAATACGTGCACCAGGAAGTTCCAGCTAAACCGCCTTTTCTGTGGTTTCCAGAGAGCTATGGGCCTTCTGGTGAACTAGACATGTGGATTGCCGGCCACCACGCCCCAGGGGGGCACTGGCTTCCCAGGTACCAGAGCCAGGAGCAGAGGGGTATGCTGCCTTCTGAAGGAGACAAGGAGCTAGCTCTAAGGACCTGTGCAGCCCAAATGAGTTGTGCAGGGCATCTCTTTGCATTTCTTCATAAGGAACACATCTGCAGGACATCCAAGACACAAGTCTGGGTGGGAGATCAGGAAAATTGTGTGAAAGTGGCTGTGAGTGCATGCTAAGTCACTTCAGTCATGTCTGACTCTTTGTGACCCTGTGGACTGTAGCCCCCCAGGCTCCTCTGTCCATGGCAAGCATACCGGCATGGGTTGCCATGCTCTCCTCCAGGGGATCTTCCTGACTCGAGGACTGAACCTGAGTCTCATGTCTCCTGGTTTGGCAGGCAGGTTCTTTACCACTAGCGCCGCCTGGGAAGCCAGTGAAAGTGGCTGACAACATCCAAAACCCATATCAGACACAGGTATTTCAAAGGGAAGGCAACAGAAGAACAAATTGTAACCCAGTTCATAATCGCCTTAGCCAGGTTTTATGTAATGAAATCATAGGGATAGAAAATCCCTATTTTCAGGTAATTTATATGAGCTGTTTTAAGTCACAAGAGGGTCAGTTCAATTTAAAAATTACACACAGATTCAGAGTTAGAAACTCTGAGTTAGATTCAGGAGTTAGAAACTTGTACAGGACTTTCTATTCCTCCACTCAATTCCAGGCTGCCACAGATTTTTGCCAAGCGATGCTCTTGGGGACCAAGGGCAGCTGTGGGATCTCTGGTTGGTGGAGCCACATGGAGCTTCCTCCTTCCAAGGTTGGCAAGAGTCTGGATCGTCTTGTCACAGGAAGAACTGGAGCAAGCAAACCCTGGAAAGAGCTTGGCTGGTGGTACCAAGTTATCCTTGGAGGAACGTCACATCAGCTCTGATTCACTTGCTCTTTGCACACATTGGTCCAGGGAGATGCTCAAGGTGGGTGGGCTGGGGTCTCTCTGTCTCTGAGTCCTGCAGAGTCAGGAGAGACATGGGAGCAAGGGGTCTACCTCCTCTGTCTCTCAGAGAGTGAGAAGTGGAGATCTGCCTTTCTGTCTCAGAAGGGTGAGAAGACTTCCATTTCACCAGTGAAATACCATAGCCCGTAAAGTGTGCCAACAAAAAGAAGGGCAAAGACAAATGGCAAAGCTGCCCAGGAGAGAGGGATTCAACACACAGTAGTTATAGAGCTCAGCTTGGCTCACCCTCTTGAAAATAACACCAATACTCTGTCTGGAGCCTTGTGGACCCCAAGGACCAGCCCCTTCCTGTCTTCTGTTCTCATTTCAGCATTTTCCCAGGCTTCCTCTATTCCCTGACCCTCAGATACTCCAAAGAATGATTCGCTCTGCCCTTGGAAATCCCTTTCCATGGTGGATAAGTTGTCACCCAGCCTCTTCACTTTTTGCATTGACTGAAGGACGTTCAGTCTTTACCTGGGACATCGCTTCTCCTGTGATATTCTTAAAAGGGTTCTGTTGGCAAGCTCAGTTTCCCACCCTGCAAGGAGCTTATGTCTAGGAGGCAAAACTGTTATTCCCTTCTCTTTCAGCGCTGTTAACAAGAGGCATTTTAAATAAAAAGACAGAAATGCTGAGCGTGAAATAATAGACAGAAGATACACTGTGGAAATGCTAGCCAATATAGCCTGTAGTGCACGCATGCTCAGTTTTGTCTGAGTCTTTGCGACCCCATGGACTGTAGCCTGCCAGGCTCCGCTGTCCGTGGAATTTTCCAGGCAAAAATACTGCCATTTCTTTATCCAGGGGATCTTCCCAACCCAGGGATCAAACCTATGTCTCCTGCATTGGCAGGAAAAGTCTTACTGCTGAACCATCTGGGAAGCCCAATATAGCCTGTGCACCTATATTAATATCAGATAGTTAGACTTCATGGTGAGAAATATTATGAGAGTGAAAAAGAGATAGTTAATGCAAATTAAAGTGTCAATACAGCAGGAAGAAATAATAATCCTAAATGAAAATTTGCCTATTAAAAATAGCTTCAAAATATATAAGCCAAAAGTTATCAGAACTGGAAAGGATAGGGAAAAAAAGCATGATGATATCTGAGTAACTTTTAACACATCTCTCACTGACTAAATATTAGACAAAAGGCCAGTAAGGATGTAGAAGGCTGAAAACACAATTAATGACTTAGGCTGAAAAACAGATAGAACACTGCAAGTTTTAGTTCCTATTTAGCAAAATAGAAATAGCCTAGGTCATAAAGCAAGTTTCAACAAATTCCAAAAGACTGAAGTTTTAGGTTGTATATTCATTCTCCAGCTACTGGGCAATTATATTAAACTCAATGGCAGAAAAAAAGGAGAAAATTTTCAAGTGGATAGAAAATTTTAAAAGCATACTGTATATAATCTGTGCCTCTAAGAAAAAATTAGAAGAGAAACCAAGAAATGAAAGTGTATTCAAGCATATTTGTACATTACAGTCACATGTATGTAAATATATGTGTGTGTATACATATATAGATATGTGTGTGTCTATGTGTATCTTTATCTATCTCGTACATACATATCAGTTAAAATCAATGCTCTAAGATTCCAGTTCAAGAAGTTAGAAAGAGTACAGCAAGTTACGTAAAGTAGAAGAAAGTAACAATAGGAGCAGAAATCAGTAAAATACCAAGTAAGAATATAATAGAGAGATGAGCAAAACTAAAATGTTGGCACTTTGAAAAAGTGATGAAATTGATAAACCTGTGGGAAGACATAAATTAAAGGATATAGAGAAAGAAACATAACTCACCATTATCAGGAATGAAAAAGAAAAAAATATTATAAAAATTTAAAAAATATTAAGTAGAGTAAAAACTTTTTGACATTAAGTTTGAAAATTTAGAACAAATACATAAGTTCTTTAAAACCTCAATTTAGAGAAAATGACACGCAAAAAAGTAGAAAATATCAATAGTTCTATATCTGTTAGAGAGTATATCAACAATGAAAAATTTTCCCATAAAGGAAGTCATTTGATGAGGTCTATATAACCTTGACACCAACTCTGACAAGGACATTGAATGCAAAGAAAATTACAAGATGATATCACACACAAACAAACACACAAAAACCCTAAACAAATGTTAGCAAGACGAATTCAACATCATATTAAAGGATAATGCAACCAAGTGGAATTTTTCCCATGCATTCAATCAAATATAAAATAAAATTGCTTTAACCATCAGTAATCAGTGTAATTTACATTAATAGAATAAAAGAAAAATCTATAATCATATCAATAATGCAGAAAAGAAATTTTATAAGATTAAACATCTATTCATCATAAAAATATAACCAAATAAAAAATTGAAGAAAACACTCTTAATGCATTAAACAGCCCAAAGGAAACAAAGCAAAACAAAAAGCTATAGCTAATGTTATGCTTGCTGGTATTTTTTTTTTTTTTTTTGCTTGCTGGTAATATTTTGAATGATCTCCCCTGAGGTCAAGAATAAGACAAGGATGTACAATATAACCATTTCTATTCAGGATTGTACTAAATAAAGAGCTTGGTTCAATGAAGCAAAAAAAAAAAAAAAAAAGAAATCCTAATTGCATGGCAAAATAAAAAAATACAGATATACAGTCTTTTTCAAAAATATGTAATGCAGGAAACTCTAAAACAGTACTAAAATAAATAAATTTGAATGGAGAGAGATACTGTGTTCCTAGACTAAATGACTTAATATTGTTATTATGTTAATTTTCCCCAAAATGATTTTTAGTATCCACAAAAGTTTAATCAAAATGCTAGTGGTTTTTTTTCAGTTGTTTGAAAATTGATAAATGTAAATTTCCATAGATGAAGACAAACATAAAAGACATATTGATAAGCAAAAATCAATATGAAATATTTATAGAACTGCAAAGGACCAAGGATAATTGAGGCGACAATAAATAAGAAGGAGGAAGGAAAATACAGTATGTTTTATACTATAAAATATCAAGACTTTCTATAAAGTTGCAGTGATTACAATGGTGTGATATTTGTACAAGGACAGACAATTTGATCAATTTGTCACCTGATTTATGACATAATCCTTATTGCAATTCACTGGGGGAGTCAAAGATCTTTTTTAGTATATGTGCTGAGAAAATTAGCCTTGACCACTATCTTACATGATTCACAAAAGTTAATTTGCAAAGGTTAATAAATGTTAAAGCTAAAATGATCAAAGTTTTGAAAGAAAAGATAAAAATAATATTTCCAAGGTTTGGGGGCAAAGATAAAAATGTATAGAAAAATATTAACTATTTGTTATGTGTTGAAATCCTAACCCTAGTATTTTAGAATGTGACATTTCTTAGAAAGGTAAAGAGGTAACTGCTTCCCAAGTGGTGCTGGTGGTCAAGAACCCACCTGCCAATGCAGGAGACGTAAGAGATGAGGGTTCAGGCCCTGGCTTGGGAAGATCCTCTGGAGGAGGGCATGGAAACCCACTCCAGTATCCTTGCCGAGAGAATCCCATAAACAGAGGAGCCTGGCAGTCCACAAAAGAGCTGGACACAACTAAGTGACTAAAGGACGTATCTTACAAAGGACTCCATTCCAAAATATGTAAAGAACTTTAACATTTCAATTTAAAAAGAAACTTGAAAGTAGGCAAAAGACTCAAACAGGATCTTCTTAAATGTGGACATTAAAATGGCCAATCAATATATAGAGTCATTTGTCATTGGAGAATTGCCAGTTTTGAAGTGAAAAAACTACACGTTCGCTAGAAAGGCTGAAATTAAGGTTAGTTGCTGCTGAGACTGGGGAGCAACGAGATGGGTTACGTTGCTGGTAGAAGCGTAACTTGGGAAGCAGGGAGGCTGAATCTACTGAAGTGAAGTGTATTCATAGACCATCTGACTCAGCGATTCTTCTAAATGCCTACCTAGATGAAATGAGGATGTTCACCAAGAGACAGGTGTTGGAAAGTTCTGAACAGCTTTGTCTGTAACAGCCTCAAACTGGAAACAGCCCAAATGTCCATCAAAAGAAGAATGGGTGATTAAGTGGTAGAACTTTCATATAATGGAAAGAGAAAGAGCTACATATAAATGAATCTCACAGACACGGTGTTGCATAAAGGAAGTCTGACACAGAAGACTGCGTCCTCTGTGCCTCAACAGGATGTTCAGGATCAGACCAGGCCAATCCACGGTTGTGGGACTCAGCACAGTGATGGTCTCGGCTGGGAGCAGCCTGGAGTCATGAAGATGTTCTCTGACCTGATCTGGGGGCTGCTTATATGGCCGAATACAAATGTCAACACTATGTGATAAGCTGTTTCAATTGTGAGCGAAACCTCCAAAAGTGGTGGAAAAAAAAAAAAAAAAGAATACATTATCAGATAACAGCCATGAAAAGCTTGAAAAAGGAAAATTGTGGCGAGGAAATACTTCCCTTATCGCAGATAATCAGAGGAGATTATAAACTGGGCTGTATTTAAATCACTTTGGGAGGGCATAGGAGGAAAAGAAAACAAAAAAGTGAAACTCTAATTAGAGAATCCAATAATGCAGTGCTTAAGAGGTTTAAACAGCAGATAAGTTAATATTTTTTAAGTACTTAGAAGAGTGCCTACACTAAGCACTAAGTAAGTGCTAATCAATTCAGTAAATAAATAAGACTAGATTCCTGTATATTGTGATTTAATATAATATAAAATTGTGTTTTGATTTGGAAGAAAGAAATGCATTATTTAATAAGCGGAGCTGCCTCAACTGCCTACACTTTTGAAATTAAATGAATGTATATTGAATATATAACGAATGTATAATATACTATATAATGCATTTTATTATTTATATTATATATTACTACGAGATTATATAACAAATACGAGAGCCAGCGCACTAAGCTCAGGCGGGCGCGAGAGGAGCTACCCCAGGTCTGAGGTCGGGGCAGTGGCCTAGAGTGCCAGGCTGCGACGGCGCAGGAGCGGCCGAGAGGAGCTACCCTGCGTCCGAGGTCAGTGGTGACCGGGAGGAGCTACCCCACGTCCAAGGTCAGGGACGGCCGGGAGGAAACACCCCGCATCCGAGGTCAGGAGCGGCGGCTGAGAGAGGTATCCTGCGTCCGAGGTCAGGGGCGGCGGCCGGGAGAAGCCACCTCGTGCCCGAGGCCAGGGGTGGTGACCCTAAGGAGCCTCCCCGAGCCCGAGGCCGAGGCCAGGGGCGGCAGCTGGGAGCAGCCACCCACGCCCGAGGCCAGGGCCGGTGGCTGGGAGGAGCAACACGAGGAGCGGTGGCTGCGCAGGCACAGGAGGGCCTAGAGGAGCTATCCCACGTTGAAGGTCAGGAACGGGGGAGGTAAGGAGATACCCCTCGTCCAAGGTAAGGAGCAGCAGCTGTGCTTTGCTGGAGCAGCCGTGAAGAGATACCCCACACCCAAGGTAAGAGAAACCCAAGTAAGATGGTAGGTGCTGCAAGAGGGCATCAGAGGGCAGACACAGTGAAAGCATACTCACAGAAAACAAGTCAATCTAATCACACTGGGACCACAGCCTTATCTAACTCAATGAAACCAAGCCATGCCTGCGGGGCAACCCAAGATGGGCGGGTCATGGTGGAGAGGTCTGACAGAATGTGATCCACTGGAGAAGGGAATGGCAAGCCACTTCAGTATTCTTGCCTTGAGAACCCCATGAACAGTATGAAAAGGCAAAATGATAGGATACTGAAAGAGGAACTCCCCAGGTCATTAGGTGCCCAATATGCTACTGGAGATCAGTGGAGAAATAACTCCAGAAAGAATGAAGGGATAGAGCCAAAGCAAAAATAATACCCAGTTGTTGATGTGACTGGTGATAGAAGCAAGGTCCGATGCTGTAAAGAGCAATATTGCATAGGAACCTGGAATGTCAGGTCCATGAATCAAGGCAAATTGGACATGGTCAAACAAGAGATGGCAAGGGTGAACGTCGACATTCTAGGAATCAGCGAACTAGAATGGACTAGAATGGGTGAACTTAACTCAGATGACCATTATACCTACTACTGTGGGAAGGAATCCCTCAGAGGAAATGGAGTAGCCATCATGGTCAACAAAAGAGTCCAAAATGCAGTACGTGGATGCAATCTCAAAAACGACAGAATGATCTCTGTTCGTCTCCAAGGCAAACCATTCAGTATCACAGTTATCCAAGTCTATGCCCCAACCAGTAACGCTGAAGAAGCTGAAGTTGAACGGTTTTATGAAGACCTACAAGACCTTTTAGAACTAACATCCAAAATAGATGTCCTTTTCATTATAGGGGACTGGAATGCAAAAGTAGGAAGTCAAGAAACACCTGGAGTAACAGGCAAATTTGGCCTTGGAATGCGGAATGAAGCAGGGCAAAGACTACTAGAGTTTTGCCAAGAAAATGCACTGGTCATAGCAAACACCCTCTTCCAACAACACAAGAGAAGACTCTACACATGGACATCACCAGATGGTCAATACCGAAATCAAACTGATTATATTCTTTGCAGCCAAAGATGGAGAAGCTCTATACAGTCAACAAAAACGAGACCCGGAGCTGACTGTGGCTCAGATCATGAGCTCCTTATTACCAAATTCGGACTTAAATTGAAGAAAGTAGGGAAAACCGCTAGACCATTCAGGAACGACCTAAATCAAATCCCTTATGATTATACAGTGGAAGTGAGAAATAGATTTAAGGGCCTAGATCTGATAGATAGAGTGCCTGATGAACTATGGAATGAGGTTCGTGACACTGTACAGGAGACAGGGATCAAGACCATCCCCATGGAAAAGAAATGCAAAAAAGCAAAATGGCTGTCTGGGGAGGCCTTACAAATAGCTGTGAAAAGAAGAGAGGCGAAAAGCAAAGGAGAAAAGGAAAGATATAAGCATCTGAATGCAGAGTTCCAGAGAATAGCAAGAAGAGATAGGAAAGCCTTCTTCAGCGATCAATGCAAAGAAATAGTGGAAAAGAACAGAATGGGAACGACTAGAGATCTCTTCAATAAAATTAGAGATACCAAGAGACCATTTCATGCAAAGATGGGCTCGATAAAGGACAGAAATGGTCTGAACCAAACAGAAGCAGAAGATATTAAGAAGATGTGGCAAGAATACACGGAAAAACTGTACAAAAAAGACCTTCACAACCCAGATAATCATGATGATGTGATCACTAATCTGGAGCCAGACATCTTGGAAAGTGAAGTCAAGTGGGCCTTAGAAAGCATCACTACAAACAAAGCTAGTGGAGGTGATGGATTTCCAGTTGAGCTGTTTCAAATCCTGAAAGATGATGCTGTGAAAGTGCTGCACTCAATATGCCAGCAAATTTGGAAAACTCAGCAGTGGCCACAGCACTGGAAAAGGTCAGTTTTCATTCCAATTCTAAAGAAAGGCAATGCAAAAGAATGCTCAAACTATCGCACAATTGCACTCATCTCACATGCTAGTAAAGTAATACTCAAAATTCTCCAAGCCAGGCTTCAGCAATACATGAACCATGAACTCCCTGATGTTCAAGCTGGTTTTAGAAAAGGCAGAGGAACCAGAGATCAAATTGCCAACGTCTGCTGGATCATTGAAAAAACAAGAGAGTTCCAGAAAAACATCTATTTCTGCTTTATTGACTATGCCAAAGCCTTTGACTGTGTGGATCACAATAAACTGTGGAAAATTCTGAAAGAGATGGGAATACCAGACCACTTGACCTGCCTCTTGAGAAATCTGTATACAGATCAGGAAGTCACAGTTAGAACTGGACATGGAACAACAGGCTGGTTCCAAATAGGAAAAGGAGTATGTCAAGGCTGTATATTGTCACCCTGCTTATTTAACTGCTATGCAGAGTACATCATGAGAAATGCTGGGTTGGAAGAAACACAAGCTGGAATCAAGATTGCCGGGAGAAATATCAATAACCTCAGATATGCAGATGACACCACCCTTATGGCAGAAAGTGAAGAGGAGCTAAAAAGCCTCTTAATGAAAGTGGAAGAGGAGAGCGAAAAAGTTGGCTTAAAGCTCAACATTCAGAAAACGAAGATCATGGCATCCGGTCCCATCACTTCATGGCAAATAGATGGGGAAACAGTGGAAACAGTGTCAGACTTTATTTTTTTGGGCTCCAAAATCACTCCAGATGGTGACTGCAGCCATGAAATTAAAAGACGCTTACTCCTTGGAAGAAAAGTTATGACCAACCTAGATAGTATATTCAAAAGCAGAGACATTACTTTGCCGACTAAGGTCCGTCTAGTCAAGGCTATGGTTTTTCCTGTGGTCATGTATGGATGTGAGAGTTGGACTGTGAAGAAGGCTGAGCACCGTAGAATTGATGCGTTTCAACTGTGGTGTTGGAGAAGACTCTTGAGAGTTCCTTGGACTGCAAGGAGATCCAACCAGTCCATTCTGAAGCAGATCAACCCTGGGATTTCTTTGGAAGGAATGATGCTAAAGCTGAAACTCCAGTACTTTGGCCACCTCATACGAAGAGTTGACTCATTGGAAAAGACTCTGATGCTGGGAGGGATTGAGGGCAGGAGGAGAAGGGGACGACCAAGGATGAGATGGCTGGATGGCATCACGGACTCGATGGATGTGAGTCTGGGTGAACTCCGGGAGATGGTGATGTACAGGGAGGCCTGGCGTGCTGTGATTCATGGGGTCGCAAAGAGTCGGACATGACCTAGAGACTGAACTAGGAGCTAGGAACTACCCTTATTCACTATCTTGCTTAGCAAAATTTTACCAAATCTGCTTTTTCTTTGACTATTTCCTATTTCATTATAAAAAGTTATGAGAGCTGGGGGAAATGATGTTCCTGTTCTCCCCATCCCAGGGCGTGTACCTAGAGCCCCCCTCTCCATAGTCCCACGGAAAGCACAGGGACAGAGGAGGCATGAGCAGTCCTGAGCTGGTCCTCACCTAACTGGACCTGTGGCCTGCCTTTTAGCAGTCAGGTTCAGATGGCAAAGAATCTGCCTGCAATGCAGGAAGACCTGGGTTTGATCCCTGGGTGGGAACTCTCCCCTAGAGAAGAGAATGGCAACCCACTCCAGTATTCTTGCCTGGAGAATTCCATGGACAGAGGAGCCTGGTGGACTACCATCCATGGGGTCACAAAAAGTCAGACATGACTGAGAGACCAAGCCTTCACTTTCATTGGCCCCAGAGGCAATGGCCCAAGGACAGGTCAGGGATGGTTGAGTGTGCCTGGAACAGTGAACAAGTATGCAGAGAGATGGAGGGCCCTTTCTCTGCCCCACCCCCCACCACTGGAGACTTACCTGAAGTAACTTACAGCTGATACCCCAAGATCCTCCCAGTAACTTTTCCTTCAGAGACCACGTGTCAGAGGAAAAGGCAAATAAGAAAAATAAGCAAATAAATAATAAACCAGAACAACAGCAGCCACTAAAGTAAATGGCATCAATAATTTAGCTTTCTAATATTCACCGAAGAATAAAAAGGACACATTCTCCTTGCAGAGTAATTTATTTATTTATTCTTGGCTGTAAATTAAAAAAAAAAAAAAGAAATACAGTTGATTTTCAAGCAGAGTAATTGAAACAACAGAAAACTGTATAAATAAAAAGTTACAAGTTCCAGCCCCTGCAAGGAATAACAGCTATTAATGGGTGGATATGTAGCCTTCCAGACTTTGTATATTTCTTACATGTACATAGGCATGACATATACACACACGCACACAGCTGTGTATGCACGTGTATGTTTATGTATGTGATACATATTCTAAACAAAAATGAAATCATGCCAATATATATTATTGGGCAATCTGTTTTTGTTTTTTACCATTTAAGAAATATTGTGGACCTCCCTCCAGCCAGGCCATAGAGCTGCTTCACTCTTTTTTGGTTTTGGATAAATAACGTTGGTTTATTCACACAGTGGAATACTACGCAACCACTAAAATAAACCACCTACAAATGCTTGCAACAAAAATCTCACATACTATTGAACAAAGAAGCCAGTACGAAAGAACACATCCTATTCGATTCTGTTCATATCATGTCCCGAAACAGACAAAACGAACCTGTGTTCTTAGAAGTCCAGATAGTGATTACCCTTGGGAGGCAGCAACTAGAAGGGAACAGGAGGGACTTTTGGGTTGCTGGGAATATTGTTTGGTAAGAGTGCTGACTTCATGTGTGTTCTCCACTTGTGAAAAATCACTCACTTGTTTATTAAATATATGTTGTGCATCCATGCTTGGTCAGTAGTGTCTGACTCTGTGACCCCGTGGACTGTAATCCACCAGGCTTTTCCTATTTGGAAAAGCAAATACCTCAATAAACCTCAGATGCCTCAGCACTGGGTGGATACAAAGTTACAGAATATTCACAGCAGTGAATAGCATGCTTCACCCTTTTTAAAAAGAGCTGTCTGCATGACATACACTTCTAAGAATGTTCCATAACTTTGTGTCCACACAGCGCAGAGGCATGCAAAGCTTAGGTTCATTGGGATATCTGCTTTTCCAGGTGTGATTGCAAAGGTATCCTTCTTATAAATCTGTAGTAACAGACCCATGCTGATATTTCTGTAGGAATGACACCTATAAGGTTTGACTGTAAAATATACCGTCATCTCTCAGTATCTGCTTGGGATTGGCTCCAGGATCCCCGAGGATACCCAAATCAGATTCTCAAGACCCTGACAGGCGGCCTTCGGCATCTGTTGTTTTCACCTTAGAGGATGCAACCAACTGAAGATCAAAATGGCTGCGGGGCCCCAGATACTGAGGGCTCACGGTTCTCATTCCCAAACAGTCATACCAGCCAACGTGTGCTGGCCTCACAGCGCGAAAACCACCCATTGACCCACCCTCCACACCCTACCTTTACAAAGCACGTCCCCCTGGGAGACAAAGACCTCTGGTCACTGTGTCTTTATTTCTGTGTTTACCAGTGACTTGTTTTTTTTTTTCTTTTACTGTGTTCCTTGGGGAGATAGTACAGCTGAGGCAATTGTCTCAGAGGTTCACGTCTATCTACGATTAGCATATAAAAAAGACCAGGAAAATGGCTCAATACAAAATTAATAGTAAAAACCTTGCTAACATTAGTATTAGTTGTAGTTGATAATATTTAGACTTTCTAGGTAGGCAAGTAGTGAGAACTTTATCCTTCGTTCCAAGCATTTATACTGCTTTTCTTTTCCTTGTTGTTAGGACCGTCAGGGAGAACATAGGGAAACTAAAAGTTGTGCTGTTGGACGGGCACGCCTCACGGCTGACTGGCAGCAGAACACGCATGTTCCATGGCCAAGTGCAGTGTTTGCCATTGGTTTGAGGGAGCCGGCCTTTATAGGGTTAACAAAAGAATTTTTGTTTGTTTGTTTGCTTGCTTGTTTTTTCATGTTTAGTTAATTATTTTGCTGTGGGGATCTCTGTCTCTGGGTCTGAAGGTCCTCGCTTGCCCTGTCTCAGAATTAGCAATGTTCTGAACCGCTGAAGCTGTTTGCGAGTTTCAGTTACGGTCAGTTCAAGTCAAGAAATATCCGTCAGTCTCCCGCACCTGGCAGGCCCTGGGGACCCCGCAGGGAAGGCAGTGGCAGAAGTCTCTGCCCCATGGCGCTGGCCACACACTTGGAATGCTGAGTGCAGTGTGCATCACAGTGGCAGCTGCGATGGCGTGTCTGGCGGGGGGGGCTCTAGCCTCCCCGAGTTGGGCGGAGGGCTGGCAGGGGCCGAGGGGCACAGAGGGTCCTTATACCCTGTGAGCTCAGACAAAAGTGAGTCATTAGCATTTTAGAAAACAGTAAGAGCTAAACAGGGGCTTCCCGGGTGGCACAAGTGGTAAAGAACCCGCCTGTCAATGCAGGAGACATGAGACAAGGGTTCAATCCCTGGGTTGGGAAGATCCCCTGGAGAAGGAAATGGCAACCCACTCCAATATTCTTGCCTGGAAAATCCCACGGACAGAGGAGCCTGGCGGGCTACGGCCCATCCTGTCACAAAGAGGCAGACACAACTGAAGCAACTTAGCACGCAAACATGCAAGAGCTAAACAGAGGTCTTCGTCTAAACATGACGCCCTTCTCATTAATCTTCATCTAAACATGATGCCCTTCTCATTAACTGACTGGCAAGAACTTCCTTTTACTGGCTCTAGTTTCCCACAGTAGTGTCTGGGCCCTCCCTACTTCTGATGGATGAATGTCTTCAGAAAACTCCGCTATCTATGACTCAGCCCAACAATGTCTGTCTGTCCCCAGGGCCTCTTCTGGGCCGGGTGTATGATAGGTATTGTTTACCTAATCTTAAAACCTGCTTTGACAGGAAGTTCTTGCCCATGTTTCACAGACAAGGTGCACTTGGCAGACGTGGCTGCATCGCCCCTTCTCTCTCCCAGGAAGGAACCCTGGCCAGCTGGGAGGTGCATGTTTGGGCAGCTGCCCTCAGCTCTTCCTTCAGGGTCAGCTTCATCCTTATGGTCAAGTGATGCTTTTCTGGAGGGGGCTTCAGGCACATGCCAAGCTAGGCAACAGTAACAGGGGCAAGCTCTTTCTGCCCGGGGTGGAGTCCCTGCTCCGGAGTGCCCTGGGCTGAGACGTGGTCAGTTCTGAGTCCTGTGCGGCGTCCCGTCCCCTGCCCAGTCCCACACCCGCTCCTTCCTCTTACAGCTGTTGCTCCCTCGTGAACCTCAGGGGCCTCAGATCCATCTCAGGCCCTGCTTCCCTGAGATCCTGACCTGCAGGGAAACTGAGGCCTGGGGGCCGCTGTATCGGCTGCTTTGATGTCCATTCACGGCTGCCATGGATGAGGCACTGAGTCAAATGTGTCCCCTGGCTGGGATACACCCCCTGTTTTCCCTTCCACCCCCACCACACACAGTGCTACCTTCTGCCCCACATCAGCCCTGGCGAGGCCCAATCTCCTCCGCACACCCACGGGGTCTGCTGAGGACTGTGACGCTGGCTGCTGTCTCCTTAGCAGGCCTGTTGGGACCCAAGGCCTGGGAGGACCACCAAGTAAAGGGCCCCGGCCAGCAGGGGACAACCCGGGCCGTGGGAGTGTTTGCCTTGTAACCGAATCACAGAGGGCGCGCCGGTAAAATGCCCGTTTTACGACTGCAAATCGAGTGTGTCTTTTCTTTTGGCACCTTGCAAACACCTCGAGTGCCCCAGAAGTCAGGCGCGAGAGGCCGGGCCGCCAGACGGGGGATGAATGGGCGCTTTCAGGCTGCTGGTTCCCTGGGAAATGCTCAGCCTCACCGCCTCCCGACACCGACATCAGCGGAGTCCCGAGTGCCCTCTGCCCAGCTCGCCCACACTGGCCTTACGGGGCCGAGGTTTTAAAACTCTTAGGCCTTTCTCACTGGGAGCTACAAACAGGCAGAGACTGAACAAGAGAAAGGAGCCTTCATGTCCCACCGAGAAATGTCCTCAATTTTGCCATGGAGACCTTTGTGCGCCTCATCTCACGTGGACTCAGGAAAGCCCTGAGAACGTGTGAGTGTCTCCTGAGAAGTGCAGGCCAGGCCAGGCCCCGAACCGCCTCCTGAGTTCAAGGGCACAAGCCCTCGATGCAGAGGCAGGCTGGGTTTTTTTGAGGCCTAATGTCAGGAAGGCCCTTTTAAAGAAAAGGATACAATATTCAGAATCAAGTCAATGTATGGCAAACCAATACAATATTGTAAAGTAAAATGAATAATTAATTAAAAAAAGAAAATAAAGAGTTGTCTGGAATGAGATCAGAAATCCTCATAAGTGGCTGGAGGCATGCCCGCTAGGGGTTGGAGCTGTGGGGGCGCTGGGGACAGACTCCACTGGGGCGGGGGGAGTCATCTGGGGTGCTGTCCGCTGTCCTGTCCTCCCAGACACAGAAAGGGACCCATTGCGTCCCCTGCCCCAGGGGAGAGGTGAGAGCTGCTGTGGGCTGGGAAGGGCCTTGGCTCTGCCTGAAAGCCCACCTCCACCCCCGCAAGGTCTTCTGGCTTTGCCTGAAACTGACAGTTTCTCGGGACCCAGGACCTTCACCTTGAGTGTCCCCAGCAAATGGGGGAGGACCCTGATCACCTTATCCAGCTCATGTGCCCGGCAAGGAGCACCTTCCCCCCCATCTCCAGGTTGGTATCGTGTTGGTGCCATGTGACAATCGGTCCACAAGTGTTTATGTAGTGCCTGCTGTATACCAAGGGCCACTAGCATCCTGAGATTTCCAACCAAGTGAGTCCTCGGGAGTCAGATCCTGAAGACTGCTATTTTGCAGCAGTAATAACCCTTCCGAGAGGACACCATGAATTCCATGTGTCCAGCCGTCATGAGGTGCCGTGTCTGTGCTACACGCCCGACTGGCGTTATTAGCTCGTCTAGTCATCATGGGAGACTGAGCCTTCATCACTGTCCTCATGTGAGAAACTGAGACTCAGAGCGTTCAGACCTGCTGCCCCAGGTCTCCCAGGCAGCCAGGCCATGGCAAGGTGCCCACTGCGTGCCCAGATCTCTGCCCTAAGTGGGCCTCTGCTTCCCCGGCTGCTCTGAGAAGCGGATGGATGGGGACTGCCCAGGACGGCCCCGGGAGATGTCACTCAGGGCCCGTTACTGGCACTGCTCCTGTGACTGTGGAAACCCCAGTTCTGTTCTCGGAGCTTTACAGTCATGACCGCCTGTGGTCCTCACACGCCCTCCGTCTCGGGGCCACTGTTCACGGTTCACAGGTGTAGGGGGAGGCTCAGGGTGTTCAGTGACCTGCCCAAGGTCGCACAGCAGAAGACAGTCACTAACACTCTCCGCAGACCAGAGTTTTTCTCTGAATCAAAACTTTCAGCAGAGCGGTGGCCAAGCCTGGCCTGGGTAGCATGCAAGGCAAGGTGAGCACCCGGGAGGACCGCAGAAATGGTCGTTGAAGGAAGGGAGGAGTCACCACGGCGATCGCCAGGTCTCTGAACATCCCCCCACCCCGCCCCTGCCCAGAGACCGTTCCCTCCACCTCCGCGCTTGTTTGGGGTCAGCACACGCAGCCCCCAGCACCCAGTGCTGTGTGCACCTTGAATGAAAGATGGTTCTTTCACGTGGAAAGGACTGTAAAACATATTTAAAGAACAATATGCGACAGGGACCAGCTGGGTCCTATAAACCCTTACATTTTTATTACCTTACTCTTTACAGAAAGAAGCTTGCACATCCCTGCCGCCTAAACAAGAGTCTCTTAAAAATACTCAAAACTTTCTTAAAGCAAGATCTGGCCACGTCTCTCCTGAGCCTTAAAGCCTCCAGGGACATCCTAGTGCCAAATGGCCACTTTCACCAGTGTCTCTAACAAACTGCCCCAAACTGACCTTCTCAGACTTTCATCTCTGTCCAGATGCAAGCCTTCTCTCCCTTCCAGATGTTTCCATTCCTGATGGAGCCACATGGCAGCCCGGGGGCATCCTCTGCTGTCCCTCCTCTCAGAGTGAGAGAGCCCCCAGGAGCCCAGGCTGCCAGGGTGCCTCAAGAGTCCCTGAACACATCCCAGTGCTTTGCCAAGCATTCAGAGAGTGGTCCAGCCTTCCCCCAGCTCACCCAGAGCACCATCCCAGAGGGCAGGACGGTGCCCAGCCCTCACCCTTCACAGGATTCAAGCCACCATCCAGCCCAGGTCTAACACAAGGCTGCGTGTCTTCAAGACCATCAAGGGGGCACACGGCCTCTTTCCTCTGAGCACCAGTGCCTGACTCAGCTCAGGGGGCTCAGCTCTGGGCTGAGAGGCTTTGGAGTCAATCTGACTCCATGTCCGTGACTTCGCTGGAGTCTCAGCTGCAGGGGAGGGTGCTCACTGGTCCTGTCCCACTTCAGGGCTGAGCAGACAGAAGCTGGGAGAGTGAGCTGCCTCCGCTGAGCCTCCTGGCCTCCAGCCTTGGGCCTCTGTGTCAGCTGTCCCTTCTTGGGCTTCCCCCCTGTGGATGTCAGTCTCCAGGCGGGCTGTCCCGGAGCAGCCATTCTTCCTGGGACAGTGAGAGCCACCTGGTGAATTTCCATGAAGTGGATGGACAGACATGCTGTGAATTTACCAGCCTTTGTCCTTAAAAGAAATAGCCCTGGAAAGTTTCAGATGTTTCTATCAAGAGAATACAATGGATGTCCATCCACCAATCCCTCAGCTTGAGCCACCCTTGCCGATTCATCTACATCCTGCATCCTCCCACCTCCCTCTCTGGAATACTTGGAAGCATATTTCAAACTCAACATTTTTCAGGGTTTTGCCTTAGAAACATTATAAGGATTCGATGTTGCCATTAAACACCCAGCTAGCATTCTGCGTCTTCCCAGGAACCTCATAAATCTGACAGCGTATTGCTAAAACCAGGGTCAAAATATGATCCACGCACGGCCATTGGTTGGTATGTCTCACATCTCTGTGGATCTTCTGCCCTCCCCTCTCTTGCCCTCTGTTTTCTCTTTTCATTCTTTCCCCCTTCCTTTCCCTTGGCAGTGCCACGCTGGCGGAAGCAGCTCAGCTGTCACGTGGCGTCCCGGGTCTGTATTTCTCCAAGTGCGTTCCTGTCACTCACTGGGCTCCTCCTTCCTCTGTGTTCCCTGGAATTTGGCAGGGCTTCCCCGGCGGTCAGATGGTATAGAATCTGCCTGCAATGCAGGAGACCTGGGTTCAATTCCTGGGTGAGGAAGGCCCCCTGGAGAAGAGAGTGAATGGCTACCCACTGCAGTATTCTTGTCTGCAGAGTCCCATGGAGAGAGGAGCCTGGCAGGTGCAGTCCATGGGGTCGTGGACTCAGACACGACCGAGTGACCAGCGCGTTCACTTTCACCTTCACAGCTGCCGCATTGCTCACCCTTGGGATGATGCGTTTCTGTGTCCACGGTCCTGTGCACGCGAGGACTTCTAGCAGCATCCCTGGCCTCTGCTCTTTAGATGTCAGGCTATCCTGAGCTGTGACGAACAAAGCTGCCTCCAGACACGATCAGCTGTTCCCTGGAGGAAGTCACCCCTGGACAAGGGCCCCGCTCTAAAGGCTGATGGGATGCAGGCTTGATTTTTTTTCCAAAAACACCTTCTCAGTGGTGGGGTTCAGATATTCCAAATGGACACGCGTGAGATACGTGATAAAAACAAGCAGCTTCACAAGCAGTCCCCTGCCCCAGTTGAAACTGCTGCCCTGCCGACCAGATAACAGCCTTGGAGGGGGAGCTGACCCCAAGGCATGGTGACCACGTCCTAAAGCAACTGAAGAAACGGATTAAACCGCAGCGCTGCTTTTTATCCCAAATCTGCGACAGTCTCCATTCATACCGCATGCGCTTCTGGGCAAATATGTTTTCCTCGCCTCTTTCTCACTGGCAGTGACATAACTCTGATGGACATAAAAGAAATTGCATCGTGGTTTTAGGTGGACTGCCTGGGGCTGAAGTGGGTACGGGGTCCCAGGCCTCCCTTGGGCACCTGGTCTAGGTGCTGGGTCCACGTGGTCAGGATGACCACAAGAGGAGGAGGAGGAGGAGGAGGCTCCAGGCCCCACCCAGGACCCAGTTGTGTTTTGATTTGTGTGGAATGAATTTTGATAGATTAATTAACCAACTGGCTGTTCTCTAGGTCATTGTTCTAGAAAGCACGAATCTCTTAATGAATTCGTTTACATTAAAACACCAAAATTGTTTAATAAAGTTTGTTTCCCCTTCGTATTAGATGACGCAATTTTGATTCCTCCCCCGCCCCCCGCTCTGTTTTGTATTATTACAATTTAAAATGAGGAAAGCTATGTAGCGATTTCAGGTTAATTTGTTGTTATATTTGCCAGCTTATTTCACTGCATTATTAAAACATTTAGTACTGCGTGTCATTAGTATTCCAAAAATGTAATTAGCATATTTAATCAAAAACAATTAAGAGCAAACACTTCTTCCCTTTTTAAGTAATAAAATATTTACCACTGTAAAAACAAACGGGAACCAAAACATACTTTGAAGTGTTGATTTCTGAGAAAGAAAGAAAGAAAAGAGAAAAGAGGAAGGAAGAAAGGAGGAGAGAGGAAAAGAGAAAGGATTCTAAAGAAACTTGCCAACTCTAAACTCCGGTCGCGGATTCGTTGCCTTTCTCTCTCTCTCTCTCTCTCTCTCTCTCTCTCTCTCGGGAATTTTGAATTCTGTGAGCCAAGTGTGAAGAAATAGAATTTCATTAGTGCTCCTCAAAATAATAACAAAGGACAGTGTATGAAAAGTTATGTAATTTCCCTGACCAGGAGTTTGATTTCTCAGCTGAAAATGTATTTCTGTAAGAATCCGTTTAAATGCTGAATTGTTCAGTGAGGCCTTGGGATGTCAGAGCAACAAGAACAAAAAGAGAGATTTGGAAATCAGGAGACCCTGGGCATTTGGAGAGGTGTGGGGTCTGTGTCGTTTCCACTGTTGGGCCCTCAGGGGACCCTGCACGTGCCTCCAGTCTCCACCCGCTCCCACCCGTGCCTACGGTTCCTGGTGTCTTGTGCCCTTCCGTCTGTCTTCCAGCTCCGACCCCTGGACTTTCTGGGCCAATTAAGCACCAGCAACATGTATTTTCTCCCTCGCTGAGCCCACTGGCCCCTGGATCTCTCTCCTTTCTCCCTGTTCTTCACTGCTTCTCCGTCTTGTCCGCAGTCTCTTCTCTCAGCAGCTTACTTGTCCGGGTTTCTTTTGTGCATCACCCTCTGTCCAAGGGCTCCATGTACCCTGCACTGTGGCCTCATCATGACTTCTTGGTTAATCTCTAAATCTTAGCCAAACCGGCTCCCGCCTTTTCTATGCCTACCCTTGGGCCATGGAGAGCGCCCCGGGGAAATGACCCAGTGGGAAACTTTGTGTCACCATAGATAGAGTCAGGTCCCCCACACGAGCACCCACTGCGTGTTGAGGACTTTGTGCTTTTAGAGTTAGCATTCTGTCCACATGAGTGATTTAAAAATTTAACTCTCTTCCCAAACCTTCAATTCCTATATTGCATCATTCTGTCTTGACCCGGGTTTCCTCACATAGCAGAGCCTGAGATGAAAGCTTACGTTAAAATTGTTCTTTGGGGAATTTGATTCTAGGAAACAGGAGTACCGAATAGGAGGCAAACAATAAAAGGCGGGGGGGGGGGGAGGTCAATATCAAGCTAAATAGTTGTAAAGCCAATTAAGCACCTGCGATAAAGCTACAACAACAACAAATGATTACTTAGGGCTCATAAGCAAGATTGTACTGAAATAGTGTAAGAATGGAAGTTATTGAACTGAAGTCTAGTCAAGGCTATGGTTTTTCCAGTGGTCATGTATGGATGTGAGAGTTGGACTGTGAAGAAGGCTGAGTGCCAAAGAATTGATGCTTTTGAACTGTGGTGTTGGAGAAGACTCTTGAGAGTCCCTTGGACTGCAAGGAGATCCAACCAGTCCATTCTGAAGGAGATCAACCCTGGGATTTCTTTGGAAGGAATGATGCTAAAGCTGAAACTCCAGTACTTTGGCCACCTCATGCGAAGAGTTGACTCATTGGAAAAGACTCTGATGCTGGGAGGGATTGGGGGCAGGAGGAGAAGGGGACGACAGAGGATGAGATGGCTGGATGGCATCGCCGACTTGATGGACATGAGTTTGAGTGAACTCCGGGAGTTGGTGATGGATAGGGAGGCCTGGCGTACTGCGATTCATGGGGTCACAAAGAGTCGGATACGACTGAGTGACTGAACTGAACTGGACTGAAGTTAAAGGGCATTTGTTTTCTGAGAAAAGTCAGAGACTATGATGCTTTAGATGCCATAGGTAATTATGTGTTAATGCATTAAACATTTAAAGTTGACAATAACAAACAAAGTTGATAATAACAAACAAAAAAATTAGAGATTTTTGCAGTGAAGAGGAAAATGGAGAGCAATGAAAATTATAAATTTAAAACAATATACTAAAAGAGGGAAAATCATAAAAATAATAAAACATAAAATATCATAGGAAATATTCTATGTAATTAATTATAATAAATGTAGTTGGGATCCTGGAAAGGTCTCAGTAAAAAGGCTCTTTTTCCATGAAACCAGAAGATTGGAGTGATTTCCTTTAGGCTTGACTCGTTTGATCTCCTTGCTGTCCAAGGGACTCCCAGGAGGCTTTTCCAGCATCACAGTTTGAAAACATCAATTCTTTGGTGCTCAGCCTTCTTTATGGTCCAACTCTCACATCCATACATGACTACTGGTACATGACTACTGCTCAGACTCATGTGAGTCAATGATGCCATCCAACCATCTTATCCTCTGTCACCCCCTTCTTCTGTCCTCAATCTTTCCCAGCATCAGGATCTTCTCCAGTTGGTCAGCTCTTAATATCAGGTGGCCATAGTACTGGAGCTTCAGCTTCAGCATCAGTCCTTCCAACGAATATTCAGGTTTGATTTCATTTAGGATTTACTAATTTGGTCTCCTTGCTGTCCAAGGGACTCTTAAGGGTCTTCACCAGCACCACAGCTCAAAAGCATCAGTTCGACACTGATCCAGTGGATGTTGGCAATATGGTCTCTGGTTCCTCTGCCTTTCCTAAATCTAGCTTGTGCATCTGGAAACTCTCAGTTGAGAGACTGTTGAAGCCTAGCTTGAAGGACTTTGAGCACTACCTTGCTAGCGTGTGAAGTGAGCACAATTGTGTGATAGTTTGAACATTCTTTGGCATTGCCCTTCTTTGAGATTGGAATGAAAACTGACCTTTTCCAGTCCCATGGCCACTGCAGAGTTTTCCAAATTTGCTGGCACATTGAGTGCAGCACTTTAACAGCACCATCTTTTAAGATTCTATACATTTATCCAAACCTATAGGATATGCAACAGCAAAGTGAAGCAACCGTGATGTAAACTATGGCCTTTGGGGTGATTATTACATGTCAACACAGGTTCATAAATTGTAACAAATGTCCTCTCTGGTGGGCCACGTTGATTACAGGGGAGGCTATGCATAGTGAGGGCAGGGTATACTAAGAAACCTTTGTATCTTCCCCTCATGTTGCTGTGAACCTAAAAAAGCTTAAAAAGTTGATTTAAAAAGACTTCTTAAAAATGATACAAAAAAGAAAATAGACAAATGTACTTAACACATATGAGCAACAAGTTGAAATGTCTGTAATGCTTAAAAAGCCTGCTACCAATCAATAACGAAGAAATAAACCATCCCATACAAATATGGGTGGAGGATTTGCATAGGGAGCTCACAAAAGATGAAATCCAAACAGCCAATGAACTACGTAAAGGTAACAAATTTCATTAGTCATTTTGGACATGCAAATTAAAATCGTGATTAGACTTCTGTTCACATACATTAGACTGACAGAGAGTAAGACGTCATCAATACCATGTTGTTACGAAGTGCACTGCGCTCTGTTGGTGGGAGTGTAACTGCTCTCGCTACTTTGAAATACATTCTTGGCAGCATTTCACCTAGTTGAAGATATGTGTTTCCTAACACTCAACAGTGTTGTGCTCTGGGTCTGCAGGTATTTGCAAGACTGTTTATAGCCAAATTGTTAGTAATTGACAAGCACTTGCTACAATCCAAATGTTCATCCATAGTAAAATGGATAAATTGTGATATATGCATACAGTGAAATGCTACACTTCAATGAAAATTTACAAATTACAGCTTTACACATTAACGGACATTTTTTAAAAAACAATGTTGAGTAAATGAGGTAAGATACAGTAGATGCATAAAGCACAATCCATTTATTAAAGTTCAAGAACACACAAATCTTCACTCTAAATACTTTATCAATGTATTTGTAAGTTAAAAAACCATTAAGAAAATCAAGGAAATAATTTTCACAACAATTGAAATCATGGTTATTTTTAGAAGGAAAAGATTGTGGTTAAGAAGACATAATTGGAGTTCTGAAGAGCTAGAAATATTCTATTTCCTTAAGACGTGGTGCTAGGTGACTTTTAAAAAACTTTATCCTTATGTTGTACAGACTTTCTCTGCTTATGCATGAATATAAAAAATGAAGTGATTATTGGGGAAACTTTATAGCAATATGTTAGGAAACTTAGAACTAAATGGATTCTTTTGTAAGAACACAAGAATTCTGAAAATTGACACAAGGATTAGTGGAAACTCTGAGTGACCTATTAATGATCATCAAGAAAATTAAATTAATTTTAATATTAAAACTCTACTGCCAACACATCATCCTCTGACCTAAGTTGCTTGGTAGGTGAGTTTGAATTTTACCAAAAACGTCAAGGAAAATCTCACTGATTGTCTCAGCATGAATTTGAATCCCAGATGATGACTCAGAGAGGAGTTTTAGTAACACAAGCTTCAAACTGATACCAACAGAAGTGCAAGAATTACACAACAAAGGAAAAGTTTAGACTTGCCTTGTTCATAAATACAGATTTAAAAATACTAAAAATAAACTGGCAAAAGAAAGCAAAAGAATGTAAAGAATTGTTTCTTAAAAGCTCATTATGGTTTAATTCCACACCTGTAAAAATGATTTAATGCTAAAAAGTTGATTAAGTTAACAGATTTGAAGGGAAAAACTCTATGATCAACTTCCTGCAATTAGAAAAAGATTAATTATACCCAGCACACATGTTAATCAAAAATCTTAGCAAACTATGAAGATATGTCCCTTAACCTAACTATCAAAAAATTCTACAACAATCATTACATTTAAGAGTAAGACACAATAGAAGCAGTATATCCTTCTAGATTAGAAAATCAAATGAAGTCGCTCAGTCATATCTGACTCTTTGTGACCCCATGGACTGTAGTCTACCAGGTTCCTCTGTCCATGGGATTTTCCAGGCAAGAATACTGGAGTGGGTTGCCGTTTCCTTCTCCAGGAGATCTTCTCGACCCAGGGATGGAACCCAGGTCTCTCGCACTGTAGGCAGACGCTTTACCATCTGGGCCACCAGGGAAGTGGAAAAGATTTAGAAAATAAAAAACAGTCTATAAAAGTCCATCTCAAATCATTTTTATTAAGGAACAAAGACCCTAACCAGTGCAGAGCCACAATAAGAATAGGAGATTCCAGAAGGTTCCAGGAATCAAATTTTTATCTCCCAGATTAATACACCCATACTCTTGCAACAAGTAATTATAAGTAAGATACAATAAAATTTATTTTATAATAGCCAAAATCTATAAATTAAATCTAAGATATGTCAGACAGTTATGAAGGAAATGCAAAAGTATGCTGAAGAATTTAGACCTAAATAAATGCACAGATAGAGAGCTCATAGAATTAAAGACTCAGTAACAGAAAGAAAATAATTTCTCAGTTAATGAAAACTTGGAGTTAATAAAAAAAATTCAATTTCGGTAAAAATCCCAAGAGCGGTTTTCCCTGGAAATTGGTTGTCCATTAAAATTTGTAACAAGTATGTCAAGGGTCAAGGGCCAAGAAAATTTTGAAAAAGCATTTAGGGACATCTACCAGATATCAGGGCTTATTATTTGTACATAAATGGAAAAATGGATTAATGGGATAAGATACAAAGTCCCTAAGAGTATCCATATTTGACTACTATTTAATATATAATATATGAAGTGATAGCATTCAGATTGAGAGAAATGATGGATTTTTTAAATAAACGGTACTAAACCTAGTGGTTATTCTCATAGGAAAAAAGTAGCTTGACCCCTACGTTTTATCTTATGTATACCTAAGTTCCAGATGGACTCTAGACCTAAATGTGAAGAACAAACCCAAGGCCTTGGAGGCTTCCTTCTTTTTCCATCTTTTAGATGTTCAACAAAAAAACCCAGACCATAAATTTGTCTACATTTAAGGTGAAACGATTTCTCATAGACTCAGGAACACCTACATCATTTAACCGATAATGATGACCATCAAACAGCAATAGAAAAACTTGCAAAATTCACAAGAAAATAGCTAAACCCTAAGAGAAAAGCAGGTGAAGCTTGTGAACAGACAATTCACAGGAGAGATTCCTTGCCCAGGTGCCCAAGTCAAGACTCTCAGTCGGTCTTGATTCCTCTGCTTCTTCGTCCACCTCGACTCTTTCAGCAAACTGTGTTAGTTCAGCCTCTAAAGTAAAACCCCAGCTGGACTAGTTCTCACAACTTGACTTTCTCTGATACCGAGGCATCTTATCCACAGACCTCTCCCTCCAGGACTGGAAATTCTTACCCAGCCTCCCTCTTTCCGCCCACCCCCAGAGCACTATAAAAATCTATGTGTGGCATAGTTTAGGTCTCTCTTTAAAACCCTCTGACTTATCCAGTCACCCTTGGGGGAAAAACATTTTCCACCATGACTGAAGACCTACAGGATCTGGCCTCTGACTTCCTCTCCAAAATCGCTTCGACCCTTTTCCTCAGACACAGAAAGCTCTCTGGAGCCTCAGAATCCAAAACGTTCTTACCAAGACTTTGACTTAATTCAAGAAACCGTCCCAATGACCGGAAACTATCCAAGGGTGCCTCCAGCCGTCACCTCTACAGCGCGAACGACTCCCTTTTAACTGCTCACCACTGCCTGCAATCAGAGAATAATAAAGAGCAAAAGACAAAATCTGATTCCCCAGCAAAAAGCGAGCTCTTCGAGGACAGAGCCTTCTTTCCACTGCTCACTCCCCCAGCACTCCCAACACAGAGGGCAGGTTTCACAAACACACTTAATGTGTCTGTGCAATGAGAGAAGACTCCTCAACCTCATGTTGTCCAAGAAACGCCGATTGATGAAGCAAGGAGACATGGCAAAGTTAAAACATCCAGCGATGGAGTTTGTGAGCATATGGAGGGGCGGGAGCCCTGCAGCACTGTCCATGCTCGACTTGGACCACTCGGCTTTCCATTTTGCATCTGGTGGACTTACCCAGAGACAAGTCTCACTACCCAAAGTGTCCTGCTGTGGACAGGAACTCGTATGGCTTCCCTGTGTGTGAGAGTTGGTGCAATTGTTCTGTCGCGTGGTTTGGCAACATCCACATCTGATGAAGACGGGCTACTTTCCAGTCCAGCAGCTCTGCTCCTAGCCGTGGATCCTGGAGAATTCCTCGCACATGTGCATTAGGACTTTTTTTTTTTTTTTACAAGCATGTGAATTGTATCCATGTTTCCAAGAACTAAAAACTGAAACCGACTTCCAAACTCTCCATAGAGAAATAGACACATCAGTTGCTATGTAGTTATATTATAGAATAGTATGCCAGTTATAGTGAACTAAAGCTACACGTATAAATCTTGAAATCATACTAAGTGAAAAACCAAGTTTGAAATAATCTTCAGTGTATCTTTCCATTTATGCAAACTTCAAAAGAAAACATACATTTATTATCAACGGGTATGCATGAGTATGTACTGGGTGGGCCAAAAAGTTTATTTGGGTTTGTCTGTAAGATGTTATGGAAAAACGCTAACGAGTTTCTTGGCAACTCAGTACATAAATCTGATCAGGATGAATAGATACCCAATTATTCCAAGAGTGTAACTGCCCTTAAATGGCAGTAGTGATGATAATGACAGCTTTAACTACACACTGAAAGGTTTATGTTATGAACAAATTAAGATTAGAAGTGAATATAGCAAAAGTGTGCATTTATTAACACCTGAGTGGCACTTCAATAGCCATGCACCATGCTACTCTTAGCACCATGTGCTGTATTTGAAGTGCTTCATAATTAAAATTGCAAAAACAATTAAAAAAATAAGAGCAGGTATGAATAATTCAGAAAACAAAGATATGTAAATGATAATTCAAAGGGCTGATGTGTTAAACATTTTTTTTAAATCTCATCAAATAGACAAAATCCTGTAGTATAATAAGAAAAGGTAAAAACATAAGCAAATAGGCACCATGGCAATTTTAATAAATTGTAAAAGATTGCTGTGCTCAGATTCATGTTAAAAAATTTAATAATTTCAGTGAAATATTTTAGGAAAAATAGGAAGAAACAAAAACTGAGTAATCCAATAATAATGAAAGAAATTGAAAAAAAACTTTTCATCATCAGCACGTACATTGTTGTTAAAATACTCTTGCCAGTTGGTAAAATCTCTAGCTTGACGCCACAGCCCCTGCACCTCTTCACGTTGCAAAGCCTTGGCCCTTTCCCGGGATCCCTGGCGACCTCCCAGTCCAGCAACTAAGGCTTCCGGAACCCCTGTAACTCTCCCAGCTCCCCATTCTGTTCCAGTTCGCTCAGGCTCTGGGTCTGAATGGCCTGGGTCTGTTCTATGAACATGGATGTCACCCCCACCCATGTTTCATCAAATATTGCAGATGAGAAACCAACAACTTACAGATTCATTTTATTATTCATTTCATTCATTTCATAAGACTGAACCGAAAGATCCAAATCCAAAAAGATCACACACATCCTCCCACCCCCGACTCACACCCACACACAAACACAGAAGTGAAACTACTGGCCTGTGTCACTTTTGATCATAGATGTGGAAATCTTAGAAAATAAGTGTGCTAGAAGTGTCCTTTTTTATTAAAGAAGTCGAATAGTAATAATATCCCAATATGTGCCCTCTAATACTGTACTCGTAGAATGATACTAATAGAATAATATCTTTCTAGAAAAGAATGATGTACTACTCTGAACAGAACTTATTAGCATAAGTTATCAGCAGATGAAAGAAAGGATAATAATTGTTTTAGTTAGATAGCTAAGAAATATCAGAAAAAAAATCAGTGTCTAATCCCAATATCAAGGTAGACTAGTAGGACTGAATGTATAATTCCTCGGTGTTTAAGGGCATCTTAGCTGTGTAAGTGAGCAAGCAGGTAGTGTGAAACATGTAGGGCGTTTCCATGAAAATGAAGAACAGATTAAGAATGTGTATTTTCTCCACTTCACTTTACCTCTTTCAGAAAATTCTAGTCTTTGCCGGAGACCAAAGTAATGGTCGGGTTTTTCTGCAACATGTTATGGAAGGAAACTGAACAAACTTTAGGTCCAACCCGATGTAAGAGCTGACCAAGAGTTGAAGCATAATCTCCAGAAAGGAAGAGATAAAATAACATTTATGGGCACATGCCATGGTCCTTTGCCAAGAGTTCATTTGCCGGTGAAATAGAAAGAATCTACTGGAAGACTAATTGGAACTAACGAAGAGTGTTTGGTAAGGTGATCGATCATAAAATAAACATTTAAAAGTAATGGCTTCAACAGACTCATACATACAGAGAACAAGCCAGTGATTGATGGCGAGGGGAGGGAAGGTGAGGGGTAATATAAGGGTGTGTGTGAGGGGGTAAGAGGTGCACATTACTAGGTATGAAATAAGCTCTAAGGGTATATTGTACAATGTGGGGAATACAGTCAATATTTTATAATAACTATAAATGGAGTGTTACCTGCAAAAAGAAGAACATGGAAAAATATCCTAATAAAATGCATGTAACTTATGCACATAAAAACAAAATAATCAAATCAATGATTTCAGATTATAAAACTAAGTGTTAAGATTGTCTTCTTTTGGCTTTTTTTTTAGCAAGCAGAATGCATATGCTTTTAAAATCTTAAATAATTCAAACGTACTTTCTCATGCATCTGCAATAACCAGCAGAAACTAAAATAATAAAAAAGATCTATTTACAAATAAAACAATGAATCTAGTACCATAAAATAAAGTTAATTAGAAAGGTTCAGGGCCCATGTTTACAAACTACGAACCTGCTGATGCAAATGAAACCACGCCACTGTCAAGATATCCGTCCTCCTTGTTTGATTTCTTTTCTTGGTCCGTCAACCAAGAGAGTTTCAAAAAGTGTTTCAAAAGGGTTCTGATGAGGCACAACTGACCTACAATAAACAGTATGTATTTAAAGAAGCAAGTTTTCACAGATGTGCACCTCACAATCAAGATAACACACACATTCACTGTCCTCCAAAGCTTCCTGGTGTCCTTTTGGCACCTGTTTCTTCCCCAGGCCCCAGCCCACTCCATCCCCAGACAATCCCCGCCTGCTTTCCCTCCCTCTATATTGCATTCGCTGGATTTTATATAAATGGAACCATATAGCATATGCTCATCTCTCTCGCTCTCTTTTTTTTATTCTGCCTTCCTTCATGCAGAATAATTACTTTGAGATTTATCCATGCTGCCGTGTATCAATGTTTTCTTCCTTTTTATTATTGAGCAATATGCTTTTCTAGGAAAGTTCTTTTGGGGAGGAGTGGAGAACTACACAAAATTCTTCTAAAATTCACCTGGCAGGTGACGAGTAGAGGATGTGAAGGCTAATTATCGGGATGCAGTGATCAACAGTATGGTGCAGGACTAGAAACAACAGAGGCCTCGATGACTTAGAGTAAAACCTCTAGAAGCAGAGGGAAATGTAGAATTCGAAAAGGACAATGGGATTTTTAAATCAACAGATAAAGAACAGTTGAGTTAATAAACACTGTTATGAAAACTACTTAACTAAGACTACAGGCTTCCCCAATGGCTCAGATAGTAAAGCGTGTGCCTGCAATGCGGGAGACCCGGGTTCAATCCCTGGGTCAGGACCCTGGAGAAGGAAATGGCAACCCATTCCAGTACTCTTGCCTGGAAAATTCCATGGACGGAGGAGTCTGGTAGGCTATAGTCCGTGGGGTCTCAGAGTCGGACAGGACTGAGCGACTTCACTTTCACTTGCACTTTCAACTAGGATTAACTCTGTCGTTGCCGCTCAGTTGTGTCCGACTCTTTGCAGCCCCACGGACCGCAGCACGCCAGGCCTCCCTGTCCTTCATCACCTCCCAGAGCTTGCTCAAACCCATGTCCATTGAGTCGGTGATGCCATCCAACCATCTTGTTCTCTGTCGTCCCCTTCTCCTCCTGCCTTCAATCTTTCCCAGCATCAGGGTCTTTTCCTAATGAGTTGGCTCTTCGCATCAGGTGGCCAAAGTATTGGAGCTTCACTTTCAGCATCAGTCCTTGCAATGAATATTCAGGGTTGATTTCCTTTAGGATTGACTGGTTGGATCTTCTTGCAGTCCAAGGGACTTTCAGGAGTCCTCTCCAATACCACATTCATATAAATCATCAACAGAAAATGTGTAAAAGCAGGAAACACTTTCATAATGTTGAGGCTTCTGAGTGCTTTCTGAATATTTAGCTGCTTGCAGAACTCATATGATAATGTAAAAAGTATAACTGCATAAAAATTAAAAACTAAAAGCTCTTCAACTCTATGGAAAGGCCAGAGGCAGATGACTAAGAAGGACTAACCTAACTCCTCTGTAAAGAGCTCTTTAAGATGGTTTACAGCCCACACGTGTCCAAGTTGAACCATGATCCTCATGTATATATGAAGTTAAGTGCACAGAAGAAGAAATGCAAATGTGCAAATGAGATGATGGAAAGACATTCAGATTCACTGTTGATGGAACAATTTTTCAAGCCAGGAGCAGGTGTTTGAACTTCTTTGCTAAAGTAGTGCAGACCTCTCATGGGATTTAGCAAGGGACAGAACTTCCAGGAGAGAGTGGATACGGCAGGATCCAGTGGGCAAGAATGGAAGCAGGGAGATGTTTATTGGCGGGGTCGGCGAGGGGGAGGTCTTGATACAAGCCTGTAGACAGAAAGGGGATGGGGGAGGCAGCTAAGCCTAGTCAGTGGCAGCTAAAATGGATAAAAGAAGATGGGTTCAGGACGTTTTTGCAGGATGAGTCAGAGGACTTTGCTATGACTGGCCTTGGCATAGGAGAAAGTGGTCATCACCATTACCATGGCCTCAGTTTGCCCAATAAAGAAGGCTTTGAAGGTCTCTGAACTCTGGCTGGTCTTGGACCAGTGACCTTATCCTCTGAGGGAGTCTTGACCTCATTCACAGCTGCAGTGAATGGTGAGGATTTGAATCTGACTTGTGAATACCATCAGCTGGGCTTCTACTGAAGGGAATATTCTTAGAATGTTCAGATCTAAAGTGAAGAAGTCTGCGGGACATTTGACCAGTCTAATTTCATAATAAAGTTTGAAATTTCAGAAAATTTAATGTTCATTTATTTGCTTTCCTCAATAGAAAGCTCTTACTGACACTCACCAGGTGCCAGGCACTGCTCAATATCATAAAAAATAATAACTCATACAGCAAAGGCCCCTGCCTTCCAGAACCTTCCAGATAAGAGATACGTACCATGGAGCTCAATACCGAAACTCTGCAGAGGAAGCAGTGCCTGACTGCCTGGGGTCATGTGGAAGGACTCGAGAGCACGTGACATGTGGAAACCTCAGCAGAACTTTTGAGAAGTTACCCAGCCCATAGTGGCCCCTGGGCTGAGCCCCTTCCTGATGGTCTCATTCCATCCTCACAACCAGGAGGTGGGCACACGTCATCAGTGTGATCCCGGCCAAGTGAGTTTTAGAGCCGAAAGTCACAGTCAGGTTCACCCCGGAGCCTGCCCGCTGGGGCACACATCTTCACAGGGATCTGCCTGGAAAGTGCCAGGAGTTCTCAAGATGGACCCGAGGGTGCGTGTTCCAGACAGAAGGGCAATGGCAGAGGACCATGGTGAGAACGGCAGTGGTCACCGGGGTAGGAAGTATGACCAGGCAAGTGGAGGGCCAGTGATGGTGGCCTTGGGGCCAGCACTGTGAGGTGTGGCCTCCTGCAGGGGGGCCCGGACGTGCTGATGGTGTGAGACGAGGGAGGGGCCTGCGGAGGACGCTGTGATCACTGCATCCATGTACTGGCCTCCATGTGAAGGATGGATTGAGACTGGAGCAGAGAAAGCTGGGCGGGGCTGGGAGGAGGGAAGCCCAGGACCTGCTCAGCCAGGCACCTGGGCGCCTGGAGGCCCCTCCTCTGGATCCTGCTCCCCTGTGATGTCCTGGACCCCAGTCCAGAGAGGAGGCACAAAGGACATCACGGGACTTGGCTCTCACCCATGAGATGGGGCGGGGAGAGAGGGAGGGAGGAAGGAAGAGAGGGGACCTTCCGGAAGGCGGCAAACATTTGCTCAATCCTCAATGGGGGAAGAAAAAAGCCAGACCAGTTGAGCATATAATATCGACGAGCGTCTCTTGGGCAAAAGTCACACCTAAGCCCATATGTTTTAACAAATTAAGAGGTAAATAACGTGCTGAAGGTAGCGTGAGCCACATCTGAGCATCTCCAACATTGAGAAATCTTGGTGCCTCCACTGCAGATGTCCATGGAAATCGCCTCCTTTAAACTCCCTGGCAAAGCCTTCCCTGTCTTGATTCTTTCAGCCTGAGCCCTGGCTGCATTGTGCTCAACCTCCAAACCCTCTGTAAGGAGGGAAGCCTGCCTGTGTTTTTGTGTTTGGCTTAAAATCCATCAGCACCCTCCCGGGGCTGATAAGACAGAGGTTTTCAGTAGGAAAAATTCACCCAGGACCATCTTATGCATAAAAAGAGACATGCAAAGGTTACATCCTGAATTTGAAGGGCCCGTTCATATTCCTGCCAAGAAAACATTAATTTATGTAAAGAAGCCTGGCTCAGCCCCCAAATGGTTAAATTTCCCGCAGTCTTGCGTTTCCTCTTCGTTAGTGGTGAATCTATCTCCACGTACAGAGGCCATCAAATCTGGTCACCAGAGACTCCCCGTTGACTTACATTGGGGTCCAGGGATTGCTCCTGTTCTTATGGAAAATACCTCCGAAATCCCTGAGCTGAGCAGTTTGATCTCCTCTGCAGTGAGAGCTCGGCTGAGAAGGGCTGAAGAGTGCAGAGAACACTTTCCTCGCATAATTTCATTTGTCAGGAGAATCTTGCGGCTGACATTGGAAGAGTGATTTAATTGATTTTAATCATACACCTGAGAGCGGGAAATTGAGCCCTCTGTCCTGAAAAATAATTCTAGGCTTCCACCGGAATATCTAATTTGCAGCTAATAGTTTTTTCTTGAAGTTTTGTTGTGAAGTTTGGAAAACACAGATCAAGGGTGAACGTCAGATGGTGAATGGCAGCCCAGGAGGCCGGAGGCACCCGGGCGCGCCCTGCAACTCGACGCGTGCGTGTCCGGGGAGTCGGGACACGTGACCGCCAGCCCTGGGCACCGTCTGCAGAACCGGCCACTCTGGGCATGCTGTCCTTCAAGGGAGCTGAGGGCATTGGCGGGCCAGTACCACCCACGGTCTCCAAGCCCTCATTAGACGCACAATCTAGGACCCCAAGGCTCCAGGGAAGCACAGGCTGTTGCGGGCTTGACTGAAATCTGCGAGGGGACACATATTACTGAATTTTTCCAAGGGAGGCTTTCATTCGCAATGGATCAACATGAAAAATAAATGAGGGTGGCTTTCATCTTCTTAAATTTAATCCACTGTAAGGAAATGTTACTGCACAAAAAGAGCTTCTGGGCTGGAATGAGTGCATCCGCACGAAAGAAAGTCAGGTTGGCTTTGCATGGCAAAGGGCCAGAGCATTTTACCTCTGCTTCCCGAGGAAACCTCTGTGACCTTGTGGGGCTAGGGGTGATTTAGTCAGTAAGTCTTGCGAGACCATGGACTGTAGCCCACCAGGCTCCTCTGTCCATGGGATTTTCCAGGCAAGAATGCTGGAGTGGGTTACCATTTCCTTCTCTAGGGCATCTTCCTGACCCAGGGCTCGAACCTGGGTCTCCTACATAGCGGGTGGTCTCCTGCATTGCATGTGGATTCTTTACCGCGGAACCTCCAGGGAAGCCCTCCTAAAGCAGCGCTATTAGTAGCCGTAATTCAGAGGGGACGGTGATGAGCAAAACTGTGAAAGTGAAAGCAAAGTCGCTCAGTCATGTTTGACTCTCCCCACAGCCTGCAGCCCACCAGGCTCCTCCGTCCATGGGATCTTCCAGGCGAGAGTACTGGAGTGGGCTGCCATTTCCTGCTCCAGGGGATCTTCCCCACCTAGGGACCAAACCCAGGTGTCCCACATTGCATGCAGACACTTACCTGTCTGAGCCACCAGCAAAACTGTGCGAAAGTGAAAGTCACTCAGTTTGTGTCTGACTCTTTGCAACTCCATGGACTCGTCCATGGAATTCTGCAGGGCAGAATACTGGAGTGGGTAGCCTTTCCCTTCTCCAGGGGCTCTTCCCAACCCAGGGATTGAACACAGGTCTCCCACACTGCAGACAGATTCTTAACCAGCTGAGCCACACAACTGTGTACATCCCTCCAAATGCACGAACGTGGACAGAGCCTTGCGGTGCAGAAGCAAGTGGAGATGGTCACATTGGTGTGAATCCTCCAGGGAAAAAGCTAAGGGACCACTCAAAGTAGGTGATAAAGACTACCCACTGGGTGTTTGCTCCAGAGACTTCTATTCTACCTGTCAGCTCTAGTGGAATACTCGGTGTCCATAAAACCTAGACAGGTGCTCGCATCCCAGGAAATGCAGGGCATCAGGGCTTGTGTTCTCACACACGTATGCTAGAGTCCATGCTGTCCTTGCACCCCTCCCGCACCCAACACAGTGTCGCCATATTGACGGTAAAAGCAGATTTCATGGGATGTCTCTGGTTCATCCACATGGCATTCCTTGCAGAAGCAAAAACCAGAAAAGCATTCAAGAGACAGTGTTTGATAGTGATTACCAGAAGCCTGAGATAAAGCATATTTTGTAGTATATGGTCTTGAAAATTACATGAGTGGTTATGTGCTCAGATGCTCAGTCATGTCTGACTCTGCGATCCCTTGGACTGTAGCCCACCAGGCTCCTCTGTCCATGGGATTCTCCAGGCCAGAATACTGGAGTGGGTTGCCATCTCCTTCTCCAGGGACTCTTCCCGACCCAGGGATTGAACCCAGGTCTCTTGTGGCTCCTGCGTTGGCAAGCAGATTCTTTACCACTAGCGTCACCTGGAACACTGTAGCTTCTCCAAAAATGTGCTTCTTGAACTTTCAGAAATATAAACAGAGTGCAGTGAGTGGTGAGTGAGCCCCACTGTTCATTTCAGATCTGAGGAAATTTCCAAAGCCTTCTCGGGCCCTCTTGCCCGGTTCAGTGGGTCCTGCATCCTGGGTCATGGTTTTGGGCAGTTTGCCCTGTGACCTTGAACATGTCATCTTTCCATGCTTTATTTCTCTTAGTTTTTGAGTGCATCTGGCAAATGCTCTACCTATTACTTTGGAATGTCTTACATGAATAATGTCATGGACATGAACTTGGAGTCTCTTGGAAAATAATGGGAAATTAAATACCTAGCTTTCTTAAGAGATTGTGGACGCGATTATATTTCTGTTTTTAGTGTCTGAGAGCCTTCAGTCTCCAGGGTGACCAGTCAGTGTCCTGTGATGACATTCACAAGTTGCCCAAAGCACTGATGTGGAAGTGAACTAGGGCATAGAGGGAGAATACTTGGTTTGGAATTTGGACGTGATCATGTACTTATTCTGTGAAGAAAGAGATTGTCTTGCTCCCTCTGAGCCTTAGTTTTCCCATCAGCTGAATGGGAGATGCTGCATAGTCTCACCATCTAGCAGCTTAGGGGAGTTGAAGAGACAAAGGTTCAGAATGCTGGCCAAAGGCGGGCTGTTGCCCCATCAGATCATACACCTGTGATCTCCCCAGACAGCCAAGACTCCCCACGGAGGCTTCATCCAGAATGTCAGGATGTGGGGCAGAGCAGCCAGACCTGGGGGTGACGAGGGGTCTCATCGGACTATGGTATCCCCCAGGGCTGGCACTGAGCCCTCGACCCCACCCCCACTGGCTGAAGATGCGAGAGCAGTGGAGAGGACCAGCAAATGTACACTTCCCAGAGCAAACCTGGGGCTTCCTGGAGGACAGGCTCTGCTGGCAACAGGAGGAATAGCCCCGAAAGCTGCGACTCCACTGGAAATTGACAAGACTGGTTCCCGAAACAGTAAACAGCGGGTGGCTAAGCCCATCTCTCAGACATGGTGGGAACTTAGAACTTGGGTTTTGAACTGGGCCACTGAGATGCTCTGCCTTCTTAGGCCCCCAATACACAAAGCACCAAGTGCTTAAAAACAATGCCCCTTAGAACAGCCTCAGTTTTCCAAGAGTGTCAGTAGCAGAAGCCCTCACATCTGGGCCAAGCTTTAGCGTTTACAGAGTCCTTATATAAACATCACCACACTGAACTTTCACAAGGATCTCCAAACTCAATATTTAATATGCTAACACAGGCATACTGACTCTGAGTAAATTTAAATTCAGAAGAGCAGAATTGGGTAAATTAAAAATGTGGGAGAAGTCAATCTGCTTCTTCAGTTCAGTTCAGTCGCTCAGTCATGTCCGACTCTTTTCGACCCCATGAACTGCAGGACGCCAGGCCTCCCTGTCCATCACCAACTCCCAGAGTTCACTCAAACTCATGTCCATCAAGTCGGCGATGCCATCCAGCCATCTCATCCTCTGTTGTCCCCTTCTCCTCCTGCCCCCAATCCCTCCCAGCATCAGAGTCTTTTCCAATGAGTCAACTCTTCGCATCAGGTGCCCCAAGTACTGGAGTTTCAGCCTCAGCATCAGTCCTTCCAGTGAACACCCAGGACTGGTCTCCTTTAGGATGGATCTGCCTGCAGTCCAAGGGACTCTCTGCAATAGGTATTTTATAATTCTTTTTAATCTTTTTTGACATCACTCATCAGTGTGTACACACACACATAACTAAGAAGTTTCACAAAGCACTACTTTTCTCTGTGTGTGTGCTAGGTCACTTCAGTCGTGTCCAGCTCTTTGTGACCCTATGGACTGTAGGCTCCTCTGTCCCTGGGGTTCTCCAGGCAAGAAGACTGGCGAGGGCTGCCATGCCCTCCTCCCGGGGACCTTCCCGGCCAGGGGTCGAGCCTGCATCTCCCCCGTCTCGGGCGTTGGCCGGCAGTCGATTCACACTAGCGCCACCTGGAAAGCCTTACTTTTCCCTGGTATAAACCAAAGTCTTCAATATTTTCTGTTTTGGTCAATCTAATCTCATTTTTTTAAAAAAGTGCTGGTTGTAGCTCTCTAAACTGATGTCATGACAACACAAGTGGGTCATAACCAGCAGTACAAGATTTTGACTCTATGTAACTACAACATTCTCAAAACTCGGACCCAAATATCAATATACGTCTTTTGAAATTATAAGAGCAGGAAAGAAAGTTGCTGCACATGGCAAGGGCCTCCTATTTTTCATCAACTCTTTCTACTTTGAGCCCCTGAAAAGTAGAATAACTTGGTAGGTGGGTGGTCGCCTGGCCCCAGGGTTAGCAGGACGACACTTGAGTCCGCTGAGACAACATCCCCTCTGCCTTTAAATACCAGTTCGGGTCACCACAGTGTGTTCACAGGAGTTCATGTCATTCATTCATATCTAAAACGTTTTAAATTGTGAGCCTCTTTATTGAAATAAGAGCATTTTTAAGCTTAATAATTCTTTTTAAATGTTTTTTATTTTTTTGTTTCGCTGTATCGGGTCTTCATCATGCATGCAAACTCAGCTGTGGCATGAGGGATCTCGTTCCCAGACCAGGTCCAACCCAGGCCCCCTGCTCTGGGGGCTCAGAGTATTGGCCACTGTAGCATTAGGGAAGTCGCAAGGCCAGTAATTCTTGATCAAAGTCCTTCTCCTCAGCAAGAACCAAAGAAATGCCCGTTCTAATGACCCTTTGTTCATGGATAACCTGTTTCCATGATGATATGAACTTTGCTGGGTAATTGCCATGTAATGAACAAACTGGAAGCTGTTGCCTCCCAGTAAGTGATGGGATCTCAGCACATGCGCTGATGTTGGAGGCTGGTGCTTCCCAGAAAGTGACAGGATCTCGGCACAGGCACTGATGTTGGAGGCTGGTGCCTCCCAGTAAGTGACGGGGTTCAGCGCATGCGCTGATGTTCAGCTTCATCACAAGTCCATCCCTGTGAGCACTGCCTGGACCGTTCAATGCATCTGCCCTTTGATCTCCCTCCTCCCCTTCTTTCTCCTTCTCTCTCTTTTTCTACCCTTTCTCTCTCTCTCTCTTTCTCTCTTTCTCACTCTTTCTTTCATTCTTTTCTTTTTTTAAATCATTACAGATTCACAGGTGATTACAAAATTGTTAGAAAGGTCTCAGGTAGACCTCACCTCATTCCCTGCAATGGATACACACCCTACAACTATAGCACAGTATTAAAACCAGAATACCGACAAGGTTGTGAGCCCTAGAGTTTATGTATATATATATGATCAGTTTTATGTTCACTCTTTCCTCTGTGTGTGTGTCTGTGTGTGTGTGTGTCTGCGTGTGTGTCTGTGTGTGTCTGTGTGTATCTGTGTGTGTCTGTGTGTGTGTCTGTGTCTGTGTGTGTCTGTGTGTATGTGTCTGTGTGTGTCTGTGTGTATCTGTGTGTGTGTATCTATGTGTCCATGTGTATCTGTGTGTGTATCTGTGTGTGTCTGTGTGTGTGTGTCTGTGTGTATCTGTGTGTGTGTCTATGTGTCTGTGTGTGTCTGTGTGTGTGTCTGTGTCTGTGTGTGTCTGTGTGTATCTGTGTGTGTGTGTCTATGTGTCCGTGTATATCTGTGTGTGTATCTGTGTGTGTCTGTGTGTGTCTGTGTGTATCTGTGTGTGTGTCTATGTGTCCGTGTGTATTTGTGTGTGTATCTGTGTGTGTCTGTGTGTGTCTGTGTGTGTGTCTGTGTGTGTCTGTGTGTATCTGTGTGTGTGTGTCTATGTGTCCTTGTATATCTGTGTGTGTATCTGTGTGTGTCTGTGTGTCTGTGTGTGTGTCTATGTGTCCGTGTGTATTTGTGTGTGTATCTGTGTGTGTGTGTGTGTGTGTGTGTGTGTGTGTCTGTGTGTATGTGGGGTTCTAAGCCACCGTGTCCATGCAGTTTCCCGTAACTAACCATCACCATGGTCAGGATGCCAGTCTGTTCTGGGTTTCCATTGCTTCCCTCCTGTAACCACAAATTCTGGTCTCTCTCTAACACCTGGAAAGCCCTCCTCCTCTCACCATCTCTATAATTTTGTTATTTCAAGAATGTTATACAAAGGGAATCCTGTGCAACCTCATATGTAATCCGGAGAGGCTTTCTTCCCTCGGCGTCCCCTTGAGACCCACCCCATCAACGTGTATATCAGCACTGTCCTCTTTTTTATTGCTGAGCAGTATTCCATGTACATATTTTGTCTGCCCGTCCAGCTGTTGAAGGACAACAGGGCTGTTTCTAGTTTGGGGCTATCACAAGTAAATCTGCGGCACGTGTTTGTATGCAGTTCTCCATCTCTCTGGCCGGGAGTCCCGTTGCTGGATTGTGTGATAATTGCATGTTTACTTCTTAAGACACTGCCCGACTGACTTCCAGAATGGCTGTGCCATTTTTGGTTCCTCCTTGCGATGTATGAGTGATTCGTTGTTCATCATCCATGCCAGCATTTGATATTATCACTGTGTTTTCATTTTGACCCTTGGATAGGTATGTCCTGATGTCTCATTGCAGTTTTAATTTGCTTTTTGCTAACAGCTAACAAGGTCATCCTCAGTGTCTTAGTGGTTAAGAACCCGCCTACCAACGCGGGAGACGTACGTTCTATCCTTGGGTTGAGAAGATCCTCTGGAGGAGGAAATGGCAACCCACTCCAGTATTACTGCCTAGGAAATCTCATGGACAGAGGAGCCTGGCAGGCTATGGACCGTGGGGTCACAAAAGATTCAGACACGGCTTAGTGACCAAAGTTCATCAAGTGATTGATCTTGTTTATGCATTGAGATAACCTCAGTCAATGGACATGAGTTGGAGCAAACCCCGGGAGATATTGAAGGACAGGGAAGCCAAGCGTGCTGCAGTCCTTGGGGTCGCAACAAGTCAGACATGACTTAGCAACTGAACAACATTTTCGATAAAAATCCTTCTCCTCACAAGAAACTTCTCCTCGTTAGAACCTGTTCTAATGAGGTTCTAACAACCTCAATCACCCCTCCTAACTCCCCAAGAACATTGAATCCCTGTTGGATCCTCTGGTTATGGGAAGAAGAAAACAGACATTCCTAACATCTCCTTAGGGACAGGGAAACAGGTCCCTCTCTGAGCCAGGCTCTCAGATGGGCCCAGAGAGAGGAGTAAGGAGGCTACTGAGGCGACTTGGCAAAGTGGGAGTGTTAGGTGAGCCTCCAGTGAGCAGAGAGAGCTGAGAGTGAATGAGCAGCAAATTCAGACACAAAGGTGGCAGCCACAGCGCGGTTGCCGGGCCCCACGCAGTCAGGAGAGCTGAGCCTTCCCTGCTTCCCTCTGCGTCTCGGAACCCCTCCCCGCCGCTCGCTCAGCCTCCCCTGATGTCCTTGTCACACTCTTGTCTTCTCTTCCTGGTAAATGGCAAACATTTACAACCCAACTCGAACCCCACCAGGATAAACCCTGTGTTTGCTCTTTGGACGGTATTCAATAAATTACAGTGAGCTGGAAATGTCAGTGGCTTGGAAACTGTAAGTGCTTTGCCTGGATGTCTTTAAGCAAAGACCCACAGCTGGTGCAGTGGTGAGGTAAACCCCGAGGATAAGCCCCTTTAATGGGGGCGAGGAGGTTTGCCGCAGCCGTCACAGCGGTAACTTAGCACCAGACGCTGTGTGTGGTGATGAGGCTGGACTTCTCTGATCATCTAGAACCATCTCTTCAGTGGCTCTGTCTTCTGAATTCTGGAAAAGTAGATAGGTTCAACGGAAGCCTGCCCAAGGGTTGAACCAGCAAAGCTGCCGTGCTCCTCTCTGGGGACCAAACGTGGGCCATTAGATTCGCTTCGTTGGTGATTTCAGTGACCTGAACTACCAGGGGAGACTGTGGTGTAAAACATGAGGATAAGAAACAGCGTACCTACCAACTCCCTTCATTAAAATGCCATGACTGCTCCATGTAGGCTGGCTGGCTGGCTGGCTAAGTCACTTGTCATGTCTGACTCTGTGCGACCCCATAGATGGCAGCCCACCAGGCTTCCCCGTGTAGAGGGGGACACTTAACCTCCTCTCACATGACTGGCTCAGCATTGTTCTTGGGGTCACTGACTGTGCCTGTCCTCCAAAACCTAAACCCAGAAGTGGACACTGGAAACTTGGTGTTCACTTATTACTTTCATTGGCAGGATTCCTAGTCTCCATCTGGCTTAGGAAACATTTTCATGCTCTTTAGGAAAGAGGCAAGATTTCTGACGGTCAGGATTCCCTGAGCATCACCAGCTAGCAACTTGAAGGCACACCTGCCTGGGACACACAGTATTTCTAGCAAGTCAACAACCCAGGAAAATCATAGCTTAACCCTTGTAATTCAGTTCAGTTTTGGGGTATATTGTTCACTTTCAAAGACTTGTTTTTGAGTGGTTCTTCTGTGACCCCACATAGATCCTCTGTTAACAAATTTTTTTAATAAATATGACAATAGCCGATTGGCAGGCAAAGAAAAAAAACTAATTTACTATTAATAAAACTATGGCAACAAAAGAAATGCACGTTGTTTGGTTTCCTTTCTTTCTGCCCGTCACCCACTTGTCCCAAGTGTGCCCAGAAGCTTCTCTTCAGCTTGGTTGTATGGACCCCCATTCAGATTACAAAGGGGATTGCAAAGAAATGTCACCTGGCCCTTGGGTTCTAAACTCAGAAATTAGTCTCATCCATTCAAGTTACATTCACCCTCTTGAAATATTTCACTTTTCACCAAAGCAGGCTTTGAAGACAGGCTTTGTTTTCATCCTGAATGATCCCTGCTTCACCCTCAGCTGACAAACTGGGGGAGGACAGACACGCTCTGGCCCCTGTGGGGAACTCCGTGGGGCCGTCTGCCCCATTAGGCCTGGAAGAGGGGTGAAGCATTTGCCCCTGAAGGAATGTTCAACTTAAAGGACAATGGACCAGGAGTGTCTGTGAAAGAGCCCTCCTGGTGTGATGATGACCTTCTAGTAAAGCAGGGTAGGCAGGAAGACATCACGTTTATACATTCATTCAACAGATATTTATTGAGTGCCTATGTGTGCTAGGTCACTTCAGTCATGTCCGACTCCTTGAGGCCTGATGGACCATAGCCGATCAAGCTCCTCTGTCCATGGGATTTTCTAGGCAAGAATGCTGGAGAGGATTACCATTCCCTCCTCCAGAGATATTGAGTGCCTACTATGTACCATATCCTTATGTCTTAGGGTTATAACACAGAATAAGACCCAAACATTCTTCACATCATGAGAGTGTAGGGGCTACTGTGTATTCAGACATTAATCATATAATGTCATGAGCCATTAAGCATAGTTTTGACAGGTTATGATAAACATTGGTGAGAGTTCACCAGGGCCCTTTGCTGTGTCCTGACCTGTAGCTCTAGAAGAGTTTTCACTATGGATGTTCTCTTTCTTCTGGCTGAGCAGTCAAATCTTGCACAAATGTCATCAGCGTTAGCCCAACTGCTATGACTGAAAACACCAAGTCTCAGCAGGTTCAAATAGTAAATATTTCCCATTTTGGTCATAGCTGTTGAGAGCTAGCAGGGTGAAGGCTGGTCCACATGGGCTTGGGGATCCAGAACCTGCATCCTGTGGACCTGGCGGATGGGCAGGGAGGGCAAGGAGCCAGGCAGAGGCTGTGCCATGACCTACCATCCCCACACCCATCCCACTGGCCACCAGGACACATGTGGCCTCCTAGAAGTGACCAGGATTGGAAAGTGGAGCTAATGGTGGCCCAGGAGGACAAGAAATGGGGATTTTGGTGAGCTCCCTGAGCACCCTCTGTCCTTGGACTCTCTCTCTTGCAAAGTGTGTGTTACCAGAATGGCATGGTGGGCACCTGGGCTGTGTCTTTTATAGCTTGTCCATATTTTGGCTTGTCCTAGGAAACACTTGTTCCTGGAATTACCTATCAGCTGTCCTCTATGCTGTGTTGTCCACAGAATCATCTGGAAATTATTTTCTAAGGAGTAGCCTTGTCTTATATTTTCTGGAGTTATAAGTTAGCTTACATCATGTTTAATGTTTATTAAAACATTTTTTGGCCCTCAGTTCAGTTCAGTCACTCAGTCATGTCTGACTCTTTGTGACCCCATGAATCACAGCACGCCAGGCCTCCCTGTACATCACCATCTCCCGGAGTTCACTCAAACTCACATCCATCGAGTCAGTGATGCCATCCAGCCATCTCATCCTTGGTCGTCCTCTTCTCCTCCTGCCCCCAATCCCTCCCAGCATCAGAGTCTTTTCCAATGAGTCAACTCTTGGCATGAGGTGGCCAAAGTACTGGAGTTTCAGCTTCAGCATCATTCCCTCCAAAGAAATCCCAGGGCTGGCTGAGCTTCAGAATGGACTGGTTGGATCTCCTTGCAGTCCAAGGGACTCTCAAGAGTCTTGTCTAACACCACAGTTCAAAAGCATCAATTCTTTGGTGCTCAGCTTTCTTCACAGTCCAACTGTCACATCCATACATGACCACTGGAAAAACCATTGCCTTGACTAGAAGGACCTAGGCAAAAATATAATCAGAAAAAAAAAAACCTTTAGGAATTGATACTTTCTAAACAAACAGAAAAAAATCACATGCTGTGGAGCCAAGACCGGAGCTCATGGGGCTTTTGGAGACTCAAAGGAGACAACACAGGTGAAATAAGATGTGATATATTGTAGGTGCTCAATGAACACTACTTATATTTATTATTATTTCATAGGAACTTTCATAGAAAGGTGCTGAGGGAAAGTATATCAACAAATCAACCTAAAGGTAATCCATAATCTGACATTTTTGAGCAGCCAGGACTAAAAGAGATGTTCTGAGTCTCAGGATAAAAATGCAGCTCTGACAACTGACCGTTGACCACCAGTTCCCACTCCTGACTCTTTCCCAGGACCTGATGGGGGTGCTGGGTTCTCAGATGATAAATGAACCTGCGCTCAATGGATTCAGCTTTTTCTGGCGGAGGGGGGATGCTTGTACAAGGCTTTCTCCAGGCTGGTAACCTGGCCAGTGAAAAACAGCGGGGCAGACCTCCGTGGGGGCTGCTCAGCTGACCCCGCGCTGTGCCAACGTCGACATTCATTGTCGATATCAGTGCAGACGTTGTTCCAGGCACAGGGGCGCCAACTGGGATTTTCTGCTTTGTTTTTGAATCTTAAGTCTTAGCTTCTCCACCAAGGGAAGCAGGCTTATAGATAATAAGAATGAGACTTGCATGGCTGCTGTGAGGTTGAATTTGACAATGAGGGTAGACGTCTTCCCTGAGTAGCAGAGAGTTTACAAAACCAATAAACACTGATGTTATAGAAAATGTCATTTTGAGGCGAACTTTTCACTAACAACATCTTCAGTCCAAACGAACAAACAAAAACATTTCCCATAAACAAATGAATAGTTGGTTCTACCGGGTGGCAACCATATCCTGCAGTGAAGACACTTGCCGAGTGGCTCAGTCTCTTGCCCTTTTCTAGTCATTTCTAGAACTTTCTAACATCTAGATTCTGCTGTGGGGATTAATATATGCATGTTCCTCTTGCTCCTGGCCACACATACTGCCTGATGGGTGACTTTAATTATTAATGAATTGTTTGTGCCCACTGATGAGACATAAGATTGTTTATTTCTAAACTCCATGATTGTTTTAGTTAAAAAAATCAAGGAAAGTAAATATTTGGAAATAAACTACAGAAGTACATCCATACTATAAAGCTATATTTCAAAGGACAGATGAAACAAAGAAGAGAAATAAGTACAAACATAGTTGAGAACAAAGCATGCTGAATTCCAAACACCTAAGGCAAGTCTGGCTCTAATTTTCACATCATCCAATTAATGTTTTTCTGCTCTCTACCTTGAACTTCTTATAAACAGACCAGGATTCCAATATCTAAGCAGGTGGTAACCCAGTGCCTATTTTGCATCGCTTCTAATCTGGTAAAATGAATCACTGAAGAGAAAGCAGGATGTCCGTTCGCACACCTGAGTGCCAAATTTATTCTCCATTTGAGAATAAAAGAAAGTTTTTCCTTCACCATTTGCCCTTAAATGTTTGATTGAGGGATATTTGCTTCCATTCAAGGTACCTGGCTGACAACAAAGCCAGAAGCGGCTTATTCCACAGGCTTCTTAGGACCAATAAATTCTGCTAATACCAACCGCTGTTCAGCTGTCCCTGTGGTGCTTTGGTTAGAAACATGGAGCCCTGTCTCCTGAGCACTGCCCGTCACCCAGATGGTCAGCTACCAGGACCAGAAGCTGCTACTTGGTGCCAGACCTTGGCCCCCCTCCTTGCGGGGGGCGGGGGTGGCGGGGGGAGGGTTGCTGCTGACCTTGAAAATTGAAGGGATGCTCCAGAGGGCTAGATACTCACAAGCCAGAGATGCCTCATGGTGCGTCCTTGGCGCTTACTTCCCCTGTCATATCTGTGGTCTCCTGCCCCTGTATCAGCAACACTCCTGAGCTCAGGAAGAGAGAAAAGAGAGCCTGCTTCTCAGAGGTCAGCCTTTGCCAGAGTGGTCTCCTTACAGCTCTAAAATTAAAAATTGGAGAAAAAAAGAGAGAGAGAGAGAGAGAGAGAGAGGAAACTGGTAACTCTGCACCCTGAGTTTGTCACTCACCTGCCTTTCTGCTCACGCTCCCATAGAAAGACCGGGGGCCTTGATCCTGAGAGGACAGCCCCCCAAGCCCGTCCCGAGACTGCCCGTGTGACAGCCAGCACTCTTCAGGGCAAGCTGGCAGATCTGGGCAGGGGGTGGGGAGAGGAAGCTGCCAGGCTTCTTTGCAATTCAGATGGTAATGTTCTCCTGGGCTTGTTTACCATCTGCTGGGCACACAGACATTTCTCTATTTGGTCATTAATTAATGTCCTAACTACCAAGCCACACCAAACGTGCAGCACTGGTATTTCTGAGGCACTTGTTTACAAAGTCAGTGCAGCTGAATTTCTTTCCAATTCTATGGCTTTGAGTTTGAATTTGTTAAGACACATTTTTGTCAGAAACTCATTTAATAGCTTGGAGGTTAGTCAAATGGATAATGTACGAAAGTGTACCTTATTTTTAATGATTTCCCTGAACACTATCCTTGATCCAAACTGTCTTTATCCCTTTGACAATCTGGAGATTAGTTATCGGAACATAAAGAGACGTGCTCTTACATTTCCCCAGCTAATGGTAACCCGTGCCTTTTCACATCAGGTACTGAATCACCATCAAGATTCCAAGCCTTGAAAACTTGGCTGCTCAAGACCTGGAGTTTGGGGTGATCGATGCTGTTTAAACTTGTCAACTTCTCTTGGATGCATCTCAAAAGATCTTGTGTTTCAGCCTCCTTCTGTTTGAAGTGGAATTGGGGTAAGCGACCCCTAAAGATCCTTCTAGCTAGAGATCAGATTTGAAGTCATGGTCTATGGAGCTTGTGTTGACAACATAACTTGAGGAGTAGGTTGTGGACTGAATGTTTGTGTCCCCTCAGAATTCAGGTGTTGAAACACTACCCCGCAATGTGGTGGATCAGGAGGTGCAGCTATTGAGAAGTCATAGGATTAGATGAGGTCTTCACGGGGTACCCCTCACGAATGGGATCAGTGTCCTTTTAGAGACAAGAGAGACCTTTCCCTCCCTCCCTCTCTCTCTGTTTCTCTCTCTCCCCGTTTCTCATATGAGAACACAGCCAAAAGGCCATCATCCACCAGCCAGGAGGAAGATTTTCATCAGAACCCCACCACGGTGGCACCCTGATCTTGAACTTCCAACCTTCAGAAGAGGGAGGAATAAACTTCTGTGTTTTTTTATAACCACTTCATCTATGGCACTTTGTTATAGCGCCCTGAACAGACTAAGGAAGGATAAAAGCAAAGACATCCATGAGGCTTGGCCTTGGTCTGGCAGAGAGGGAGCGGCCAAGAGAGGGTGTTCCCTGCTTAGGCACCCCTCTTTGTGGGGTTGACTAGCCAACTAACGAGCCTGATCAAGCCGTCAGCCCACAGCATGATTACAGAATGAGCCCTTGACTTCCGGGTCTATGCGGGTGATTTCCCAGGAAACATGGAGAAGAACCTTTCGGACAACTGCACAAAAGTACCTAGGCCTGCTCGCTTCATTAAACTCACCTTAGGGAACCAGGTCTGTGTGTGTGTGTGTGTGTTGGGGGGTGGGTGGGTGTTGTGCAGCACTGGCCCCCAGTGAAGCAACTCCTTCGCAAAGCATTTGGTGTGATTCAGGAGGTACCGTCTTCCTGCCCTCATTTCTTAGGCCTGGCAAAGTTGGACAGATGGGCTAATTTGGCGCATGTGGGTTCAATATTTCACATTCCATAGAAGAACAGGCTCAGGTATCCTAGCAAACAGGCCTCAGATCAGAACGAACCACCCAACCTGGAAGTTGGATGAGAAAATATGAGACGGGGTAAAACGTGATTTAAAAAAAATTTTTTTTTAATTAAAATATAGCTGATTTTCAATGTTGTATGAAAAGTGAGCTTTAATGTCCTTGTAGCCCCGGGACTGGATGACCCAATGTCCCATTGCCTTGGGAGTGTGGCCTGGCCCTCCCAGGCCCCCTGGCTCTGGGCTTCCACACATGTTTCCAAAGAGGACTGGGCTGCCACTGTCTCTGATGCCACAGTGAGCGTGGGCAGGGGCTCCGTGGCACCCCCCAGGGGGTGTCTTCACCAGGCGGAGCACAGGGAGGCCCCAGCAGAAGTCCCAAAGCAGAGGCCCAGTCGTGACAGGACCCCTCCCACTGAGAAGCCCGACTCCCCAGGGTCCCTTCACAGATGACCCCTGCAGACTTCAAGGTAAATACCCTGGTGAGTAGAGAGGACGCAGGCCGGCCTGCCCCCTGGGGTGACCGTGAGCCCGAGGCCTGGCAGGTTCAGTCCCAGTGCAGATGCCAAGTCAGCGGCAAACCCGGGCATGGGGAGGGGGTGGTGAGGCCTAGGGGAGACAGGATGTGACTTTAGAAAGCAGGGAAGAGTGATAGTCGCTCAGTCGTGGCCGACTCTCTGCGACCTCGTGGACTGTAGCCTGCCAGGCTCCTCTGTCCATGGAATTCTCCAAGCAGGAATCCTGGAGGGTTGCCATTTCCTTCTCCAAGTAAGCAGGGAAGGCAATAGATAAAACGTCCGTTTCCTTTTCTATGGCCTCCTTCATGGCTTTTAATCACTGCATGTTCCACTTTGTGTCCATCTTTAACCTGAAATTATTGACCGAAGTCAAAAGGGACACCAAAGTCTCCCTCTAGGAGAACATCCCCCTCCCCTGTCTCTGGCCCCAGCTGTCCCTGCATTGTCGTGGAGCCTCGGGACAGGAGTGAAGGACAAGCCCAGCCCCCACATGTCTCCCTGGGGACATCTGGAAGATTCTCACTACCTGTTGTGACTTCAGGATGGAGTGGCATTCCCCAAGCTGCTCGACAACATCCCTCTAAACTGTTCTGAGCAGAAACACCTGTGTTCACCCTTTTGGGAAATTCTGTGCTCTAGGCAACGCTTTCTACTGGGTGTCACCCTTCGCGTGTGTGTGCACCCTACCCCTCAACTGCCTCCAAGCTGGCAGTCAGGGAAAACACGAACTAGTCTATTGTCACCGACTCTGCTAATTAAAACCGACACACACACTGGCAAACAACAGTCCCCACTCCCAGCCCCTTGCAAACTCTACAGAGAAACCAATACTTCAAAATATTTCCTGCTGGACAGCCTTTGACCTCCATGTAGGCAAACCTTGGGGAGAAATTCCTATCCATAATGGCTTAAATCTATCAAAACACCTCCTTGATTGATAAACACGCTGGGTTTATATTATGATTACTGCATACAGTTTTCTGTCACTGTTAATTTATTTGGAAGTCTTAACCTGGGAGGGTATGACACCGGCAGTATTTTATAATGAGAGCCGTAGAAATAAATCATCGCCTCCAAACAGTACAAAGAAAGCGCGACCCAATCATTCAGTACACAGGTGCCGGGGCAGCACAGGCTACAGGCTCTACACGCGAACACACAGCCGCATGCGTCAGCAGCACAAACGCCCTGATATCGAGCTGTGAGGATAATCCAGGCCCTGTAGGTCTTTTATCCGATGGTGTCCAAGCGCTTTGAACAGGAGAGTGTTAACTCTCTCTGCGCTCGGAGGTGGGTGGGGGTGGAATCTAGGCACAGCGAGGCTCATTCTCTGGTCCACTATCAGGCTCCAAGCCCAGCCTAACCTCGGTTTAGCTGGCACCTGAACTTGGAGCTGAAACCCCAGAAGAGGCACTCCCTTCCTTCTCCTTTATGCAGACAGAGGCCGATGCAGGTGAGCAGCTTGGAGAAGATCATCAGGACATCGGGATGCATGGGTGGCCAGCGAGCCCCAGGCCATCTGCCCCGCCCCAGTCTGTGACACCTGGGAGCGGGCATCCAGATGGGGCGGGAGATGCGGGCACACCCAGTGGCCGTGGACCGCCCGACTCTAGGAGGCCGCTCTTCAGTTGAGGGCCATCCAGGCAATCCGAAACATTCCCAAATGAACTTTGCATAGAGACGTTTTCATTCGCTGCCTCCCTCCTCATGCATATTAACAAATGGTATGCGCGGCCTCATTTAATTCACTGATTTTACATTCGGATCACTTTCTCTTTTACAGCTATTTTTACCGGGCTTCATTAATCTTTGTTGAATACAATGGCATACATCTTTAATGCGGCCGCTGTCAAGTCGTATTTCAGCAAGAGCTGCAAACTGAATGACAGCGAGCAATATTAATAAATTTAACATAGACTATATCAATTTTTAACCGAAGGAATGTGGAAAGCTAAATGTATTATTTTTCATTTAAATCATAGGGTTTATCACCAGTTAAGTAGCAGCGATTTCGAGGAAACTTGTGACGTGCCATACAAATAGATTTACATCTCATTAATAAGTAAATTAGGCAAATGCCTTTCAAGTTCAGACAAGTACATAAGTGTAATCTCCATATTAAAGGAGTAGTCTTTGATAAACCACCAAGGAATTGTGGCAGCCAGGATGTGACACGTTGCCAGGGCTGGGGCCTTGTGCACAGGCCCACCTTAATTACACTCCTTCATTACTAAAGACCGAAGTGTCTCTCCAGTTAAGATTCTATAAATGAACAGCATGCCGGCACCTCCCAATTCATTTTTGCAGGAGCCATGAAAAGGTGGTAACAGTTATGAACAAAAACGAATTATCACCTTTTCTTTCTCTTGCTTGACCCACCATTGCACTAAAATATTGAGACAATTCACCTTAAATCGATGAAAGAAACGACCCGTGGAAGAGGCTATTTTGTTGAAGAAAAGAGAAAGGGTAATAGAACCAAAAAAAAAAAAAAACTCTGATTTTTAAAAAATTTCTCTTCATAAATCCCAACAGAGATAATTTGCTGTAAAATGTAAACCCAGTGAGAACTTGTCTGTCTGTGTTAAATAAAAAGTTACGGTTGGCAGGAGGCATGTTTTTGCAGTAGCTTTAGCGATTATAGGAAATTACATGCAAAGCCAGAGTTCTGATCCTAAGTTAATTTATAATTGGAAAAAACTTATTAATTAGCTATGTCGCTCTAATTAAGAATTAGAAGAGTGTGCATTAGGAAGGCAGTCAGTAGCCAACTGACAGGAGTTGTTGAAAGCCCAGAAGAGACAGCTGCTCAGCCTTGCCCATCAGCGCCGGGCCTCTTCCGGGAGCCCCGCGTGCAGAATTGCCCGCCCATCCCCGTAGCCTGATGCTCGAGGCAAACGCCAAAGCGGAAGATGCAGGATCTACAGCCTCCTTGGGTTGGCCGCCACAGGGCACGTTTGGGCCCGGGCTTCTCCTGCCACCCTGTCCATCTGCACGTGGGACCCGAAGCTTCTAGAAACACACACGCCTCTGAGCTCACAGCCCGCCCTACTGTCTGTAATGGCTCTGTTTCTGTCTTCCCACTGATCTGATCTTCCTCCACCGTTTTTTTCTTTAGTATTCTTTTTATTGTTTTTTTTTTCTTTATCCACTGACAAATATAGAAAAAGGATTAAATACTCCAGTACTTACAAAAGTCAGAAGTTTTCTACAAATGCGCACTGAATGAAAAACCAAGTCTTAGAACCTTTAATTCCAGGGCCTTTCCACATGGGCTGTGGCTTCTAGTGGATTTCGTGTTTTCCATTGCAAACGCGGAGCTATGAAATGACTCCTATTCTGTTGGGTTATTAAGACGGGGAATGAGGTTACAGCACAAACAACAAGATGAAAAGCTACTGTCTAAGTTAATTGTTCACAACAACAACAACAAAAAAAGGTAAAAAAATTCTTTTAAACCCAACCTCAACCTTTCTGGTCTGTAAGGGTCATTTTCTCTGTACAGCTTTGCTTTCAATTAGGGCAGAACAAAAGCGAAAGTGGGCATTGGAGAGAAGTCGGTGTTCCTATTTGAATACCAAAAAAGCTGTCCCCCAGATAACGATGCTTAAAAGTCTCTGCCTGAGCACATTTCTACCATTCTATTCCATCTGCGGGCAAAACACAAGATTCCTGATGCACTCATTTTACGAGGTTAATGATCTTTTGTTGTCCGCCAAAAGCCTATTATTCATTTTAAATCAGAGGCAAAGTAGTGTGTTTAAAAGTAATTCAAATGGGAAGTAGTCTTTCTTTAAAATAGGGGCTTTAATCCCCTTTCACAGTCATTAGCCTGTACTTAGTTAAAAGATCTAGGTTGTACTGGATAAGGAGCAACTTGCTGGCTATTTTGGGTGTTACCTCTAATGAAGCTCTAGGGGCAAAGACACTCCCCCCTCCGCTTCTGACATACCTCTGTTAACTCTAGGCTTTCCTTTTTTAAATTTGTTTATTTTTGATTGGAGGATAATTGCTTCACAATGCTGTGTTGGTTTGTCATGCATCAACGTGAGCCAGCCATAGGCACACATATGCCCCTTCCCTCTGGAACCTCCCTCTCCCCTCCTACCCTGTGCTGTAGACTGTCATAGCGTACCTGACTGAGCTCCCTGTATCATACAGCAAATTCCCACTAACTGTCTATTTTACATATGGGACAATACAATTTGAGGCTGGGCATTCAAAATAGTCTGGGGCTTGTATTCTAGGGTTTGCTATAAGTCTAGGTAAAGATGACCCAGTATTAGAAGGAGTTGAAATACTCAAAGGCAGACCTATTTTACCTTTCAGCCTGAAGATTGCTGAGTTTATCTTGAAAAGATTACAATCTCTAGAATGTATGTTTTCTGATTTACACCCAAAGGAGGAGGGTCCTGGGAAACCCACTGAAGCAGGTGGTCATGCATGCCAGCACTGGGGTCAGGAAAAGCACCCTCGCCAGGGACTGGGCACTTTGTCTGCCATCACGAGGCAAGGGTTTGGTGGTGGTCTTCTCTGCTGCTCACCTCAGCACCCTAGACCCAGCCGCTGGCAGCCCAGCATCCTTCCCAAGTCTGCTGGGCGAACATGCCATCACTCTAGAAGGTGAAGCTCCGTATGTCAAGTCCTCAGTCCCACCAGTCTCAGACTCTTGCGGGTTGGACTCTGCTCTCAGAACAAGCAAAGCCTTAGGGCAGTCTGCAACTGCCCCAGTGTCTGTTTTTACATCCCCAGGAGATAGTATGAAGCTCAGCACATAGTAGGTGTTTTGTATATGACTGAAGGGAGAACAGAGGTGTTGGAGCAGCTGGCACAGAACTTGAACTCAGTAGCTACCCAGCCCCTCAGAGGCACTTGTTTCCTCTCCATCCACCATCAGTGGAGTAGGGGTGCTCCTGCTCCCCTTAACTGCTGCCAGTTTGAAGAGGAACCCCCAAAACATCTTGGTGGGGGAGCTTCTTTCGGATAGAAGATGGCTCTTAGCTCTGAGGACTCTGAGGAAGGAGCTGTCTCTTGGTGTTTCCCCAGGACCTAAACTATGAGTAAAGGACACATCTGGAGGTCCTCAGGCCTCCACAGCCCGCCAAGGTCCCCCACCCACCCTGTGAGTCCTATATCCTGGGAGAGCAGGCTGGCAGAGGCTGGTATTGAAAAGGGAAAGCAGACAGATGATGGAGGGCAAGCTGTCTCCATTGGATGGATGTATTCTGGGAGATGATCAGCTCGTCAAATCCTATTCATTTTCCACCACGACCATTTCCTTAGAAGGCTTAGGACAAGCTAACCCAATGCTATCTAACCATCACCTAACCTCAGCATCATCTACTCATGATCTAGCATGATTTAACCTCAACATCATCGACTCAACAGACATGAACTTGAGCAAACTCTGGGAGACAGTGAAGGACAGGGAAGCCTAGTATCCTGCAGTCCACGGGGTCACACACAACTTAGCAACTGAACAACAACCCAGTGTAGTAAGTTCAGAAGAGAAAAAGAAGTACTAAGATAGGAGAAACATACTACTCATTATTTATGAAATCGAATGACTGCTTACTTGCAAATTTTAAGAATTTAAGAGATTTACTATAAATATTAGAAATGATAAGACTTCAGTGACATGCATAACTTAAAAAAAAAATCACGTGCCTTCTTGTATACCAAAGCTAATCGTCTAAAAAATCAAAAGGATATGAGAGTCTACTGACAACAGCAAAGCCACTCTATAAACTTCCAGGAATAGTCTCCAAGAAATACGCAGAAAAAGTATGTGAGGAGAACTATAAAAAACTATAAAAACTATAAAAAAAACTATAAAAATCCTGCAAGAGACTGCAGGATACTAGGCTTCCCTGTCCTTCACTGTCTCCCAGAGTTTGCTCAAACTATAAAAATCTAATGAGACATAAAAGAAGATTTGAATAAATGGAGAGATGCACCAGGTTTCCAAAAAGACTCAATATTATAAGGATGACAATACTCTCTAAATTACATTTTAATGCCAAGCCTAATACCAATAAAATTCCAACAGGACTCCTTCTGAGGCTTAGCTTTTAGAAATGGATAGAAGGATATCTAAGCTTAATATAAAAGGTAAACAGGCACAATTTCTGAAGCAACCATATGAGTAACTAGGAGGAGCTGATAGTACCATAGATCAGACAAGCTGCAGAGTTAACCCAGTGTAGTAATTGTGCAAATACGATCAAAAAAGCAGGAGAAGGAATCTCACCGCCCACCCCCCACCCAAAAGCACCCAAGTGAGCATGGCAATGAAGTATGAGCTTTGTGGGGCATTTTAAATCAATGTGAAAAATACATTGCTTACCAGATGGTGATGGGACCCCCAAGTAGGCATTTGTTGGTGGGGGGATACCAGTGATATTGGGACGCTGCACACATATGCTCAGGTCTGTCTTCTCAAGGTCAGTGAAGAGCTGCCTTATATCTCATCAGTGTTCAATGATTAGAAAGTTTTTCACACTCGGGTTATCACTTTGTTGACCCTAAAAATGTATGCTTGTATATACACGCTTGAAAATGTTCAAGCAGGTGGCAGTAAAGAGTCTTAGTTGGAGACGAGCTGGTATATGACAACAGTTCTCCAGCATAGGAAAGTCAGGTGTCACCTCTGACATGACTGAGATGTGTGTCATTCTGCTTGGGACCCTGGAAGGAAGCACAGGCTCAGCTACAGAGAGATTCTTTTTAAAGTCTTTATTGAATTTGTTACAATATTGCTTCTGGTCTGTGTTTGTTTCTTTGGCCAGTGAGGCATGTGGGATCTTAGTTGCCTCACCAGGAATAGAACCCAGAGCCCCTGCATTGGAAGGCAAAGACTCAGCCCCTGGACCACTAGAGAAGTCCCCTGAATAATCTCATTCATCTGTTAATAGAAACTTTGAGCACAGCTGTAGCATCTGCACAAACAGGGGTGGGTCATCCATGGATGTCATTTTTAAAAGGTGTTGAAATAAACAACAAATAAAATCAAACCAAAACAAACAACAACAACACAAGAGAACTGTTATCATTAACGTCCTGCCGAGGAATTTAAGCATTTCATGCTGTAGTTCATATACTTCCCTGTTTGTTTAATTTATCAGAATAATATTACTGGATTTCCAATTTAAACTCTAAGTACTTCCAGTATGTCATGAATCACTATTAATTAGTAATATTCATTTTCTATTAATAATTTATTTTGTAAAAACTTTACTTTGTGCTGTTATTATTATTATTGAGAAATAATAGTATTTTAAATTATTTTTTTCCTTTTTTTCTTATTTGCACGAGGGCACCCTCTGGGCTGAAAGAATCCTATTCTTTATAAAACATTCCGAATTTAAGTGCCCATGTATTATAGCTTTGACAAAAAATAAACCCCATCTGAAGGAAAAGAAATATGTAAATGACCTTTAGAAGGATAAGGGTTACTTCTAATCTTAAACCAGAGGGTGAAATCACAAGGAAGAGAGCTAGAGAGATTTAGCTAGGAAAAATTTATATTAGCAAACAAGTAAAAATTAAAGTAAATCAAACAAACAGAAAGCAAAAATCTCTAAGGAAAATGCAGACATATGGCAGACTAGGAAAGGCATATCAGAAAGGTATACAGTCTCAGAAGCACAAGGAAAGAGCCGGTGACCTTACTTCATAAAATCTTTCAGATCAATTCAAAAAGGTTAACTGGTCAAAGAAAATGAGCAAATGAAAAGATGTTAAGAATCACTGGTAATCAGAAAATGAAATGTAACCTGAGATACCGTTTTTTTTTTTTTTCTATTAGGATGAAAAAACAATAGAGATACTCAAAAATTAAATATGCAAAACCAAAAATATTTAAACATAAATCAATGCATTTGATTTATGCAATGTCAAACACACTATGAGGAGGTGGAATTCCCAGCTTTTAGGGAGAACAACATTTGTTCCCATGTGGGGAAGGAAATCAGTGCCGTGTAGTACAGACTTGATTGCTATTCACGCTCTTTCATTTTATTTCAATGATCAACATAAGAAAATTAATGGAAGATAAGAAAGATTTTTGGAGTAGGAAATGGCAATCCACTCCAGTATTCTTGCCTGGAAAATTCCATGGACAGAGCCTGGCAGACTATAGCTCATAGGGTAGCAAAGACTCAGACACGAGCAACTAAGCATGTAAGAAAGTTTTTTCTGAGTTACTTATAAAAGGAAAAAATATTTTAAGCAACTGAAACTCCATATAGTGGAGAACTGCTTAGGCAAATTATAAAGCATCCATAAAATAAAATATGATGTAGTCATTACAGTGACTATGTAGATTTATAGTTAATATAATATAATCCCATGTTGCATTGTTATGAATTTGTATACACACACAAACACACACAAAAAAATACTGAAATTATACACAACCCCAAATTAGCAATGGGTCTCTATATGACTCTAAATGACTTAATAATGAAGAAACAAGCAAAAATTCTTATCAGAAAAATCATAAAGCTCTCTTTGAAGAGAACATTGGTGCTCAGATTTAAATAATTTATCATTCTGAACAAATGATAAGTAGAGGCACTCAAGAGCCCAGTTAGGGGACTGGACCACCGACCTGAATAAAGATGCTAGGATGTCACCTGCATTTCAGATGTGAGTGTTTGGTCTCCAGGTGGGACCTTGCCTGGCCCAGCGTTGAGTACAACAGCCATTCAGGACAGGGTGATGGGGGCGTGCGGAGGGACTAAAGAGGAGATTCGGGGGCAGACAGCGCATGGAGGTGCTCTCTGGGTATCTCCTTCCAGTTGCACTCCTTGTTGCTTCTGGGGTGCTCCAGATCCTGCTTGGGCCCCCCTCTTTCCTCCACACCGCCACCATCTTGTGATCACAAAGCCAAACCCCCTCCCTCTTTGCTCTGTTGCTGACTGGCTCGTGAGCAGACGTGGGACAAAGCCGCCGAGAAATGGGAACTTGGAGATGGATGCCAAGAAGCAGGGAGGCAGTACCCACAGGGAAGTTTCAGATCTGCGGGGCTGAGCTCGTTTTAGAAGCAGACCTCTGGACGCAGCCCAGTGTGCTGAGTCTGGCTCTGAGAGTCTCAGGCTGGCCAGTCTGTCTCCCTCTAAAATTCCTGGGGGCTGCACGTCCAGGGGGATCTGACACTCACGTTGCTGCTCCTTAATGAGCAGGCGGTCCTGTCACTAAAGGAATGTCACAGGAGTCCAACGTGCAGGACGGATGAGAGCAGATCCCAGGCACCGGGGCTCCGTCTGACCCTGCACTGCCACCCCTACCCATAGGAGCTCTGTTTGGTAGCCATTCAAAGCTGTAAATGCCTGGAAACGATTACCCACCTGTAACGGCTGAGGAAACAGAAAACAGATATCATTCTTTTCTTTCTTCAATTTTGTATTATTTCATGCATTGTGGTATAACATTTTTTGCAAGAAAAAAATTAAGAGAAGCTAAATACAATGAAGACTGCAGGCTGTGGGATAACCCAGAAAGCATGTAGTGCGAAAAGCAGAATTGAAACATGTTTGTAGGCTGACTGCACCCGCTTACACACGGCTATGCCACTTCCAGTTTGCGGGAGGCTTTCAGTAGATAAGGCAGATAAAGTATACTTAATGAATGGGTGAATAAATGACCAGAGAATGTTCAGAAAAGGCTGCAAGGAAACATGGAAAAGAATTTTGAGGAAGATAGCCAATATGGGTAACTTTTAAAATTTCGCTACTTTACTTTCCAAATTTTCTTAATAATAAATTAATACACTTAATAAACTTAATTTTTATAAATAAATTTTAAAAATTTAATGTCTACATTTTTGTTTAAATATAATCTAATTCCAAACCAAATATCGAGTCTAAAGAGTATACAGCCTATGTCCTTTAGAGGTTATATAGGCCTGAAAGAGAGTTAACAACAATGAGGAAGAATTCGACAAATCTAGAATGTAATCTAATCTCAAGAAAAGAAAACTCTTGTTTTCTTCAAAAGGACGTTATCATCGAGAAAAAAAAAAAAAAGTGGACTTTTCCGTACTAAAAGAAACTAAAGTGACATAGCAACAATCAAAAACAAATGTAGCTCTAAATTGTATCCTATCAAAGACATTCTTGGGATAATTAGGAAAATTAGGCTTTGGTCTGGATATTAGAAAATATTATGAAATGATTCATAATTTTTCCAGTATCGTCATGTAGTGTAGAAGAAGACAGCTTCTGATTCTTAGCATATATAAGGTGAACTGTTTATAATTTGAGTATCATGGAATTTCAGCTTTCATATAATTGGAAATTTTTCAAATATAGAAAGAATACGTGTATAAAAACATACAGAAGGAGAGAACAAATATGGCAAAATGTGAACAATTGTTTGTAGATTGAAGGCACACAGGTGTTTCATGCAATATTTTTGTCAACAATTCTGTGTGTTTCAGAATATTTATAACAAATTGAGGAACAATTTAAAGGTAAATAACCTAGACAGCATATTCAAAAGCAGAGACATTACTTTGCCAACTAAGGTCCATCTAATCAAGGCTATGGTTTTTCCAGTAGTCATGTATGAATGTGAGAGTTGGACTGTGAAGAAGGCTGAGCGCCAAAGAATTGATGCTTTTGAACTGTGGTGTTGGAGAAAACTCTTGAGAGTCCCTTGGACTGCAAGGAGATCCAACCAGTCCATTCTGAAGATCAGCCCTGAGATTTCTTTGGAAGAAATGATGCTAAAGCTGAAACTCCAGTACTTTGGCCACCTCATGCGAAGAGTTGACTCATTGGAAAAGACGTTGATGTTGGGAGGGATTGGGGGCAGGAGGAGAAGGGGACGACAGAGGATGAGATGGCTGGATGGCATCACTGACTCGATGGACATGAATCTGAGTGAACTCCGGGAGTTGGTGATGGACAGAGAGGCCTGGCGTGCTGCGATTCATGGGGTTGCAAAGTCAGACACGACTGAGCGACTGAACTGAACTGAACTGTATATATGCATATAAATGTGTATGTGTGTGTTTGTATATATATGCATGTATGTGTGCATAGTTGTACACACACACACATACATATATAGTTACACATGTACACAGTCACTGCAGCTCTCCAGATGAGAGCAAGAAGGATGTAGGAAGCAGAGTTGAAGTCCCCAGAATGGCCCCGTTTCCACATTGCTTGGGACCAGTGGGGTCTGCCCTCCCAGCCTGCCCTCTTAAGGGCCTGTCCCTGCTGAGTTCAGAGCCCTCAACCTGGCCCAGCGTCTCTGCAGAGGAGGAACAAGAGGTGGCTGGTACCCCTCCACTCAGGGATGATTTGCAGACACCGGGAAGATGTGTACGGGCTCCCAGGCACTTATGCACAGCGCAGTGCGGGAAAAGACCCACATGGATCCGTATCCTACGAGAGAAACTCTCTGTGTGCATGTTGGGGTGGAGGTGTGAAAGACTCTCAGGGCAGCCCCAGGAGAGGAAGTGGACTGAGAGACCCTGAGACCCAGAGGAACCCCCGGGGAGGTGGTCCCGTGGAAAACCAGTCATCTCAGGGGCAAATGGTAGAAAAGATGCTTCAGTTGTGGGGTAGAAGGGGTGGACAGCCATGCCCAATGATCAGAAAACAATCAATACCATTTCAGTTCTCTAGTACAGTTTTTAAGATATAATTCATAAAATTCACACTTTTACAGCGTACAGTTCAATGGTTTGTATATATTCACAAGTCTATGCAGCCAACACTTCTAATTACAGAATATTTTCACCACTCTCTTAGCAACTCTACACCCTTAGCAGGCAGTCACTATTTTATCCTCCACCACCAACCACTAACCTACTTTCTACCTTCAAGGACTTGCCTACTCTGGACATTTCAAATAAATGGACTCATACAAAACGTGGTCTTTTGTCTCTCGTCTCTTCACTCGGCGTGTTTTCAAGGCTCAGCATCTTAGAGCAGGCATCAGTATTCCACTCCTTTATGTGGCTGAACAAATTGCATTTGGTCTATCCACTGGGCTGTTGGTGAGCCTTGTGTTGTTTCTGCTTTTCGGCTATTAAGAATAAAGCTGCTACGAACATTTTATAACCTGCATGCGCGTGTATACACACAGTTCTCTTAGTTAAATGCCTCGGAATATGATTTCTGAGTCACATGAGGAGCTTCCAGGTTTCTCCAGAGTAGCTGTCAGCATTTTACATTCCCACCAGCAAAGTACAAGTGTTCTAGTTCTCCACACTCCGACCAACACTTGTTCAGCTTTTGCTCTTTTTTGTTTTTACGTTTTTGGCTGTGCTACACGGCACATGGGATCCCAGTGACCTGACCAGGGATTGACCACATGCCCCCTGTTTTCAAAGTGCAGAGTCCTAACCACTGGGGCACCAGGGAAGTCTTTTTTTTCTCTCTTTTTAATTTTAACCATCCTAGTTGCTATGAAGTAGTTTTGATTTGCATTTCCTTAATGACTAATGATGTCGAGCATCTGTTTATGTTCTGTTTGGCCATTTTTATATATTCTTTAGAGAAATATCTATTCAAATCCTTTGCATAATTTAAAATTGGGCTATTTGCATTTTGATTGTTGGGTTGTAAAATTCTTTTTATATTCTGGATACTACACCCTTATAATAATTTGCCAGTGTTTTCTCCCATTCCATGTGCTATCATTTCAAATTTTTGATAGTGTCCCTTGAAACATAAAAGTTTTTCATTTCAATAAGGTCAAAGTTATGTACTTTTTCTTTGTTTACTTACGTTTAGGTGTCATACCTAAGAAACCATTGCCTAATTCAGGGTCACAAGATTTATACCTATGTTTCCTTCTAAAAAATTATTATTTTTTGGCTCTTACATTTGGGTATTTGATCCATTTGAGATAATTGTTTTATATTTGATGTGGGATAGAGGGTCACACTTCATTCTTTGCACATAAAAATCTATTTGGAGCACCGTTTGTTGAAAAGACTATTCTTTCTCCATTGAAATGTCTTGGCATTTGTCAAGAGTCATTTGGCCATAAGTTCAAGGATTCCTGATTCTATTCTGTTGACCTCTTTGTCTATCTTTATGCCGGTACCACACAGTCTTAATTACTGTGTGTGTATATTGCTGTGAAATCAGGGTGTGTACATCCTCTGAATGTGTTCTTTCTCCTCAAGGCTGTTTTGGCTATTCTGAGCCCCTTGCATTTCTATGTGAATTTAGGATCAGTCTTTCAATTTTTGTAAAAAGTGCTATCTGGGATTTTGATAGAGACCAGATTGATTCCGTAAATCACCATGGGGAATGTTGTCTTTTAAATATGAAGACTTCCAATCCACCAACATGGGGTGTCTTTAATTTATTTAGGTCTTTATGCATGTTTTTGAGTATTTCTTTATTTCCAGTGTATAATATTTCTATTTATCTTGTTAAATTTACTCCTAAGTATTTTCTTTTTGATGCTATTGTAAATGAAATTGTTTTCTTAATCTTGCTTCTGGGTTGTTTGTCACTATTATATAGACTTGATATTTTATATCAGATTGCATCCTGCAATTTTGATGAACTCATTTTATAACTATTATTTTCTCTCCTTAAGATTCTCTGTATACAGGAGATCATGCCATCTGAAAATAGAGATAGGTTTACTTTTTCCTTTTTGATCTTGGATATCTTTTCTTTTTTTTTTTCCCCCTGATCTCCCAGGCTAGAACTTCCAGCAAAATGTTGACTAACAGTTGGAAGAGAGCATTTCTTTTACCTGTTCTTGACCGTAGGGGAAAGCTTTTAGTCTTTCTGGCTTCCCAGGTGGCTCAGATGGTAAAGAATCTGCCTGCAAGGCAGGAGACCTGGGCTCAATCCCTGGGTTAGGAAGATGCCCTGAAGAAGGGAATGGCTCCCCATTCCAGTATTCTTACTTGGAGAGTTCCACAAAGAGAGGAATCTGGTGGGCTACAGCCCATGGGTTTATAAAGAGTCAGACCTGACATAACAACGCTTTCACTTTTTTTTCCAGTCTTTCTCCATTAAGTGTGATGTAAACTGGCCTATCTCCCAAATGTTCTTTCATGTTAGCGATGTTGCCATCATATCAGTGATGAGTTTTCTTTTAATCAAATGGCTATAATACAGCTTTTCAAAAAACACATAGTGGAAAATTTTATTGTAGGAAGATGTGTCTAATGCAATTTAACTATGTAACTTAAAATGTCTAAATATCATCTCATAGATATCAATTATGAACAAAGAAAAGTGTGGAAAGAACTGAGATGGAATTAACACTGTACTTCTAGATGGTGGGATTATTGGTGCTCGATAATTTTTTTTGTATTTTCCAACAAAGTAAATGTATGACTTTGACTATCAGGGGGGAGAGATCACATACAATTGCCCTGAGTTGGAGAAGGAGAGCGATAATGGGCCAGTGTCGAAGACAGTGAGCACACGTGTGTCAGGGCAGCCTGACCGTAAGGCTACAGGCGGCCAGAGGACTCGTTTTGGTTTCTGGGTGAAAAAATGAGAACTCTCTGGAGCAGTTGCAACTTTTGGAGATAACACCCTGGAGGAAGAGGAGATGCTTTGGGGATTGAGTAACCCAGGAGCAGCAAGTCACCAGTCACAGCTTAGAGTGGAGAAGCAGCAAGAAGTTTCCTCCAAGGACCACTCTTCTGAGTGGGATCCAGCCTCAGAAGCCCTGTGGGGTCTGCCTGTGGTGGGTCTACTTGCATTCAGAGTGTGAGCTTGCTCCCACAAACAAGCGAAGCCATTGACCTTTGTTTTGGAAAGTAGAAGCTGAGCTTAGAAAGCCATGAGTTCCATGGCTAGAGAGGACTGGGAGGTACTGGAGTCAGGTTTTAAACTTAATTCCTCCCATCCTTGGAGGTAATATAAGAATTGAAAACAATGCTGGAAATGGCATACGCAGGGGCTTTGGCAGTGAGAGGTGAGGATGGGAATTCCTTGCAGGCAGGGCATGTTTTAAGTGATGCACTCTCAAATCCCCACTGCTGAGTAAATGTCCACGTTCTGTCACAGGTCCAGTATGTTTTGTTAGAGTGAATCATTGGTCAGTTTCAGTCAATGACGTTCCCTCCTAAACACTGTAACAACTCATATTAATAAGGGCTGTCTGGAATTCTTCCACTTGAAGGATTCACATGACTGTTCCCCGCAGTGGAGGAGAATCCAATCATTGAGGACAAGGGCTGTGTCTCCAACACCTCCCTGTCTCAAGGGCTTGATATCTTGATACAATCCCTGTTGCAGAGTTGAAACACCCAACCATCTTTTGAAGCTATAAATCAATGAAGGCCTTTCTCAAGATATGAGTTGAACTATTCAGAATGCAGCTCAGAAAATGGATACAGAAGCCCAGGTATGCTCGCTGTTTGGCTTGTTTGAGCCAATCTGCAAAGCTCTATTCTCCAAATGCTACGCCCAAGTCTTTGTCAAACTCAACAGATATCAGCACTGTTAACTAATTTCTTTAAAATAGGGCCAGTAAACTTTGTGAAGAGCAAGAGAGTAAATATTTTAGACTCCAGGATCATACGGTCTCTGTCCTAACTCCTCAATTCTGCTGTTTTAACCTGAAAGCCGCCAGAGACCTTACCTGAATACATTGCCATGGTCTTCCAGTAAAAACTTATTTATAGACACTGGGACTTGAATTGTCTGTGATTTTCAAAAATCATAAAACATTCTTTTGCTTTATGTTATACTCACTTTAAAATGTAAAACCCATTCTCAGCTCATGAGCTGTACAAAAAAATTGGCAAGGTCAGATTTGGCCCACGGGCCACCCTCTGCCAGCCCCTGCTTTCAAAGATGAAACTGCGACTAGAATCGATTTCCACAGCACGACACATTGAGAGATTTCCTCTTCCCCAAGTTGTACAATCTAGTAGACTTCTTTTGTAAGAATCAAATAAACAATTTTTTTCAAAACTCAACTCATTGGCACTGGCACCGTAAATGTCTAAGCCAGTTTGCTTTGCCCTTTGTCCCCCCATTTCCTTCCTAAATCCCCAGTCAGTGCTCCTCTCCTCAGATCCACGTGTCTTGATGGCCGGATGGGGAGTCCAGAGAGCATGCCACGGCCATGGGTGTGAGGAGAGCCTCGGCCTCATAAAATGGCTCCCCTCCCTTAGTTCCTAAGAAAGAGCAAACTTTCTATGTGCTTCTTTTTAAAATGCAACAATGTAAAGGTCACAGAGGAGGAGATGAAACTCGGAGTTGTAATAAGGAAGGAGAAATAAAAAATAATGACAGAAATAAATTGTCATAAGAGGGGATACAGTTATGATTTATTGTGATATTCTACAAATT